>NW_006921772.1:2554970-2556049 GCF_000298275.1 Orycteropus afer afer
GATACAACCCTGATGCACTCCCTTCCTGATTTTAAACCATGTAGTGTCCCCTTGTTCCATTCGAACAACAGCCTCCTGGTCAAGGTACAGGTTCCTCATGGGTAAGATCAAGTGTTCAGGAATTCCCATTCTTCTCAGTGTTATCCATAATTTGTCATGATCCACCCAATCAAATGCCTTTGCATAATAAATAAAACAGGACAGTGATTATTATATTTCTTCATTTTATATGTGCATGAAATATTTTTGTTTCCTTCTGTTATGAACTATGAAATGTAAACTGGGTTAATGTGTTTAGGGTGTACGCATGTTAGTGTACTGTGTTAGGCACAAATACAACTTCATAATTCTCCTTATTTAGAGATTATATATGGTTAAGGAGATGTGTACAACTGCCAAGTTGACAACGGGTGGACTGTGATAGTTGGAGCTGTGTGTCAAGTTGGGTGGACCACAATTCTGAATGGTTTAAGCAGTTATGATGTTGGTTATTCCCATAATGAGATCTGATGTATATGTTTTGAGCAGACAATCCATTGAAAGAGAGTTTCCCTAGGGGTGTGGCCTGCTTCCTATATATTTATGGAAATCCTGGGAAAAAGAGCCACTCCTTTGTGGATTGGGATCCTGTTGTGCTTCCTACAGCTGTCCGTGAGTGAACAATCCACCATCTGTCCTAGAGATATTGTATTAGTCATTTGTTGGAGTCAACAGCCAGTATGCTGCCTACCAACCTTGAGCTTGTCAGCCCCTGTATCTGTGTGAGTTGGGAAAAGTCTCCAGCTTGACATTTAATCCAAGAATTTGGGACTTGCCAATGTCTATAAGTGTGTGATCCATTTTTTTTAAGATAAATTTCTCTCTCTCTCTCTCTCTCTCTCTCTCTCTGTATCAGATTTACTGGTTTTGCTTCTCTAGAGAACCCAGCCTAACACAACATTTGACTGCTAACCAGAAGACTGGTGGTTCAAACCCACCAGCTACTCATTGGAAGGAAGATTGGGCAATCTACTTCCCTAGTGATACTGCCTCAGAAACCTAAGGGTCACTATGAGTTGGATCCGACTTGAAGGCAGTGA
>NW_006921772.1:2556149-2560906 GCF_000298275.1 Orycteropus afer afer
GCTGATTGTGGAACAGACCATCAACTGCTCATATGCAAGTTCAACTTGAAGTTGAAGACAATTAAAACAAGTCCATGAGAGCCAAAATATGATTGAATACATCCCTCCTGAGTTTAGAGACTATCTAATGAATAGATTTGATGCATTGAACACCAATAACCAGAAACCTGAAGATTTGTTGGATGACATCAAGAGCATCATCCACAAAGAAAGCAAGAGGTCATTAAAAAGATGAGAAAGAGAGAAAAGACCAAAATGGATGTCAGAAGAGACTCTGAAACTTGCCCTTGAGGGAAGAGTAGCTAAAGCAAATGGAAGAAATGACAAAATAAAAGAGTTGAACCGAAGATTTCAAAGAGCAGCTCGAGAAGACAAAGCCAAATTACTATAATGAAATGTACAAAGACTTAGAATTAGAAAACCAAAAGGGAAGAACATGTTCAGCATTTCTCAAGATGAAAGAACTAAGGGAAAAATTTAAGCTTCAAGTTGCAATATTGAAAGATTCTATGGGCAAAATATCGAATGATGCAGGAAGCACCAAAAGAAGATGGAAGGAATACACAGAATCACTATATCAAAGAGAACTGGTAGATGTTCATCCATTTCATGAGGTGGCATATGTTCAAGAACCAATGATATTGAGAGAAGAGGTCAAAGCTGCGCTGAGTGAATTTGTGAAGAACAAGGCTCCAAGAATTGACTGAATACCCATTAAGATGTTTCAACATACGGATGCTCCACTGGAGGCACTCACTTGGTTATGCCAAGAGATTTGGAAGACAGCTACTTAGCCAACTAACTGGAAGAGATCCATAGTTGTACCTATTCCAAAGAAAGGTGATCACACAGAATGTGGAAATTATCGAACAATATCATTAATCTTACACGCAAGTAAAATCTTACTGAAGATAATTCAAAAATGATTGCAGCAATATATTGAAAGAGAACTTCTAGAGGTGCAGGCTGGATTCAGAAGAGGATGTGGAATGAGGGATATCATTGCTGATGTCAGATGGATCTTGGCTCAAAGTAAAGAATACCAGAAAGATGTTTACTTATGTTTTATTGACTGTGCCAAAGTTTGATTGTGTAGATCATAACAAATTATGGATAACATTGAGAAGAATGGGAATTCCAGAACACTTAATTGTAGTCATGAGGAACCTGTACATAGATGAGGAGGCTGTCATTGTAACAAAAAAAGGGAACATTGCATGGTTTAAAATCAGGAAATGAGTGTGTCAGGGTTGTATCCATTCCCCATACTTATCCAATCTGTATGCTGAGCAAATAATCCAAGGAGCTGGACTATATGAAGAAAAACATGACATCAGGATTGGAGGAAGAAACATTAGCAATCTGCAATACGCTGATGACACTACTTTGTTTGCTGAAAGCGAGGATGACTTGAAGTACTTACTGATGAGGATTGAAAAATACAGTCTGCAATATAGTTTACATCTCAATATAAAAAAAAAAAAATCCTCACAACTGGACTTATAAGCAGCATTACGATAAATAGAGAAAAGATTGAAATTGTCAAAACTTCACACTGCTTGGGTCTATAATTGATGCCAATGGAAGCAGCAGTCAGGACATCAGACGACGTATAACACTGGGCAAGTTGGCTGCAAAGAATCTCTTTCAAGTGCTGAAGAGAAGAGCAGAAATGTATCCTTGAGGACTAAGGTGCACCTGACACAAGCCATGATATTTTCAATCGCCACATATGCATGTGAGAGGTGGACAAAGAATAAGGAAAACCAAGTAAGAGTCATTGCTTTTGAGCTGTGGTGTTAGTGAAGAATGCTGGCAGTACCATGGACTGCTAAAAGAACTAACAGGTCTGTCCTGGGGTTAGTGCTCCTTGGAGGAGAGAATGGCTAGACTTCGTCTCACGAACTTTGGTCATGTTGTCGGAAGGGACCCTTCCCTAGAGAAGGATGTCATGCTTGGTAAGGTGGAGGGTCAACGAAAGAGGGGAAAGCCCTCAATGAGGTGGATTTACATGGTGGCAGTGGCAATGGGCTCAAGTGTAGCAAGAATAGTGGAGCTGGCTCAGGACCGGGTGGTGTTTCATTCTGCTGTGCCATTCTCGATGGCACTTACCAACAACAACAACAACTCCTCTCATTGCTCAATGGGCTTATGAACAAAGTGGCCATGGTGGCAAGCATGAAGGTTATGTATGGGCTCAGCAACATAGACTTCCACTTACCAAGGCTGATATGGCTACTGCCACTGCTGAGTGCCCAATCTCCAGTAGCAGAGACCAACACTGAGTCCATGATATGGAACCATTCCTCAGGTTGCTCAGACAGCAACCTGCTGGCAGATTGATTACATTGGACCACTTCCATCATGGAAAGGACAGACAGCATTTTGTTCTTACTGAAATACTTATTATGAATTTGCCTTCCCTACACACACCACCATCTGTGGACTTACAGAATCCCTTCTCCACTGTCATGGTATCCCACACAGCATTATTTTGGATTAAGGGACTCACTTCACAGCAAATGAAGTGCAGGAATGGACCTGTGCTCATGGAATTCACTGGTATTATGTTCCCCATCATCCAGAATTAGCTGGCTTGATAGAACGATGGAATGGCCTACTAAAAACACAATTACGGTGCCAGCTAGGTGGCAATACCTTGAAGAGTTGGGGCAATGTTCTCCAGGAGGCTGTATATGCTCTAAACTAGCGTTCAGTATATGGTGCTGTTTCTCTAATAGCCAGGATTCAGAAGTCCAGGAACCAAGGGGTGGAAATGGGAGTGGTAGCACTCACTATTACCCCTAGTGACCCACTCAAAATATTTTTACTTCTTGTCCATACTATTGTATGTGGTGCAGGTCTGGAGATCTTAGTCCCAAAAGGAGGAACATTCCCACCTGGAGACACAATACTGACTGCATTGAACTGGAAGTTAAGAATGCCACCTGGCCATTGTGGCTTCCTCATGCTTCTGGATCAACAGACAATGCAGGGCATTACTATACTATCTGGTGTGACAGATCCTGATTACCAAGGGGAAAGTTGATTGACATTGCATAATGGAGGTAAAGAAGAATATGTCTGGAATACAGGAGATTCTTTAGGACATCACTTAGTACTACCATGCCCTGTGATTAAAGTCGATGGAAAATTACAGTAACCCAATTCCTATATGACTGCTAATGGCCCAGACCCTTCAGGAATGAAGGTTTGGGTCACCCCACCAGCAAAGACCCATGACCACCTAAGGTGCTTGCTGAGGGCCAGGGAAATACGGAATGGGTGTGAAAGAAGGTAGTTCTGAATATCACCTACAACCACATGAGCAGTTCCAGAAACGAGGACTGATTATTTTATTTCTTTCTTGTATATGTGCATGAAATATTTTTGTTTCCATCTGTTATGAGCTATGAAATGTAAATAAGGTTAATGCTTTTCAGTTATATGTGTGTTAGCATATCATGTTAGGTGCAAATATGACTTTATAGTTGTTCTTATTTAGAGATTATATATGTCTAAGAAGACATGTACAACTGCCAAGTTGACAAGGAGTGGACTGTGATAGTTGGAGCTGTGTGTCAAGTTGGCTGGACCACAATTCTGTGTGGTTTAGGCAATTGTAATGTGGGTTGTTCTGTGATGGGATTGGATGAATACTTTTTGAGCAGCCAATCCATTGAAAGGGAGTTTCCCTAGGTGTGGCCTGCTTCCAATATATTTTTGGACAGCCTGGGATAAGAGACACTCTTCTGTCTATTAGGATCCTGTTGTGCTGCTTATAGCTGTCTGTGAGCAAACAATCCACCATTCGGCCTGGAGATCTTGGATTCATCATTCGTTGGAGTCAACAGCCAGTATACTGCCTGCCAACCTTGAGCTTGTCAGCCCCTGCAGCTGCGTGAGTCGAGAAAAGCCTCCAGCTTGATGTTTGATCCAAGAACTTGGGACTTGCCAGCTTCTATAAGTGTGTGAGTCATTTTCCTAAGATAAATTTCTCTTTCTCTATATGTATATATAAGCTTGACTGGTTTTGTTTCCTTTGGAACCCAGCCTAACACACTATATGTTAGGGATCCTAAATTTGCCTTTATTCTTTCTTTCATGATCTTTATGGTTTTAGGTTTTATATTTAAGTCTATGTTCCATCTTGAGTTACTTTTTGTGTATGGTGAGAGATATGGATCCTGCTTCATTTTTCTGTGAGTGAATATCCAGTGTTGCCAGCACCATTTGTTAAAGAAATTATCTCTTCCCCACTTAATGGATTTTTGCTCTTTGTCAAAGATCAGCTTTTCACAGGTGGATTGATTTGCTTCTGAGATCTCAGTTCTATTCCATTGGTCTATGTGTCTGTACCAGTGACTGTTTTGACTACCATGGCTATATACTAGGTTTTGAGATTGAGAAGTGTGAAGTCATTTAGTTTGTTCTTCTTTAGTAGTACTTTGATTTACTGTAGTATCTTTCCTTTCCATATAAAATTGGTTATTAGATTTTCCATCTTTTAAAAAATGATGATGGAATCTGGATTGGGATTGCAGTATATCTGTAGATCACTTTGGATAGTAGCGACATTTTCACATTGTTAAATCATCCTGTCTCTGGGCATGGTATATTCTTACTTTTTTGTAGTTCTCTGTTGTTGTATTAGAGTTTTGTAGTTTTATTTTTGTAAGACTTTGTGGCTCAAGTTAGTTATCCCTAAGTACTTCATCTTGTGGGTAGTTATTTTCAATGGCATTGTTTTCATGTTT
>NW_006921772.1:2564090-2569627 GCF_000298275.1 Orycteropus afer afer
CATATATATATATATATATATATATATATATAATATATAATACAATACACAAATACACACACACACACACGTATACACCTATAGCTATCTCTGTATATGCTTTTTGTGTATAATCTTACATTTCATTTTGAAACTTTTCAATCTTATGGAAAACTGCAGTAATAGTGAATGAATATCTCATACTATTCACCTGGTTTTACCTACTTTACTGTATATTTTTCAAGAAAAAATCATTTTTTAAAATAACCACAATAAAAGTATCATATTCAGGAAAAATTGTATTGATCCAATTCTATTATCTAATCTTCAGTCTATATTTTAAAAGTTATTTTTTGTCCCAGTAATATTTTTCAATCCAGGATCTTATCAATGAACATGTATTGCATTTAGTTATATCATTTTAGTCATTTTTAACCATGACCAGTGCCTCTCCTTTTGTTTTTCATGTTATTAAAAATTTTGAGGAATATCTTTTAATTTCAATGTATTTAGTTATTACCTCATTAGAGTTCAGTTAATCATTTTATGGGAGGTGGGCATGAATATCACATCAGGGCTATGTAATATTTCCTAACTACCAAAAACCAAATTCACTGCCATTGAGTCACATCTGACTCATAGCAACCCCTCCTTGGTTTTCCAAGGCAGTGTATCTATGGAAGTAGATTGCCCAATCTTCCTTCCAAGGAGTAGCTGGTGGGTTTGAACTGCCTGGCTTCTGGGTATCCTTATTTTTTCCTTATTTTCATGCTTATTTATTTTTTCTCTTTTTGTTGGCATGTAAGTTGTATGAAAGTTGTAACTGTGTCTCCTTCTTCACTCTTGTTTCTCCAGATCTCATAGATGCTTGATAAATATTTGCTGAATGAGTGAATAAATTTATAGCCTACTATATTTGTCCCTTGGAGTTCTGCTGGCATAGTGTCTAAGACATTTGACTGCTATCCAGAAGGCTGGTGGTTCAAACCCACCAGCCACTCCTCAGAAGAAAGACTGGGCAGTCTACTTCTGTAGAGATACTGCCTCGGAAACCCAAGGAGGGGTCGCTCTGAGTTGTGACTGACTTGACGGCAATGAGTTTGATTTTGGTTTTCGGATAAATTTGCCCCTAGTAATATATAACAGGTAACCAGTACACAGCTTGCCATCAGGGTGTGCCCTGCAGACCCACTGAACCTGCACTCCATGATCTGAGGGATCTGAGAGAATTTGGGATGGAAATTTAGATAAACATTGTTGAACATTTATATATGTGTGTGTGTGTGTGTATGTGTGTGCATGTATGTGTAGTTGTTGTTAGGTGACATCAAGTCAGCCCTGAGTCATAGCAGCCTTGTATGTAATAGAATGAAACATTGCCCAATCCTGCACCATTTTCACAATAGTTAATACACATACACACACACACATTTTTATTTATACATCACATACATATGCCTCTGTTCTAATATTAGGACAATTCTAAGATGTATATATTAAGAGGTTTTTTTTTAAAAAAAAAATGAGTTAAAAAAACAAATACAGATAGAAATTGCAATATTTTCTTCCCAAGACCCTAGTGGTTTATTTTCTTTATCCTTGGGATGCACAAATTTCTATTTTGAGCATCACTGTTTTTATTTATTCTTGAGCAGAAAGAGATATTTTAGTTTTCTGCATGCCCATAGGAGTCTCTCCAATCATCAGAATTTTGGGAGGGGTCCTAGAATTCTTAGCTGGGTTCTGGACAGATAATCTCATGTTACCTTGCCCTGTAAAATACCAGCTGGATCTTCTGAGACATTCCTAAGAGGGCCCTAAAAATACCTCAAAGTTGATAATATTTAAGATAAAGATGCTCAAAATATCAATTTTTGACTTTTAGTTGTTCAGCCAGGAAATTTTTCGCTTCTTGGAAAATGGTATATTCTCAGAGGACAGCCCTTTCCAGACCAGGCTTTAAATGATACAACTCAGAATGTTGCTAGGAATCTGAATCATCACACATGCCTTTGAAAATCAGTAACATAATTATCTGAAGGGCTCCTTTAATTAAATCCATGTTTCAGGGTACCTAATCCAAACTGAAATATTCTAGAAGTGTACTTACCGACAATAATATATTGTGACTGTTTGGACCCCTGGTGCTTTAAATCAGCTACAGTATCGAGGATATTCCCGTATCAGGGCCTTTGTTCCTAATTTTAAGTTTCATTTAAGAAGGAAAGCCTCTCTAGAATGTAATAGCAATTTATGTGATTATTTCTTTATAAACATCTTTTGTATAGTATGTACATATGTATGCTCCCTTTCTTATGAAATGCCATTATGTAAATGTATTCAAATCTTTAGTAATTTACATTTGTGTTCTTCCTTGTGAAACACAGATTTACTGGATTTTGAATCATGTATCCCTCCGTATTCCCCATGCTATTTATGGTAGTTCAGTGTTCAGTGACTGCATCATACCACTTGTTTAAGTTAAGGGAATTTGTACTTAAATTATTTCTTAAATGTATATAACAATAGTATTTTCAGGATATAAAAAGGGGAGCTTAACATTTTGAGGTTTAAAAATGCACTGAAGATATTCTATGTGCTTCAAAAGAGTGTAGAACTCTGAAGGGGAAGAAAGATTCAGTCAGTATTACAAATTATGTTTGGCAAATACTATTGGAGAACATTTTAAGATATTTTAGAAATAATTCCTGCACAATCTTTTATTTGGGACACACTGTCATTTTCTTTGTGAGTCTGTGAGTGATTAAAGGTCTTTTTGGCCCATCTCATTAGACAGAAATTGTTGACCCTATAAACAAGACATTTTAAAAGACAGATGTCTAGAGAGTCATAAGCAAAAAATTTTTTTAAAAAAAGAAGCCATAAATTAAAAAGCTCACAGACATACACACATTTTTCATGTATAACCAGCAGCTGTAGTCATTGGCATCTTCTCTGGCTGTGCAGCATTAAACTTTACAGTTTTCTAAGCATCTCAGGTACCATTTTATACCACTCAATTGTGTCCAGCTTTCCATTATTGTTGGCAGACGTCCTTTGGAATGTCTGCTCTGCTCAGGGGGTGAACTGGTGCCAACCTCTCACAGCGAAAGAGACAAAAAAGAATCTGTAATTTAAATAAAAATCGTGGTATAGTAAACTTGGCGAGGAGGCACAATGTTCTGAACAAATTATAATATCCTAACAAAATTCAATTTCAGAAGGGCAAAGCTTCTCCAAAACACTTGAGAAGCTGTTATTCAAGAAAGGTAGATAAGGATCTTCAGAGAAAGATACCTTTACTTAGCCTCAATCAGAAGTTACTCGGATTAATATGTCAGTAAAACATCTCAGAGGCAACTAAGCATGTCCTTTTTTAAATTAAAAACTGGTTTTGCTCAAAGTAAAATGAGACAGAAATGGTCTTGGATATATTTTCCACAGAAGCACCTGCTTTGTCTAACCCATTCAAGAGATGATATTTTGGATACTGTTCATGGCACCTTTTAAAGGCATTTTTTACTGCTCTGTCTAGACTTATATTCCGAGGTCAGCACACAGCAGTAGGATACCGCTTATTTGTTGAAATTAGAGAAGAGACAAGAAAACTCAAATTAAAGCCTCACCGTCTTTAATGAGGCTGCTCCTCAGACTACAGGGCTTTCAGGGAGAGCACAGTTTTCAGGGATAAAATATGTCAACATGAGCCAAAATGAATGGTCTTTGCAATTAGTTATTACCATTGTAGTCTTGTGCTACATTTTAAAATCTAGAGCAATATACCAGGGACATTACCTTTGAAGATGACTTCAATCATTTAATAAAATTATCACAATTATACTATCTTGTCTGTGAAATATATACTTATTATTTTTAGTTTCCCTCAACTCACTTCTGATCATGGTGCCCCTACATATAACAGAATGAAACACTGCCCAGTTCTATATCATCTTTATGCTTGCTGGCATATTTGAGTCCAGTTGGCCATTACTCTGTTCTGAACCACACAGTTTTCACTGGCTAATTTCAGAAGTGGATCACCAGGCCTTTCTTTCTAGTCTGTCTTAGTCTAGAAGCTCTGCTGGAACCTGTCCACTGTGAGTGACGCTGCTGGTATTTGAAATGCTGCTGACAGAGTTTCCAACATCACAGCAATATGCAAGCCATCACAGAATAACAAACTGACAGAGGGTTGGTAGATATGTGTATATAGGTATATGTATTTATTCTAGCACAAACAATACAACAACAACAAATATTGTCAAGTCAGTTCCTACTCATAGCAACCATATAGGGTTTCCAAGGCTAAAATCTTTGTGGAAGCAGATTGCCACATCTTTCTCTGATGGAGTGGCTGATGGGTTCGAACAGTTGACCTTTTGGTTAGTAGTTGACTACTCTAACCACTATACCACTAGGGTTCCTTCTTCTAGGAACGGGGAACATAACTTCCATCAGATTCTCAAAGTCATCTGTGACTCAAAATGGTTAAGAACCCTGGGAGTATTTTAGTACTTAGCAAAAAATGTCTTTACTACTCTAAACAAAAATTCAGATACAGTATTAAAAGTTTTCTAAGAATATGTAATATATGCTAACTACATATTTACATATGAACAGGAAACATGCATGGTCTACTATTACTTTTTCTTAACACCAATAACATAAATTGTTGTGATTATGATGTTCTACAAATTTTACTTTTAGGTTGTGTCATATTAGAAACCATAAAAGAATCATTGTGTTCCAAATTAGAAGTGATGGAAAATATGTAATTTATGTTCAGAATGTTACTTGGAAAACATGTTTTCTTCATCTTTTATACATTAACATAAGGAGAAAACATGGCATTTTTGTGTGATGAGGCATAAGACTGTACAAAGAGGAAACTGATGTACCCAAAGGAAAATAATTGGTAAATCATGAATGCTTATATGATAAGCCAGATGTCAAAAGCAGTTACCATTACTTCTATTTAAAAAAATTTGAGGGAAATAAAGTCATGCCTTAAAATATGTAGAGAAAAACCTAATGAGAGTTTATTAAAAGTAATAACGCTGTTTTATGAATTATAGTACATCAATCAACAGTGGCAATATACTACATTTCTTGCTCCAGTCAACTTTTTTTCTAAAATGCCTGGTAACTTCTCACTGAGATCATTATCCCCTTTCTCTTCTGTATCCTCAAATTCTTCTTTACTCTCAGTACAGAAACAATAAAATATTTCCCCGTATAACCCTCTCCTATAAGTCTTCAAGATACTGACCTCTATCTTTCCTTTCATAGTCAAACAGTTAAGTCTAACTTATTATTGCCATTCCCTTGCTAGAGTTACCAATAACCCCCTAAATGTTACTGGCTATTGTCAATTTTTAGACTTTGACCTAAATAGTGTCTGTGCAACATTTGCTACTTATAAACAAATATATTCTCCTTAAAATAATGCCTTCTTTTTTTTTCCCCCCCAGTAGTACTACTCTTCCATGGAAAGAAAAGGAAGAAAAGACCAAAATGGATGTCAGAAGAGACTCTGAAACTTGCTCTTGAATGGAGAG
>NW_006921772.1:2569727-2571192 GCF_000298275.1 Orycteropus afer afer
TGTATAGGAATCTGACTGAGTTTTGTATATTGATATGGTAGTTAAGGTTGTGTTTCAACTTGGCTTGCCTGGTTTTGGGTGGCTGGGCAGCTGGATGTAGTTATTCCCCATAATGAGACTGGCAATCAACACTGTTATGGAATCTACTGCAGCAGATGGGTAGCTGCCTTAAGGATGTGGTCTGCTTCCAGCATATAAGGAGAAGTGTTGAGGAAAGTCTCTGCAACTTTTTGGCATGCTTGGATCTTGCATGTAGCTGAGTCTTCATTCAGCAGCCTACCATGTTTCCTGCTGATCTTGGGATTATCTCTGGACTTGAACTAGTGGCCTGCCATGTTGTGTGATAATCTTGGGACTGTGCCATTTTACTTGTTAACCTTGGGCTTATTAGCTTCAGCAACCAAGTAGCTGGCTGAGTGAAGAGACACTTCCATCTCCAGTGCTCCAGGAACAAGAGGCAGAGCTGAAGCCCAAGGTTTTTACCCAGCCCCTAGATTTGGCACTTTGAACTCAGACTTCTAGTCTCCTAAACTGTAAGAGAATAAACTCTTGTTTGTTAAGCCACCCATTTGTGATATTTTCTGTTAGAGCAGCATTAGAGAACCAAAACAGAATTTGGTACCAAGAGTGGGGTGCTGCTCTGACAGATAACTTAAAATGTGGAAACAGGAGTGGAGTGCCTCCTTGACCCAAAATACCTGCACTGAAATCCTGGTAAGAGACACTGGTAGAGAGACCCTAGCAGAGAAATGGCAGCAGCAGAGCTGAGAGACTGGCATGAGACAGCGAGAGTTTTACCAACCCATGGAATGAGAAAACTGAGTGCCTTTTGTTGTTGTTAGGTGCCATTGAGTCATCTCTGACTCATAGTGATCCCATGCACAGCAGAATGAAACACTGCCTGATCCCGTGCCAACTCCACAATCCCTGCTATACTTGAGCCCATCATCGCAGCCACCTTGTCAATCCATCTCATTGAAGGCCTCCCCTCTTTCATCAACCCTCCACCTTACCAAGCACAACACCTTCTCCAGGGAATGGTCCCTTCTGACAATATGACCAAAATAGGTGAGACGAAGTCTGGTCATTTTCGCTTCCAAGCATTTTGGCTGCACTTCCTCCAGGACAGATCTGTTAGTTCTTTTAGCAGTCCATGGTACTTTCAGCATTCTTCACCAGCACCACATCTCAAAAGCATCAGCTCTTCTTTGGTCTTCCTTATTCATTGCCCAGCTCTCACGTGCATACGAGGCGATTGGAAATATCATGGCTTGTGTCAGGTGCACCTTAGTCCCCAAGGAGACGTCCTTGCTCCTCAGCACTTGATATAGTTCCTTCGTGGTTGACTTTCCCAATGCTACACATGGTCTAATGTCCTGACTGCTGCTTCCATTGGCATCGATTAGAACCAAGCAACTTGAATTCTTTGACAACCTCAATCTTCTCTCCATTTATTGTGATGCTG
>NW_006921772.1:2571292-2578269 GCF_000298275.1 Orycteropus afer afer
TTTCCCCCCAGTAGTACTACTCTTCCATGGAAAGAAAAGGAAGAAAAGACCAAAATGGATGTCAGAAGAGACTCTGAAACTTGCTCTTGAATGGAGAGTATGACACAAACCAAATACACTGCTGTTGAGTCAGATCCGACTCATAGCGACCCACTCTTGGCTTTCCGAGGTGGTATCACTAGGAAAGTAGATTGCCCAACCTTCCTTCTGAGGAGTGGCTGGTGGGTTTGAACCACTAGCCTTCTGGTTAGTAGTCAAATGCCTTAGTCACTGTGCCACTAGAGCTCCTTTGAAGGGAGAGTTGTTGTTGTTGTTGTTATGTGCCCTCAAGTCACACCCGATTCATAGCGACCCCTCCTTGGGTTTCTGAGGCAGTATCACTACAGAAGTAGAGTAGCTAAAGCAAATGGAAGAAATGTCAAGGTAAAAGAAATGAATAAAGATGTCAAAGACCAGTTCAAGAAGACAAAGTCAGTTACTATAATGAAATGTGAAAAGACTTGTATTTAGGAAACCAAAAGCAAAGAACACACTCACCATGTCTCAAGCTGAAAGAACTGAAGTCAAGCCTTGAATTACAGTATTAAAAGATTCTATGGCAAAATCATCACAACTGGACCAATAAGCAGCATCACGATAAATGGAGAAGATTGAGGTTGTCAAAGAATTCATGTTGCTTGGTTCTGCAATCGAGGCCAATGGAAGCAGCAGTCAGGACATTAGACAACGTGTAGCACTGGACAGGTTGGCTGCAAAGGAACTCTTTCAAGTGCTGAGGAGCAAGGATGTCTCCTTGAGGACTAAGGTGTGCCTGACACAGCCATGATATTTCCAATTGCCTTGTATGCATGTGAGAGCCGGACAATGAATAAGGAAGACCAAAGAAAAGTTGATGCTTTTGAGGTGTGGTGCTGGTGAAGAATGCTGAAAGTACCACGGACTGCTAAAAGAACTAACATATCTGTCCTGGAGGAAGTGCAGCCGAAATGCTCCTTAGAAGCAAGGATGGTCAGACTTCATCTCACTTACTTTGGTCATGTTGTCAGAGGAGACCATTCCCTGGAGAAGGATGTCATATTTGGTAAGGTGGAGGGTCGATGAAAGAGGGGAAGGCCTTCGTCGAGATGTATTAACACAGTGGCTGCAACAATGGGCTCAAGTATTGTAAGGATCATGGAGCTGGCGCGGGATAGGGTGGTGTTTCGTTCTGCTGTGCATGGGGCACTATGAGTCGGAAACGACTCAATGGCACATAATAACAACAACAACAATGTGGCAAAATACTGAGGCAGGAAACATCAAAAGAACGGGGAATACACAGAGTCATTGTACCAAAAACAATTGGTTGATGTTCATCTATTTCAGGAGGTGGCATATGATCAAGAATCAATGGAATTGAAAGAAATTGAAAGTGCACTGAAGGAACTGGAGAGAAATAAGGCTCCAGGTATTGATGGAATTTCCATTGAGATGTTTCAATAAACAAATGCCATGCTAGAGGCACTTACTCATCTAGACCAAGAAATTTGGAAGACAATCACCTGGCCAACTGCTTGGAAAAGATCTATATTAGTACCTATTCCAAAGAAAGGTGATCCAACAGAATGTGGAAATTATTGAACAATATCATTAATATTACATGCAAGTAAAATTTTGCTAAAGATAATTAAAACATGATTGCAGCAGTATATTGATAGGGAACTTCAGAAATGCAAGCTGAATTCAGAAGAGGACATGGAATGAGGGGTCATTGCTGATGTCAGATGGATCTTGGCTTAAAGCAAAGAATACCAGAAAGATGTTTACTTGTGTTTTATTGACAATGCAAAAGCATTCAATTGTGTGGATCATAACAAATTATGGATAACATTGAGAAAAATGGAAATTCCAGAACACTTAATTGTGATTATGAGGAACCTATACGTACACCAAGAGACTGTCATTTGGACAGAATAAGGGGATACTGCACAGTTTAAAATCAGAAAGGAAGTGTGTCAGGGTTGTATCCTTTCACCATAGTTGTTCAATCTGTATGCTGACCAAATAATCCAAGAAGTTAGACTATATGAAGAAGAATGTGGCATCAGGTTTGGAGGATGACTCATTAACAACGTGCAATATGCAGACGACACAACCTTGCTTGCTGAGAGTGAGGATGACCTGAAGCATTTACTGATGAAGATTAAAGACTACAGTCAGCAGTATGGATTCCACCTCAGCATAAAGAAATAGAATATCCTCACACCTGGACCAATAAGCAGCATAACAATAAATGGAAAAAGACTGAAGTTGTCAAATATTTCATATTGCTTGGTTCCACAATCAACACTCACTCAAGGAAGGAGCAGTCAAGAAATCAGAGGACACATTTCAGTGGGCAAATCTGCTTCAAAAAGACCTCTTTCAAATGCTAAAGAACAAAGATAACTCTTTGAAGACCCAAGCCTTAATGTTTTCAGTTGCCTCATATGCATGTGAAAACTGCACAATGAATAAGGAAGACCAAAAAAGAGTTGATGTTTTTGAATTGTGGTGTTGGAGAAGAATACTGAAAGTACCATGGACTGCCAGAAGAACTAACTAATCTGCCCTGGAGAAAGAACAGCTGGAATGTTCCTTGGAAGCAAGAATGGCTGGACTTTGTCTCACCTACTTTGGTCATGTTGTAAGAAGGGACCATTTTCTGGAGAATAATATCATGCTTGGTAAATTGGAGGGTCAGCTAAAAGGGGGAAGGCTCTCAAGGAGATAGACTGACACAGTGACTACAACAATAGGCTCAGGTATAGCAAATATTGTGAGACTGGCATAGGACTGGGCAGTATTTAGTTCTTTTGAATATGAGTTGGAGCCGATTCGAAGGCACCTGACAACAAGAACAATAGCAACAACAACTCTTCCATGGTGCTCCTTCAGCTTTGCTCTTGGCTCCATTTTATTCTCTGTCATGGGCTCCTTTTCTTTTACACATTCTTTCAATGGTGTGGTCCCCAAAGTTCAGTTGCTAACTGTGGTTGTCTTTTTACTTTCTAAATCGTCCCCTACACACATGAGCTCATACATCATTTCCATCAAAATCAACTACCATCAAAGTCATGAAAACATTTTGGTTTTATTATGTTATAAAGAGAATCAGTTCATAATGATAAAGGAGTAAATTCATTAAGAGAACATGTTGTTGTTGTTATGTGCCATCGAGTCGGACCTGACTCATAGCGACCTCTCCTTGGGTTTCCGAGGCAGTATCACTATGGAAGATAATTGCCGCATCTTCCTTTCAAGGAGTGGCTGGTGGGTTTGAACTGCCAGCCTTCTGGTTAGCAGTCAAGTGCCTTAGGCACTACGCTACCAGAGCTCCCAAAAGAACATAACAATTCCAAATATTTATGTCTCTAATAACAGAATTTCAATATGTTGCTGTTGTTATGTGCCATTGAGTCGGACTTGACTCATAGCGACCCCTCCTTGGGTTTCCGAGGCAGTATCACTACAGAAATAGATTGCCCCATCTTCCTTCCGAGGAGTGGCTGGTGGGTTTGAACTGCCAGCCTTCTGGTTAGCAGTCAAGTGCCTTAGCCACTATGCTACTAGAGCTCCCACATAAAGCAAAAATAAAACTGCAACCAGTAGACAAATGCAGAATAATAATTGGAGGATTTAATATTTATTTATTAATAATTCATAGAAGTAGGTTAAAATCCATAAGTATACAGAAGACTTCAACCAACTTGATGTAATTTACATTTATAAATTATCCTACCCAATAAAATCAGACCATACATTATTTTCAATATAACCAATGTGATGTTTTATAAAACAAGTCTTAGTAATTTGGGAGGAATTAAATCATATGCAGAATGTTCTTTGGCCAGAAGAGAATTGTTAGAAATCAGTAACAAAAGGAATGTGGAAACTCTTCAAACATTTAGAAGATAAACAACAACTTTAAATAGTGCATTTAAGAAATCAGAGAGGAAATTTAAAATATTTTGAACTGAATAAAAATAAAAGCACCATATCAAAATTTAAGGTTTGCAGCTATAACACTTGGACTTAAATGTTTATCCTAGAAAAGAAGATCTAAAATTGGTGATCTAAATTTTTACCTTAAGAAATACAAAAGTGGCTAGTTGAGGGCCACACCCTGACACGGGTAAGGGGAGGGATGTATGGAAAGAGTCTGTGACCACCATGATAACATTAGGAAAAGAGAGGACACCGAATTGTGCACATAGGAGATAGATGACAGATACTAATACCAACCAGTGTGCCCACAATACTGCATTACCATGAAACACCAGGCTACAGATAAACACTTTAACACCTGAGAGGATCAGATGGGGGTCAGGGAACAGGAGTATACTCTAGACCAAGGATAGATTCAGCAGAGGTTAATCTTGCACAGACACCAGGGATACAAAATATTTGCAATCCTTACAGAAACAACAGACAATAGACATAAAATAATCCCTCAAAGACACCTAGACACTGTGGGAGAGAGATCCAATGGACCTACCATCTCAGGCCATAGTACTGGGGGACACCAAACTCAATTGGCACAGCAAAATGCATAAAAAACTTGTTCTTCATCCTACACTGGTGATTAGCAACTGGGGTCTTAAAAGCTTTCAAGTGGCCATCTAAGATGAAACTAAGGTTCTCCTATCTTTGGAAGTGAAGAAGAGTGCAAAATAAAAACAAGGATATTTGGAAGCAATCAGTGGTAAGACATGATGGGCCTCAAGACCAGAAGAACTAGATGGTGCCCAGCTACCAATGCCAGTCACTCAGGAAAGCATCAAATCTGGAGATCCTGGATAGAGTGGGAGGAAAAACGTGGAACAAAATCCAAAAATTTAATAGTGAGCAGAATTACTGGTTGGATGGAGTCTGGTGAAACACCTAATACTGTGTTCCTGGGATACATTCTGGGCCTGGAATAAAGTTCACTCCCAAGGGCTGGCTCTCAGCCCAATAGTAAACAAGATGTACATGCAGACCACTCAACCCAGGGTGATGCACCCACATACTCTATGGAAATAGATCCCTTGGAACAATTGACCATGGGGCACCAGACGGGCCACATGCACAAGGAGGAAATGCAGGACACACAGGAGGGCATAAATACGAGGGGCATGGGGGGAGGGTTACTGGGCAGGGAGGGGAGGAGACTGGGTTAGTGTTGGGCATGGTAAATGGGAGTGAAACTAAATGTACACGTAATGTTGAATGTAAAACAAACTCTTTAAATAAATAAATAAATTTTACCTCTGTGCTCCCAAAAAGAAAAAAGAAAGAAATACAAAAGGAAGAAAAAAAAAATACATCTAAAATAAGTAAAAGGAAGGAAATAATAGTATGATAGCAGAAATCAATGAAACAGAAAGGGAAAAATAATAGGGAAAATAAATGAAACCCAAAACTCATTCTTTGATAAGATCGATAAAATTGTTAAACTGTCATCCAAATAGAACACAAAAAAAGAGAGAAGACACAAATTACCACTATTAGGAATGAAAGAGAGACAGTAAATATTTTATATTACTATTAATGATAATTGGAGCTCTGGTAGCATAGTGCCTAAGGCACTTGACTGCTAACCAGAAGGCTGGCGGTTCAAACCCACCAGCCACTCCTTGGAAGGAAGGTTGGGCATTCCTACTTCCGTAGTGATACTGCCTCGGAAACCCAAGGAGGGGTCGCTATGAGTCGGGGCAGACTCGATGGCAAATGACAACAACAACAACATTAATGATAATAAGGCAATATTATGAGTAACTTACTACAATAAACTTGGCAACTTAGATGAAATGGAAAATTTTCTTGAAAGACATCAATTACCAAAATGATATATGAAAATACAGAAAATATAAACATCTGTATAAAGAAAAAAAATTGACTGTCATCAAGTCAATTCTGACTCATAGCAACCCCAATTGGGTTCCCGAGGCTGTAAATATTTACAGAAGTAGATTAGTCCATCTTCCTTCCACGGAGCCATTGGTGAGTTTAAACTGCTGACCTGGTTAGCAGTCAACTGCCTTATCCACCATGCCACCAGAGCTCACTCTATATTGATGCAAAAAGTTGAATTCATAATTCAAAACTTTTCTCCTCTCTGTCCATCTCCCAACATGCAAACGTAGGCTTTAATGGTTCCACTCATCATTTGCCCAAATATATATGAAGATATTGGACAAAAGCTACATAGACTATTTTAAGGAATAGAGGAGGTGAGTAATTTCCAACTCATTTTATAAATGCATCATCATAATCTGACTTCAAAATCAGATACCATTAAAAGAACAGAAAGTTTCAGATTAATATTTTTCCTGAACATAGATATAAATATTCTTAGTAAAAGCAAATTAGTTCTGGAGATATATATATGTGTGTGTGTGTGTGTGTGTGTGTGTGTATAGAAGCTCTGATAGCATAGTGCCTAAGGCACTTGACTGCTAACTGGAAGGCTGGCAGTTCAAACCAACCAGCTGCTCCTCAGAAGGAAGGTTGAGCAATCTAATTCTGTAGTGATACTGCCTCAGAAACCCAAGGAGGGGTTGCTATGAGTTGGGTCTGACTCGATAGCACATAACAGCTATATATGTGTGTGTGTGTGTGTGTGTGTATTATGTGCTGTCGAGTCGGACCCAACTCATAGCGACCCCTCCCTGGGTTTCCGAGGCAGTATCACTATGGAAGTAGATTGCCCCATCTTCCTTACGAGGAGTGGTTCATGGGTTTGAACCTCCAGCCTTCTGGTTAGCAGTCAAGTGCCTTAGGCACTATGCTACCAGAGTTCCTATATATGTATATATACACATATAATAATAATACATCATGGTAATATGAGTTTATTCCAGGAAACCAAGGTTGGTTTAGCCTTTAAAAATCAATCAATATAATTCACCATATTAAGAGCATTAAGGAGAAAAATCATATGAACATATCAATAAATGCAGAAAAATAATTTGTCA
>NW_006921772.1:2578385-2582059 GCF_000298275.1 Orycteropus afer afer
TTTCCCCTAAGACCAAGATTTGCTTTCAAGAGTTCTGTTCAATATTATATTGAAGATTGTAGATGATGTAATAACGAGAACAAAGAAGTGACACTTATTAATTAGAAAAGAAGAGTACATAGATCATCCAAAGGAATCTACAAAAAAAGCTATTAACACAATTAAGTGCATTCAGCAGAGTTGCAGAGTCACAGAATACAAGGTGAAAATGGAAAAAAATAAAAAGTATTCCTATATGTTATTGTTAGTTGCTGTCGAGTTGGCTCCAACTCATAGCAACTCAATGTACAACGGAACAACACTTTGTCTGGTCCTATGCCATCCTCACAATCCTTGCTATGCTTGAGCCCATTGTTGCAGCCAATGTGTCAGTCCATCTCATTGAGGGTTTTCCCTTTTTCCACTGACCCTCTACTTTACAAAGCATGATATCCTTCTCCAGGAAATGCTCCCTTCTGAAAACATGATCAAAGTAGGTGAGAAAAAAATCTGGCCATTTTCGCTTCCAAGGAGCATTCTGGTTGCAATTATTCTGGGACAGATGTGTTCATTCTTCTGGCAGTCCATGATATTTTTAATATTCTTTGCCAACACCACAATTCAAAGACATCAACTCTTTGGTTTTCCTTATTCATTGTCCAGCTTTCACATGCAAATGAGATGAAAATACCATGGCTTAGGTTTGATGCATCTTAGTCTTCAAAGTAACATCTTTACTCCTTAACATTTTACAGTGGTTATTTGCAGCAGATTTGTGCTATATAACATCCGATTTCTTGACTGCTGCTTCCATTGACATTGATTATGGATCCAAGTAAATGAAGTCCCTGACAACTTCAATCTTTTCTCCATTTATCGTGATCCTGCTTATTGGTCCAGTTGTGAGGATTTTTTAAATACATATATATATATATAGAGAGAGAGAGAGAGAGGTGCAATACATACTGCAGGCTGTAGTCTTTAATTTTTATCAGTAAGCAAGTCATCCTCACTTTCAGCAAGCAAGGTTGTGTCCTCTGCATATCGCACATTGTTAAAGAATCTTTCTCCAATCCTGATGCCCCATTCTTCTTCATATAGTCTAGTTTCTTGGATTATTTGGTCAGCATACAGACTGGGCAAGTATGGTGAAAGGATACAACCCTGACACACTTCCTTCCTGATTTTAAACTATGCAGTATCCCCTTATTCTGTCCAAACGACAGCCTCTTAGTCTATGTATAGGTTCCTCATAATCACAATTAAGTGTTCTGGAATTTCCATTTTTCTCAATGTTATCCATAATTTGTTATGATCCAAACAATTGAATGCTTTTGCATCATCAATAAAACACAAGTAAACATCTTTTTGGTATTCTTTGCTTTGAGCCAAGATCCATCTGACATAAGTAATGATTAGTTATCATGACACTTCCACTAAAATGGGTAAAACTAAGTAGGGTAACAGAAACAAATTTTTACTAGTATGTGGAATGCTGGAACTCTTATACATTATTATGGGAATGTAAAATTATGCAGTCTCTTTGGGAAACAATTTGGCAGTTTTTTTTTTTTTTTTTTTGTAGTTAAACAAGGGAGCTCTGGTAGCATAGTGGCTAAAGCACTTGACTGCTAACCAGAAGGCTGGTGGTTGAAACCCACCAGCCACTCCTCGGAAGGAAGGTTGGGCAATCCTACTTCCGTAGTGATACTGCCTCGGAAACCCAAGGAGGGGTCGCTATGAGTCGGGGCCAACTCGACGGCACATAACAACAACAACAACATAGTTAAACATATACTTACCACAATACTCAGCAATTCTATTCCTAGCTATATACCTAAAGGAAAAGAAATTGATGACTTGGTTCTCAGACAGCCATGTAGGATAATATATTTTAAATTGTGTTCATAAAATCCTTTGTTGGTGAAGAATTTACTGTTCTTTTTCTTTCTCAATATTTTTACCATTTTAATATTTGTGAGTCAAATATTTTAGTTATTGTCTTAAGCAAAAAATTATTGTAGAGTATTAAAACCCCAAAATTATTGTTTACTTGCAATTAAGAAATTCTTAATAATCAACTATATATGGCATAACATATGTTATTTTTGTGGAGAGGTAAGCATATATATCAATGAAACAGAATTGAGGGTCCCAAAAATGACCTTTAATTTTATAGTCAGTTGATTTTTTACAAAGTGCTAAAGTAATTTATTAGATGTATTTTCAATAAATGCAGCTGGGTTAACTGGATATACTTATGTGAAAAAAATCAACTTAGGCTATTAACTCACACCATAAACAAAAATTAATTCTAAATAAATCACAAGTGTATATACAATAGTTAAAACTACAAAACTTCCAGAAGAATACAGGAGAAATTTTTTGTAATCTTGACATTAAAAGTATGATCCATAAGATAAATAAAGAAGGATTGATTGCACTTCATCAAAATGAGAATTATTTTGCTTCAAAAGGCACCATTAAATGAAATTAAAAGATATGCCACAGAAAACCAAAATCAAACCCATTGCTGTCAAGTAAATTCCTATAGTGACCATATAAGAGAGAGTAGAACTGCTCCATATGGCTTCCAAGAGAGCTCTGGTAGCATAGTGCCTAAGGCGCTTGACTGCTAACCAGAAGGCTGGCCGTTCAAACCCACCAGCCACTCCTCGGAAGGAAGGTTGGGCAGTCCTACTTCCGTAGTGATACTGCCTCGGAAACCCAAGGAGGGGTCGCTATGAGTCAGGGCCGACTCGACAGCAAACAACAACAACAACAATGGCTTCCAAGGCTATAATCATTAAAGAAGTAGAATACCACATATTTCTTCTGTGGAATGGCTGATGAATTCGAACTACTGATCTTTTAGGTTCGTAGCCAACTTCTTAACCACTCTGTCACTAGGATTCTTTATAGGTCACAGAGGAGGTAAAATTACATATCTGATAAAGGGCTTTAGCATAGTGCCTAAGTCACTTGACTGCTAACCAGAAGGCTGGCGGTTCAAACCCCCAGCCACTCCTCAGAAGGAAGATAGGGCAATCTACTTCCGTAGTGATACTGCCTCGGAAACCCAAGAAGGGGTCGCTGTGAGTCGAGTCTGACTCGATGGTACATAGCAACAACAAAGGACTTTCATCCAGAATATATAAAGAAATTACAACTTAAAAATAAGAAAATAAACAATACAATTAAAAATAACCAAATTATTTAAATAGGTCACCCAAAAGATATAGAGATTACTAAAAAGCACATGAAGAGATATTCAGCATCATTGGTCATTACCCACTGCCACTGAGTCAATTCTGACACATAGCAACTCCCATTGGGTTTCCAAGGGTATAAATTTTTATGAGAAGTAGATTGCCTCAGCTGGCAGGTTTGAATGGCTGACCTTCTGGTTAGCACCCAAATGTCTTACCCACTATTTCACCAGAGCTCTTTTCAATGGTCATTAGGAAAATTAAAATTAAACCACAACAAAATACCATGACTCATAAACTATTATTGTTGTTGTTGTTGTTGTTAAGTGCCGTCGAGTCCGAGTCGTTTCCGACTCATAGCGACCCCATGCACAGCAGAACGAAACACTGCCCGATCCCGCGCCAGCCCCACAATCCCTGCTATACTTGATCCCATCATCGAAGCCACTGTATCAATCCATCTTGTTGAAGGCCTCCCCCTCTTTC
>NW_006921772.1:2583622-2603802 GCF_000298275.1 Orycteropus afer afer
CTCTTTGAAATCTTCTGTTCAGCCCTTTTACCTTTTCATTTCTTCCATTTGCTTTAGCTATTCTCCACTCAAGGACAAGGTTCAGAGTCTCTTCTGTCATACACTTTGGTCTTCTCTTCTTTTCTTGTCTTTTTAGTGATCTCTTGCTTTCTTCATGGAGTACTACATGGAGTACAATGGAGTACTGCTCAGTAATAGAAAGGAACAGACCACTGATGAATGACACAACATGAAGGAATTAAAAAACATACTTAGAGAAAGTAGCCATATCGTATAATTGTATTTGTATGAAATTTCCAGAAAAGGTTCCATAGACAGAAAGTTGTTTAGTGGTTGCTGAGGCTGTGTGGGGGTGGCGGTTAGCTACAAACAGAAATGAGGAGTATTTTAGTATGAGGGAAATGTTGTAACACTGAATTATGGTAATGACTGCTCAACTCTATAAATTTATGAGAAATCACTGAATAGTAAACTTTCAATGGGTGAATTTGATGGTAAGTAAATTATACTTCAGTAAATCTGTTTTTAAAATACAATGATTTGTTCTGGAAGAGGCAGGGGCTTTTTGAAAGGGATCTGAGGCAGGCCCTTGTGGGAAAAAACAGAACTTCAATTATGTAAAAACATATAGTCATTAAAAGTAAATTAGTTTAAAGGAAATTAGTTAAGCAAGAAAAACAAACTCTGAAAAATAACTGGCCTAAAGTGAAAAAAAGGGCTTTCATGATAACATGGACAATTGTCAAATATTTGAAGAATGAGAAAAGTAAATGAAACGTGAGCTTATCTTTCATTAGATGAAAGAACTATTCAGTTCATGTGTCTGTATAAAGTGGAAAATAATTCAGGTAGGTTTAATTATCTTTTTTAAAAAATGAGTGGTCTGAATCTATTAAATGAAAATTTTTAATTAATAATTAAAGTAAAAAAAGAAAGGAGAAAGTGGTATATGCCATTTGCTCTATTTACAGTTTAAGTGCTTATAAAAGTCCTGACATCTTTAAAGTGATATATAAATAAATGTTTATGGGAATGCATGTTAATTAGTAAGATGAAGAAAGAAGAATGCTGGGATTGGTGGATTTCAGTTATGAAAGAAACATTTATTTTGAATTTAATATAAAGCTACATACATATTTTTTTAAATATGTTTTTAAAATTCCTAATGTTCCTTGGAATTGAAAAATTATTTCTTAAAGATAAGTTGAAAGAAAGATAAGATTATTTTTATTATTTTTGTATTCTTCGTTATTTAAAACAATTCCAAAGTAAACCAAAACTAACAGACAGTTTTTACACTTTAAATGTGTTTCCCCTTTGGGGAGGATCAGGAATCTTTTATGTTTCTAAAAATAGTGAAGACAGAATTTGTAACATGTCCATTTGAGGCATTAATGTTTAACTCAGTTTTTTCAGGAACAGATTTTTTGAATGATCAGGTATGCCTAGGCAAAATGAAGCATACCCATGACTGTATATAAGTTTGGTAGACGATATTTTTACAATGTATTTGTATGTGCTGTAAGAATATCCATATAAATAGAAAAAACAGGGGGTAAAGTTATGATAACTTCTTAGCCAACCACCCTGAGGGGGTGAATTGTTGGATCTGTGGACCAGGGACTGTGGTTGCGGGGTACATCAAGCTCAACTGGCATAACATACTACGCCAAAACAGTGTTCTATATCCTACTTTTCTGAGTGGTGGCTGGGGTTTTAAAAGCTTAGAAGCAGCCATTTAGGTGCAACAATTGGTCTTTCCTCGTGTGGAGGAAAGAAGAATGAAGAAACTAAAGATGCATGGAAACAATTAGTGCAAGGGTCTAATGGACCAAGCGAACTTCAGCCTACATGACCATGAGACCAGAACTAGATGGTGCCTGGCTACCACTGTCAGCCACTCGGAAAGGGAACAATGCCAGAAATTCTGAATAAAGTTGGAGAAAAATGTGGAACAAAACTCAAAATCCTAAAAATGACCACACTTACTGGTCTGATAGAGACTGGCGAAACTGCCAGAATTATGGCTCCTACTTACCCTTCAGGCCTGAACTCACTCCCATGGCTTCTGGCCAAACAATAGACAGGCATATAAAGTGAACAATTACAGCAGGTAGGAACGCTCCTTAGAACAATCCATTGTGGGAGATCAGAAGGGCAGTACTTGCACAGAGAGACAGCTCAGAAGGCAAGAACGCCTAGGAAACAATGGCACAGGGAGAAGGTAACCACAGGGAGGAAGTAGGAAGATAGTTGTTATATTTTGGGGATTGAAATAAGTGTCATGAAACAAAATATATATGAACTACTGTATGGAAAATGAATTTGCTTTGTAAACTTTCACCAAATCACACATACACTCACATACATTCATGCGTGCACACGCGCGCGCGCACACACACACACACACACACAAGAACAGATTTTTTGGGGAATGAGGATAAACCTGCTGCTCTTGCTTCTGCCTAAATCAGGTTCCTACATCCCTGTATCCTTCCTACTGGGGTAATACTGAAGCTGCTATGGATTGAATTATGAGGGAAGACAGATTCCAAGGATGCCAAAGAATGTCAAGGATTGATGGCAGTCGGCAGAAATTAGGAGAGAGAGACCCATAGAAGGAATCGACACAGCCATGACATTGATTTGGAAGCTATCCTGAACTGTGAGAAAATAAATTTCTGTTCTTTTAAGCCACCTGCTTGTATTTTTGTTGTTATTGTTGTTGTTACAATAGCACTAGGCAACCAAGACAGAATTCTGAAA
The DNA here is from genome assembly GCF_000298275.1 of Orycteropus afer afer. Classification (NCBI taxonomy): domain Eukaryota; kingdom Metazoa; phylum Chordata; class Mammalia; order Tubulidentata; family Orycteropodidae; genus Orycteropus; species Orycteropus afer. The sequence goes on from NW_006921772.1 coordinate 2,586,389, forward strand.
AACTGCTTCCTCTTCCGTTCAGAGTGTTTCCTTCAGGCTGGTGTTTCAACTGTGCCCTTTAAAGGCTGTTCCTACCTCTGGATAGGGTACAGGATAAACCCAGTGCAGCGCACGGTCATGGACCCACTCCTGAACCTCTTTCCCTTGCTCAGCGGCACCTCTGATAAATGCTATGGGAGCTCTGGTAGCATAGTGGCTAAGACACTTGCCTGCTAACCAGACGGCTGGCGGTTCAAACCCACCAGCCACTCCTCGGAAGGAAGGTTGGGCAATCCTACTTCCGTAGTGATACTGCCTCGGAAACCCAAGGAGGGGTCGCTATGAGTCGGGGCCGACTCGACGGCACATAACAACAACATGTGAGACTCATACTGCTGGATCACATTCCAAAAGTCACTGATTAGTGGTGTTGATACAGTTAAAATAGATAGAGGGAGGATATAATAAATGCATAAATTCCAGGGATTATCATTGATGAAATCATGGTGCTTCTCTTTGGCTACCTGAATTTAGTCTGCTTACTCACTCTCCTTAACTGTTTAGGATGCTGGGGAGCTCAGGCTACCCGTGGAGGCAGATAGATCTTTAAAACATTCTATCTGGAAAATGCCCTTCTCTCTAAAATTAGCAGGCTCTCATTTTCCTCTACTCTTCTTTCCTTTGCGGCCTAATGTCAGCTAGTTGTAAAGAAGGGAGGTGATCTAATAAGTTTTAGACTGAAGGTAAATGACAGCAAAGTTTTAAATATGTTACCTTTCTTGGAGGAATTGCTTTTTAATCAACAGAGATAGTTATGACTTGTTTTATATGTTAAGCTTCATGATTCAACATAATGAATCTATAACATAAATTTCTACATATAAAATAAAGTGAGTTTTTGTGTAGAGGGCCTTCCATGAACCTTCAGTTTATACCACATATGTGATTTCACATATTTCTAGGACAACCCTGTATACATGTAAATAAAAGTTTTTCCAGAATATAATATAGAAGAATGTGCCAATAGAGTCAACTCTTGGAAAGTCAGCTTTCTCAGATGGAGATAAAAAATTCCCTTTATTTTCTATAGGGAACTGGTAAGGATGAATGAGAGAAGTATTTTATGTTCTCCTGGAAACATCTACATATTAATAAAAATTTTATATGCTTTTTCAGAAAATGGCCTGGAATAAGGTTTCTAACCCTGATGGCAACCCAGTCTCTTGAGTATTTTCCTCTACTGTAAACTTCACTTAAAGGAGTAATTTACATAGTTCGTGGACCAGAATTTCTGTAGAGAGTTGTGAGAAACTCTTATAAAAGCAGGGTAAAAAAAAAAAAAAAATCAATTCCAAATGTTTTATGCTTCACTTAGTGTTTATCTTGCATTTTTATTCATTACTGGGAAGAAATGGCTGTGTATACAAAGAGTAGTTTCTTAAGTGTCTAAATTTTTAAATATCATAAGTGTATTGTGACTGCTGACAGCCTAGTCTAATGACATTTTTGAATTATGTTTTTATTATGTACTATTAGTGAGTACTGCAAAAGCTTAGTTTTCAGTATTATGAAGCTTGGCATTTTATGTTGTATGTTGTTAACGTATGTAATGACATTTACTTTTTCAGAGATAGAGATGAGTCTTTTCTATCATGATGAAACTATAAATGAATGTTCACATGAAAGTGTAATAAAGTTGAAAATTTTACCCAGTTCTAGACATTTTAAAGAAAAGCAGCAGCTATATTCCATTAAGAAATGTTTCAAGTGAAAAATGTGTAAGATGAATCTCTAAATCACTAGAATCTTTAAAAAGAGAGGCTTAGATTAGTATTGAAGTATTCTGTATGTAAATCAATGATACACAAAATGTGTGTATTTTATGTATGTGAACTATATTTTCCCAAATCTGTTCTTGTTTTGGTATTTTTGATCAACAATATACCATTGTTATGTATGCTGTTGTTGTTGTTGTTATTGCCGTCGAGTTGGCCCCAACTCATAGCAACCCCTCCTTGGGTTGCCGAGGCAGTATCACTATGGAAGTAGATTGCCCAACCTTCCTTCTGAGGAGTGGCTGGTGAGTTTGAACTGCCAGCCTTCTGGTTAGCAGTCAAGTGCCTTAGGCACTATGCTACCTACAAATCTAAAATTCATACTAATTCTTCCCTTTCACTCGTGTGCCAAATTTAATTGATCACTATCTTGTTAATTTTGGCACTGAGATCAGGATCAAATTACCTCTTCTTCATTTAAACCTCTCTTTTTCTTTTGAATAATAATAATATTTTTCTGCAAAGTTTCCTGGCCTACAATTCTCCCAATATCTGGTTTATATTTACCTGCATCTACAGTAATTATGGCACTCACCCCATTAAAATCATACAGTAGTACTTCAAAACCTATATTCATGATCCCCAAACTGGATAATCATCAGAATCACATGAGGAATTAGTTAAAATTATAGATTGATGATTTGTGACATCTGGCTTGGGGTCTGGAAATCTGCATTTTCAATAGTTTCTCAGTGATTATGATGATCACACCCCCTCCCAGAGGAGACAATTGTGACCTATAGAATAAAGGGTACCTTTCTTGGCATTGTGCAGTAAGCCTTTATATGATCCCTGATTGCCTTTCCATTCTTATCTTCATCATTAACCCCAAAAGCCTGGTGCTCCAGCCATGCTGAGCTAATTTCCATTTCTTTAACTCCATGTTAAAGAAATTTAAAGTCATTGTTAATAGTGTTGTTTTTCTGCCTGGCATGCTCTCTTCATAACACTCACCTGGAGGAATCTACATTTTAAGACTCAATTCAAATATCAAATCTAGAAATTGTTCCTCTAGCAAAGATATCACTTTGATGACCACCTTAGTCATATGCATGGGAAAGTTGGACAATGAAAAAGGAAGGTAGAGAAGAATTGACAGATTGGAATTGTGATAGTGGAGAATATTGAAATATACCATGAACTACCAGAAGAATGAACAAATCAGATTTGGAGGAAATAAAGCCGGAATGCTTCTTAGAAGTGAGGATGGTGAGACTCCATCTTGCTTACTTTGGACATATCATCAGGAAAGATCAATTGCTAGAAAAGGACATCATGTTTGGTAAAGTGCAGGGTGAGTGAAAATAGGGGAAACCCTCCATGAGATGGATTGATACAGTGACTACACAATGGTCTCAAACATAAGAGCAACTTGAGATGGAGTAGGACCAGGCAATGTTTTGTTCTGTTATTACATAAAGTCACCAGGAGTCAGAGCTAACTCCACAACAACTAACAACAACAACATTTCTCAAAATAGGGTAAGTACTTTAGCTTGTGTGTATCTTCATCATAACACTTATCACAATTCAAAAGTTCTGAAGTCACAAACACAGAAGACTACAAGGCCAAACTGTTAGCATAAATAAGTGAATCTGGCCAGGCAAAGACTGTAGTAAGCAGGAGAGTTTAAGCCTTATCTGTTCTGGTTACCTAATGCCACTCTAACAGAAATATACCACAAATTGGATGGCTTGAACACACAGGAGTTTATTCTTACAATTTGGAGACTTTAAGTCCAGGTTCAAAGTGCCAGGCTCTAAGGGCTGGATGAAAGCCCCTCCACCTTGAGCTTCAGCTCTGCCTCTTGCTCCCGGCCCACTGAAGCTAGAGGCATCTCTTCACTCAGGAAGCTACTGGCTGCTGAGGCTGACAAGCCAAAGGTCGACAAATAAAATGGCACAGTCCTGATGTTACCAAACCACAGGGCAGGTCATTAATTCAAGTCCATTGTAAGTCCAAAAGTCGGCAGAGCATGGCAGGCTGCTGAACAATGACACAGGTACATGCAGGGTCCAAGCGTGCCACAAGCTAGAGACCATTGCCAAAGCTGCTGCTTATATATGGGAAGTAGTCCACATACCCAAAGGCAGCTACTCAGCTGCTCATAGTAGATTCCACCATGGAGTTGATTATCAGTCTCATCATCCAGCTGCTCAGCCACTCAACCAGGCCCAGCCAAGTTGACACATAAACTGAACTACCACACTATCTAAAAACAGCAGCAGTTGCTGATGAACCAAGAGAGACTCTGGGGCCAATTTTGCATATTCATGGTTTTTCCAGAATAGCCAAACATCTATGTAGTCATATAATTTTTAAAAATCGTGAGCTTGCTTATTATGAAGTTTATGATTTTAAAAAATTGACAACTGCATTCCAGTAGATATAGTGTTCGTCCTTCTTTACTGTACCCTGTTGCCTCAAAATGTTGACCTTTATATACTATATCCACTTAATGACGCTTTTCCCCAGCTTTTTGACCAAGGGCCCAACTTTTTCATTTTTCAGTGGGTTCTGCAAATTATGTAACTGATCCTGCTAAGAGTCTTAGTTTCTATAGTGGACTGGAGATAAGCTTTTAGCCCATGCAAAGTGAGAAGTTTGAATAGATAGTCCTGTGTAAGTCTCAACAATTAGAAGGCCATAAACTAAAAAAACAAAAAAAATCCATTGCCACTAAGTCCAATTCCAACTCATGGAGATCCTATAGGACAGAGTAGAACTGTCCCATAGGGTTTCCAAGGCTGTAAATCTTTACAGAAGCAGACCACCTCATCTTTCTCCTGCAGAGCAGCTGGTGAGTTCAACTGCCAACCATTTGGTTGCCAGCTGAATGCTTTAACCACTATGCCACCAGGGCTCCTTTAGAAGGCCATACACTCTGTGTAATGGAGGACTAGAAAAAAACAAAACAAAACAAAATGTATCACAGCAAAGGGAAACAATAAGCACAATCTATCTCAGGCCGAGCTCTAGTGGGCAAAAATAAATGTTCCTTGAAATGTTTTTAACCACAGACATGCCCTCATGCAGGTTTTGGGTTTGAAATAATTCCACCTTGTAGTGCGGGAAACCCAAGCCAAGAAATTTATGCAATGATTCCAGAGTGGAAAGATAGTATCTTAGGGGACCTGACAGAAACAAACAAAAACCCTCAACTCAGATTTGCCAGGATTTCCACAGGGAAAACCAAACCATTCACACTGAGCTCACAATCCAGAATTATAAAACAATAAAGAAAAGTAAAACAAAACAGAATAAAAACAAAACAAAAATCACATCTAACAGGAGAATTAGTCTTATAAGGATGTCAAACACTGAAATTACTGAAGGTAGAATATAGAATACATACATTTAAGTTATTTAAATATATGATAAAAGCATATAAAGCTGAGCAAAGAACATCATATTCCAGAACAAAACAAAACAAAAAATAAATTAAAAAAAAAAAAATGGTGGGAGGGCGGGAAGCAAGCAAATACAGATTTGTAAAAGAATTGCAAAAGAACTAAGTAAAATTTCTATGAACTGAAACTCTTAAAAAGGTGAAAAAAAAAGCAAAGGAGATAGATGAAGAGACAATTAGTGAACTAGAAGCCAGGACTGAAAATATTAACGAGAATGCTATATCAAAGGAGAAAAAGATAGGAAATATAAAAACGTAGTTAAGCAATATGCGAAAGAGAATGAGCATTTATTTTTTTAAATTTGTCTACCTAGGAGTTACAGAAAAGAAGAGAATACAGAAAGAAAAAAATAGCTTAGAATTTTCCAGAATAGGTGAAATAAAGAAGCATAAAAAGCACAGTAAATCTCAGGTAAGATAAGGAATGAACACTGTGATACAATATAATGAAGCTCTATATAACATTGGAGAAAAAGAAAAAAATCTTAAAAGCACCCAGAGAGAGAAATAGATTACCTACAATTAGAGTGATAGCCCAATTCTCAACCATAATAGTGGAGCACAGGAGAGAGTGGAGAACATCTGTCAAGCTAAGATTTCATATTATTTCAAATTATCATTAAAGAATAGTGGTGATCCCACTCCTGTGGCTTCCAGACAAACAAAAGAGAGGCGTATGAGGTGAACATTTACACTAGGTACATACACTCCTTGGAGAGATCAATCATGGGAGAATAGAAGGGCTGTGTATGTGCAGGGAGACAGCTCAGGGGCTGGGAGTGCATGGAGGGAAGGACACGGAAGAGGTGACTATGGGGAAGGAGGTAAGCGCTGTTGCATTGTGGTAAATTGTAGTCAATGTCACAAGACAAAGTGTATGTGAACTGCTGTTTGAAAAGTTAATTTGCTCTTTAAATTTTCACCCAAATCACACACACACACACACACACACACAAGAATAATGGTGAAGCAAAGCCATTATCAGACATCAAAATAAGTAATTGAGTAGCCATGACCACTTACTGAAAGAACTTCTAAAGGATGTACTTGGAAGGAAGGGAATTAATCCAAGAATTAAGGTATGAACTCCATACATTTGTAATGTACAAATAAATAGAAACTATGTGGGTAAAAAGTTGTTTTTTCTAAAATGACTATGTTGTTGTTGTTGTTGTTATGTGCTGTTGAGTCGGACCCAACTCATAGAGACCCCTCCTTGGGTTTCCGAGGCAGTATCACTATGGAAGTAGATTGCCCCATCTTCCTTCCAAGGAGTGATTGGTGGGTTTGAACCACCAGCCTTCTGGTTAGCAATCAAGTGCCTTAGGCACTATGCTACCAGTGCTCCCAAAATGACTATATAAAACCAAAATAATAATATCTATTTGGGACTTATTTGAAAAACAAGATAATGTGTAAGAATACCGTATAAGTTAGGAGTGCATTGATTGGAACTGCAGTGTTTTGAAGACTTAAATTATATTAATTACTTTTATATTTTATTAAGTATATATTATAGGAAAGAAAAAGGGCCACTTAATAATTAGGAAAGATTAAATTCACCAGGAATAACATATTGTCAAATTAAAGGAAAATTGACATAACTAACTTCAATGAGAAATTTACAAGTTCACCATCATAATGGACATTTTAATATACTTATCTCTCATTATCTCGAATATCTAGCAGACCAAAATTTGTTTTGTTATAGAATATTTGAACAATACAATTAACAGTAGAACGCTCCACCTAAAAATCAGTGTTATACACACTCTTAAGCACATATGGAACGTTTACAAAAATTGACTGCATGTTAGATCATAAGGCAAATCCACTCTATTAAGGAATTGGAATCATAAGAACCACTTTCTGATAAAAGTACAATGTTTCAAATCCATAAAAATATCTAAAATATACTTGGATAATTCAAGACATAGTTTCTAATAATGCATGAGTTATTAAATATTAAAAATAGAAAGTGTTTGGAACTAAACAATAATAAAAATTCTGTTTATCAAAATTAATGAGATATTGCCAAAGTTCTCATAATTTATAAACTTAAGATATACAATGGAAAAACAAGAACTGAAATAGTGTTTAAACTTAAAAAGATAGAAGTACAAAAAGGTAAATGAAAATAAGAATAAGGAAAGAAATAATGAAGATAGCAGCAGGAAATTACATAAAAAACAAAAAGGACTTTGGAAATGCATGTAGTTAACATATTTCTTGGTCAAGAACATTCAAAGACTCATAATTATGGTCCAACATAAACACTAGAGAGAATTATCAAAGCCAAAATATGAAAAACAAATAAAAGAGAAAGAGAATAGTTATTGCTAGCAGTAAAGCAGAAATGGAAAATTCTTCTCTTTTTTTTTCACTTACTATTTGTATGACAGGAGCTCTGTTGGTGTAGTGCCTAAGACATTTGACTACTAACCGGAAGGTTGGCGGCTCAAACCCACCAGCCACTCCTCCGAAAGAAGATTGGGCAAACTAGTTCCATAGTGATACCGCCTGAGGACTGTGGTAGTTAAGGTTGTGTGTAAACTTGGCTGGGCCTTGTTGAGTGGCTAGGCAACTGGTGGTAGTTATACCCCATGATGAGACTGGCAATCAACTCCGTGGTGGGATCTACCATAAGCAGCTGAGTAGCTGCTTTAGGGATGTTGTCTGCTTCCCGTATATAAGAAGCAGTTTGGGGAATGTCTCTAGCTTGTGGCATGCTTGAACCCTGCATGTAGCCGAGTTGTTGTTCAGTGGCCTGTCATGCTCTGCTGATCCTGGGACTTTCAATGGATTGAATCAATGGCCTGCGGTTTGGTTTGGTAGTATCGAGACTGTGCTGTTTCATTTGTCAACCTTGGGCTAGTTAGCCTCAGCAGCCAGTAGCTGCCTGAGTGAATAGGTACCTCTAGCTTCAGTGGGCCGGGAGCAAGAGGCAAAACTGAAGCCCATGGTCGAGGGGTCTTCACACAGCCCCAGAGCCTGGCATTTTGAACTTGGACTTCCAGCCTCCCAAACCATAAGAGAATAAACTCTTGTTTATTCAAGCCATCCCATTTGTGGTATTAGGGAAGCGCTAGGTAACCAAAACAGAAACCCAAGGAGGGTTTCAGTTGGATTCAACTTAACAAGAGTGAGGTTTTTTTTTTTTTTTTTTTTGTATGACTGGAACATATGGAGAAGAACCAGGCATCAGGATTGGAGGGAGATTCATTAAAAACCTACAGTATGCAGATGACACAACCTTACTTGCTGAAAGTAAAGAGGACATGAAAGATAAAGATCAAAGATTACAGCTATCACTATGAATTATACCTCAATATAAAGAAAACAAAAATCTTCACAATTGGACAAATAAGTAACATCAAGACAAATGGAGAAAAGTTTAAAGTTGTCAAAGATTTAATCTTACTTGGATCTACAATCAATGCCCATGGAAACATAAGTCAAGGAAGCAAACTATGTATTACATTGAGTGAATCTGCTGTGAAAAACCACTTTGAAGAGAAGTCACTTTGAAGATTAAATTGCACTTCACCCAAATCTTAGTATTTTCAATTATCTCATGTGCGTGCATGCTTATCCATTTCAAGAGATGGTATATGATTAAGAAGTAATGATATTGAAGGGAGAAGTCAAGGCTGCACTGAAGGAAGTAGTGAAAAACAAGGCTTCAGGAATCAACAGAATATCTATTGAGATGGGTATTCCATCTCAACAAACGGATGCCATGCGGGAGGCACTCACATGGTTATGCCAAGAGATTTGGAAGGCAGTTACCTGGCCAACTGACCGGAAGAGATCTATATTTGTACCCATTCCAAAGAGAGGTCATCCCACAGAGTGTGAAAATTATGAAACAATATCATTAATATCTCACACAAGTAAAATCTTACTGAAGTTAATTTAAAAACAGTTGCAACAGTATATTGACTGAGAACTTCCAGAAATGCAGGCTGGATTCAGAAGAGGACATGGAATGAGGGATGTCATTGCTGCTGTCAGATGGATCTTGGCTGAATGCAAGGAATACCAGAAAGATGTTTACTTGTTCTTTACTGACTATTCAAAAGCATTCAATTGTGTGGATCATAACAAACTATAGATAACATTGAGAAGAATGGAAATTCCAGGACACTTAATTGTGATTATGAGGAACCTGTACATAGACCAGAAGGCTGTCATTCAAACAGAATAAGGGGACACTGCATGATTTAAAATCAAGAAGGAAGCATGTCAGAGTTGTATCCTTTCACCATATTAATTCAATCTGTACGCTGAGCAAATAATTTGAGAAGCTGGACTATACAAAGAGGAACTTGGCATCAGGATTGGAGGAAGAGTCATTAATAACCTGTGATATGCTGACAACACAACTTTGCTTGCTGAAAGTGAGGATGACTTGAAGCATTTACTGATGAAGATTGAAGATTACAGTCTGCAGTATGGATTACACCTAAATATAAAGAAAACAAAAATCCTCACAACTAGACCAATAAGCAGCATCACGATAAATGGAGAAAAGATTGAAATTGTCAAACACTTCATATTACTTGGTTCTACAATCAACACCAACAGAAGCAGCAGTCAAGATATCAGATGACATACAGCAGTGGGGAAATCGGCTGTAAAAGACCTTTTTCAAGTGCTGAAGAGCAAAGATAGCTCCCTGAGGTCTAAGGTTTACCTGATACAAGCCATGGTGTTTTCAATCTCCTCATAGGCATATGAAAGCTGGACAATGAATAAGGAAGACCAAAGAAGAGTTGATGCTTTTGAGTTGTGGGGTTACTGAAGAATGCTGAAAGTGCCATGGACTGCTAAAAGAACTAACCAATCTATCCTAGAAGTGCAGCCAGAATGCTTTTTGGAAGCAAGACTGGCCAAACTTCATCTCACCTACTTTGGTCATGTTGTAAGAAGGGACCATTCCCTGGAGAAGAATATTATGCTTGGTAAAGTGGAGGGTCAACAAAAGAGCTGAAGGCTCTCAACAAGATAGATTGACACAGTGGCTACAATGATGGACTCAGGTATAGCAAGGATCATGGAGCTGGCACAGGACGGGGCAGTGTTTCATTCTGCTATCCATAGGGTCACTATGAGTTGGAGAGACTTGATGGCATCTAACAACAATAACAACATGTGCATGTGAAAGCTGGACAACAAATAAGGAAAACGAAAGAAGAACTGATGCATTTCAATTATGGTGTTGATGAAGAATATTGGATATATGATGCACTGCCCCACCACTTGTCTCTCAGTTTGTCATTCTATGGTGGCTTGTGTGTCATTGTGATGCTACAAGATATGGCACTAGTATTTCAAACACTGGCAGGGTCATCCAGGGTAGACAAGTTTCAATGGAACTTCTAGACTAAGATTACTACCTCGGAAACCCAAGGAGGGGTTGCTATGAGTCGAAATCAACTCGTTGGCAGTGAGAGAGAGAGAGTCCAGACTAAGATAGACTATGAAGAAGGAAAAGGCCCATCTCAAAGAAAGGTGATTCTTTCTGACTCAGAATGCAGAAATTATTGAACAGTATCATTAATATCACATGCAAGTAACATTTTGCTGAAAATAATTGAAAAATGTTTGCAGCAGTCCATTAATAGGGAACTTCTAGAAATACAAGCTGGATTCAAAAGAGGGCATACGATGGAGGATATAATTGCTGATATCAAATGGATCTTGGGTGAAAGCAAGAATACCATAAATAGGTTTACCTGTGTTTTATTGACTATGCAAAGGCATTTGACTGTGTGAATCATAACAAATTATGGATAACATTTTGAAGAATGAGAATTCCAGAACATTTAATTGTGCTTGCAAGAAACATATACATAGATCAAGAAGCAGTTGTTCAAACAGTACAAGGAGATAGTAGTACATGGTTTAAAATTAGGAAAGGTGTGTATCTGGGCCGTGTCATTACTTATTCAATATGTATGCTGAAAGAATAATCTGAGAAGCTGGACTATATGAAGAAGAATGTGGCATCAGAATTGGTGGAATACTCACTAACAACTGCAGTATGCAGATGACACAATCTTGCTTGTTGAAAGCAAAGAGGATGTGAAGCACTTACTGGTGAAGCTCAAAGACTACAGTCTTTGGTATGGATTATACTTTAACATAAAGAAGCCCAAAATCCTTACAGTTGGACCAATAAGCAACATCACTATAAATGGAGAAAAGTTTGAAGTTGTCAGGGATTTCATTTTACTTGGATCCTCAATCAACATCCATGGAAACAGCAGCCAAGAAATCAAACAACGTATTGAATTGGGCAAATATGCTACAAAAGAAAGTGTTAAAGAGCAAGGGTATCACTTTGAAGACTAAGGTGCCCCTGACCCAAGCCATAGTATTTTCAATAGCCTCTTAATGCATGTGAAAGTTGTCCAATGCCTTTGAATTATGGTGTTGGTGAAGAATATTGAATATACCATGTACTGCAGTCAGGACATTAGACGACATGTAGCATTGGGAAAGTCAACTGCGAAGGAACTGTTTCAAGTGCTGAGGAGCAAGAATATCTCCTTGAGGACTAAGGTGCACCTGACACAGCCATGATATTTCCAATCGCCTCATATGCATGTGAGAGCTGGACAATGAATAAGGAAGACCAAAGAAGAGTTGATGCTTTTGAGTTGTGGTGCTGGCGGAGAATGCTGAAAGTACCATGGATTGCTAAAAGAACTAACAGATCTGTCCTGGAGGAAGTGCAGCCAGAATGCTCCTTGGAAGCAAGAATGGCCAGACTTCATCTCACCTAAATAGGTCATGTTGTAAGAAGGGACCATTCCCTGGAGAAGGATGTCATGCTTGGTAGGGTGGAGGGTCGACGAAAGAGGGGGAGGCCTTCAAGGAGATGGATTGACATGGTGGCTGTGATGATGGGCTCAAGTATAGCAGGGATTGTGGGGCTGGCGCGGGATCGGGCAGTGTTTCGTTCTGCCGTGCATGGGGTCGCTATGAGTCGGAAACAACTCGACGGCACTTAACAACAACAACAACATGTACTGCCAGAAGCAAAAACAAATCAGAATGCTACTTAGAATCAAGAATGGCCAGATTTTGTCTCTCATAATTTAGACATGTTACCAGGAGGGACCAATCCTTGGAGAAGGGTATCATGCTAGGTAAGGTTGAGGGTCAGTGAAAAAGGGGAAGACCTTCAGTGAAATGGATTGATACAGTGGGTGCAACAATAGACTCAAGCATGGCAATGGTTGTGAGCATGGCACAGGAGTAGGGAGTGTTTCATTTGGTTGCACTTGGTGTTGCTGTGTGTCAATAGCACCTTGACAGCACCTATAAACAACAACATGGATGCAAGAAGAGCAAATCAGTAAGTCTTGGAAGAATTACAGCCAGAATGCTCCTTAGAAGCAAGGATGATGAGACTTTATCTCATGTACTTTGGTTATGTTATCAAGAGGGATCAGTCCATGGAGAATAACATCATGCTTGGTAAAGATGAGGGTCAGTGACAAAGAGGAAGACCCTCAATGACATGGATTGATACAATGGCTTCAACAATAGGCTTAAATATATCAGTGATTGTGAGGATGGTATAGGCCAGGGCAATGTTTTGTTCTGTTGTATAAAGGGTTGCTTTGTGTGGTAGTTAAGGTTATGTATCAACCTGGCTGGGCCTGGTTTTGAGTGGCCCAGTTAGTCCCCATGGTGAGGTTGTTAATTAACTCCACGGTGGAATCTACTGGAGCAGCTGAGTAGCTGCTTTAGAGATGTGGTCTGTTTCCAGTATATATAAGAAGCAGCTTTGAAGAAGGTCTCCAGCTTTTGGTTTGCTTGAATCCTGCACTTAGCCAAGTCATTGTTCAGCAGTTTGCCATGCCCTGCTGATCTCAGGACTTTTTCTGGACTTGAATTAGTGGTCTGCTGTGTTATTTGGGTAATATTGTGACTGTGCCTTATTACTTGTCAACCTTGGGTTTGTCAGCGTCAGCAACCAGCAGCTGCCTGAGTAAAGAAAAGCCTCCAGCTTCAGTGGGCTGGGAGAAGGAAGCAGAGCTGAAGCCTAGCATTTAGGGGCTTTCACCCAGCCCTAGAGCCTGGCACTTTGAACTTGGACTTCTAGCCTCCAAAAGCTGTAAGAGAATAAACTCCTGTTTGTTCAAGCCATCCCATTTGTGGTGTATTCCTCTCAGAGTGGCACTAGGTAACCAAAACACTCTGAGTCTGAACTGAATCACTGGCACCTAACAGCAACAAAATTTGTGTAACATTGAACAACTTAAGTTTTCTGACACATTTTTTTTAACAGAAAAGTGTGAATAATAATAATCTTCTAAATAGTACGTAGGAGTTTAATGAGAAGTATAGCATGCTCATCATATTTCTCATAATCTTCTGTGTATATTTCGTTACCTTCCCTTTTTCTTAAAATATGATATACCCATTGCTGTTGAGTTGAATTTTGACTAACAGCTCCCCTATAGAACAAAGTAGAACTGACTGTCCCATAGCGTTCCCAAGGCTGTAAATCATTACAGAAGCAGATTTCCACATTTTTCTCCAGTGAAGCAGCTGATGGGTTCAAACTGCCAACCTTTCAGTCAGCGGCCAGGTGCTTAACCGCTGTGCCAGCAGAGCTCCTTAAAGTACAATATTCATTCATTCTCTCATTCATTCTTTTAATAAGCAGAAGTACCTGTTACGATGTACTTCTTATATTAAATTTTTTTTTAAAATGACCTTTGAGTCAGTTTTTTATATACCCAAAGAAAATAAAATGAGAGTACAAATGATTTACCTGATGCATATTACATTACAACTAATAAATTTGGAGTCAACTAACTTTTTAAGAAGCTATACTTCTAAAGCTAGCAATGAGATATCCCCCTATAGTATTTTACTATGGGCCGAGAAATAAAGGGGAGAATACATTGCAGAAGAAAAGGCCCTCAGACAGGGCCTTCAACCAGAAGAAGTCAAATTCTAATTCAGTGCCAATTGGATAGGCTTCCTCCTGTCTTAACTGGGTAATTTTCCATATGTCTCCAATTTTAAACAAAGCCACTCCCAACAGGCATTCTACCTCAAAGAAGCCCAAGAAATGGCTGAGTGTCAGCATCGTTAGGGTACTTACAGTATATTAGCTCTGACAGGATCTTGAACACCTGCAGTTATTTCAAAGGAATTTTGATCCAAAAATAATTCACATAATTTATCATCTATAGATGCCAAAAATTCTTTGAAAAACTATTCTATAGCTAGCAAAGGAAAATAATGATGGTGGGTGGCAGTATTTTCACATAGGATGGTTTAAAAGGAATCACTGAAAAATTTATTATTTTTTGTAATTTTTTTCTTTCTAGCCCTTGTTTCCTTGTAGTTGAAACATTGACAATTGATTCATTTCTGAACTTTATTGTATGTTTATAACTAAAGCATACAAAGGGAATATTGTTTTCTTGAAAGGGATTTGGGTTTTCAATTTTGTTTTCATCACAAGTGAGAGTGTATCTGGGAATCTGATTAATAACATTGAAAATTTTTAGAAATTCTATTAAAAATATTATGCTGATATTTGAAATTATTTACATATTAAATGAAGCCCGTTTAACTGGAGATAGTAAAGATTTGGATTCTTTAAAACCCTATTATAAAATGAAAGTCTTTCACCCAAATTGAAGACTCTGAACAAGTTGGAGTAGAAAGGACAATGTGCTATGATTCCCCTTGTGAAAATAGTGAGAAGTCTTAGGGGAAAAAAAAAGAAAAAGAAAACTGTGGGGAAAAAGGACAATCTTTCACAATGTGGATTATGGGTGATTCCCCTTGTGAAAATAGTCAGAAGTGCTTAAGGGAAAAAAAAAAAAAAGAAAAGAGAAAGAAAACGAAAACTGGAGGGGGAGGGAAAGGGACAATCTTGCACAATGTGGATTATGGAAAACCAATTTTAATGGAGAGAATTTAGGGATGTATTGGCTTCATTTAGCACTCGGAAAGAATGAGAGAATTAATGCTGTCATAAGCAGATGAATGCAATGTGGAGTAGATGAGATGAAATCTATAAAAAGTCTCCATGTTATCATTAGAGAAAAAGTTGATTAGAAAATGTGCTTTAAAAAGTTAGTTTTCTAAACATGATTAACTAATATATTAAAAGTAGTAATAAATTAAAAGTTAAAGTGAAAGTAGAATGCAATTATGTGATGTTATATAAATAAACACTTTTTAAAAGCAACAACAAAAAAATATTGATTCTACTGGGAGATTTGTATCTGTTACTTTTAATAGCTCATGACTGAGATAAGTCTAATTTCATTGCCTGATTATCCTCACCAGAAATCACTGACCACAAGCATTAAAGCTTTCAGGAGGAAAGCTGGGTCTTGAAGAAATAGGAAAACCTCTACGTTTTTCCTTTTCCTAGATTTTTCCTATTTAACAGAAATGATGCTTCACAAGATCAGAACAATCAAAATCATCAACCTTTCCATCAAGTTAAATATGTGAATATTACTTCCGATTCTCCTTCCATGAAAACCTAGTATTTCATTGATTTACATGAAGCTATCAGGATTTAAGGAGCTCTGGTGGCATGGTGCCTAAGGCATTCACTGCTAACCACATGGCTGGCGGTTAAAACCCACCAGCCGCTCCTCAAAGGAAGGTTGGGCAATCTACTTCCATAGTGACACCACCTTGGAAACCCAAGGAGGGGTCGCTGTGAGTCCGTTCCTATTTGATAGCAGTAAATCAGGATTTAGAAAGGGTAAGTAAAGGATATGTTTGGCAACAGTAAAAGGCCCATTTTCAGATTGAATCAACTTGTCATGGAAATTATTGCCAACACACTTTCATTTAGCTTCTCAAAACCTCAAAATTTGGCTTTCCTTTTTGGGAAAAGGTAATTGCATTTACCATGCTCTCAAGAGACTTTGCTCTGCACCTCAAAATCCGAAGTTAGGCCTGTAGAACTGAAGAACAGAGTACAAATGGTCTAAGTGCTTCCAAATGGTTAAGGGGAATTAGGCAGGGAATATTGACAAAATGTTTTTTGTTGCTGCTGTTGTTTTGTTTTGTTTTTAAAGTTCTTCTCTTCCATTCTTTTTATTTTTTTGAAGGCCAGGCTGATTGACCAACCAGAAAGCAGAACTGATGAATTTTGTGGTTTTACTTGGGAGGTGGTTCAAAAAAGTTTAGCTGCTAAAAGTATGGATAATTTTTATTTTATTTTATGATGGAAAAATAGACTTCTCCTGAGTAAAGCTGTGAGAAAAACTCAGTCCAAGTTTTCAAATGGATTCTACTGAACCAAGTGGTCTAAGTTGATCTTGAGTTCTCTGACTTCAGAAAAAACACAGTGTCCATTCTGAAATGGAACAAAGTTTAAACACAGCTTTCTGTTTTACTCTTGGGTGGTTTGACACAGTTCTAAAGGAAAGACTTGTGCACTCACAGCATGACCAAGATTACCTCCCCACCTCCTGCTGTTTCTTTATGGTGGCCCTTGATTACAAACCTGCTATTATAGCCTTCTGGAATCCTTAACCCTTTCAAAGTAGTTTTTCCCTTCCCTTTCTTGTTTTTAGTTTGCTCTGTATTTCGGGGATGAGTGTTGCTGAATCACCTTGAAACTTGTGATTTTGTAGCTCTGTCCCCTAACCAAAATGTACATAGGCTTTGATGGTGCAACTGCAGAGTTCATTAAATTTAAATTTTTTAATTGTATTTTTACTGTTATTAGGGCTCCTTCAGAGTTTATGAACAAAAAGAGTATCTTTTCAGGGCATAAGATCTGAGGCTAGATAAATTACTTAAGTTTAAATCCAAGCATCTCTAACTAGCTGTACAGTTTTTGGAATGTTTTGGCTTTTCTGTTTGGTTTTCTCATCTGAAAAAGATTTGAAAATCAGTTGTGAAGTTTAAATGAGTCAAGTCATGTGAATTTTCTAGAATTGTGCTTGGTCCATATGAATTCAGTAAATGTTAGTTTTTATTGACTAAAAGTGTAATGTGTCCCTTAACAGGTGGGAAGGATCAAATATTTCAAAATTTAAATAGTTCTCAGAATCTCATAAATAATTGGTTTAAACTGTTTAGCCACGTTGGTGTATTTCATTAAAGACTAAGAAACAAGGTGTTTAAGTTTCTTTATGTAGAAAATCCATGTGTATATATATATATATATATATATATAT
>NW_006921772.1:2603902-2627607 GCF_000298275.1 Orycteropus afer afer
ATATATTTAAAGTTTCTATGGATTTACTAGAGGCACAAATGTTGGTGGTTAGAACCTACCCAGCGGTACCTCAGAAGAAAAGTCCTGGCCATCTGCCATTAAGATTAAATCCAAGAAAACCCTATGAGACAGTTCTACTCTCACACAAGGGGTTGCCATGAGTTTGAGTTGACTTGTTGACAACCAATAATAACGATAGATTTAAGAATTAGTCAAAACAGGCCCTTTGTTTAAGAATTGCCCATATAAAAGTTTTTTTTTTTTACATAATATAGATATATTGAATGATAATGTTCAGTCCTAAAAAAAAAAAAAAAAATCAAACCCATTGCCATCAAGTTAATTCCAACTCATAGAGACCCTATAGGACAGAGCAGCACTACCCCAGAGCGTTTCCAAGGCCATAATCTTTATGGAAGCAGACTGCCTTTCTCCCATGGAGTGGCTGGTGGGCTCAAACCACCAATCATTCAGTTTGTAGCCAAATACTTTAACCACTGAACCACCAGTACTCCTTGTGTTCAGTCCAAAAAACCAAAAAACCAAACTCACTGCTGTTGAGTTGGACCCGACTCATAGCGACCCCTCCTTCGGATTCCGAGGTGGTATCACTACAGAAGTAGATTGCCCAACCTTCCTTCTCAAGAGTGGGGGGTGGGTTTGAACCACCAGCCTTCTGGTTAGTAGTCAAATGCCTAAGGCACTATGCCACCAGAGCTCCTGTTCTTGTTATTGTTATGTGCCATGGAGTTGGACCCAACTCATAGTGACCCTTCCTTGGGTTTCCAAGGCTGTATCACTATGGAAGTAGATTGTCCAACCTTCCTTCAGAGGAGTGGCTGGTTGGTCTGAACCACCAGCCTCTGGTTAGAAGAGCTCCTGTTGCTGTTGTTGTTATGTGCTGTCAGATCGGCTGACTCATAGCGACCCCTCCTTGGGTTTCCAAGGCGGTATCACTACGGAAGTAGATTGCCCCATCTTCCTTCCGAGGAGAGGCTGGTGGGTCCCTAAACTAAAATTAAATGATACCCTGAGATAAGCAGAGAAATAGCTTTCTGCTGCCCCATAGTGGCAGCTGGTGTTAGTACAGTGTACTCCCTGCAGTTGACCATGTGGGTTCCATGACAATATGACCAAGAGTTTGCTAGAAAGGTGAGCACAAACTACTTCATCTTATCAGTAAAGAGCCATGGGAATAATAGATGATAGGAAAAGAAATAAGATCCTACTCACATAAGAAAAGGAACAGAAGTGTCAGAGGGAATTATCCTGGGAAGTATGTTGACTGGAAAGATGCTATCAATTCAAATGGTGTGAACAGAATGGCCCTAAATTGCTTGAGAGTCTACATTCCTGATCGTGCAGATTGGCCCTGCAAACCTATTCCCTTACCATTGTTCTTTCCATCTCTCTCTCTATCTATCTATCTGTCATGTATCTATCTGTCTTTCATCCATCTATGTTATATTTTCAAGAAATACTGCCCTAATGTAGGTATATTTAGAAAACTAGTTATTTGCTGACTCTAGAAACCAACATATTTGAAAAATATATATTTTTCCTTTTTACTAGGAAGAAAGATTGAGCTGACTGGGGCATTGCATGACACTTGAAAATCATAGATAACTTAGTCTATTCTCTACTTCTTGAGCAATTTAGCTCTGCCTTCAAAGTTGCATTTCCTGCTCAGAAAAGTACAAGTTATATGGTTAATTAATAATAATAATAATAAATCCCAATTGCTGCCAACTTGATTCTGACTCATGGAATCTCCAGGTGTGTCTCAGTAGAACTGTGTTGCACAGTTACAGATCACCAAGCTTTCTTCTGAGGTATTTCTGGGTAGACTTGAACCTCTAACCTATCAGTTAGTTGCTAAGCTTATTAACCATTTGCACCACCCAGGAACTGTTGGTAAGTGCAGTTGAGTTGGTTCCAACTCATAGTGACCCTATGTACAACGGAATGAAACTCTGCCCAGTCCTGTACCACCCTCACAATTGTTGCTACATCATTGTAGCATTGTATCAATCCATCTCCTTGAGGGTCTTCCACATTTATGCTGACCCTCCACTTTACCCAGCCTGATATCCTTCTCCTCGGACTGGTTCCTTCTACCAACATGACCAAAGTAAGTGAGACGAAATCTGACCATTCTTGTTTCTAAATAATATTCTGGCTGGGCTGTACTTCCTCCAAGACAAATTTGTTCCTTCTTCTGGCAGTAGTCCATGGTACCTTCAACATTCTTTGCCAACACCACAATTCAAAACCAAAAATTGTTCTGCAGTCTTCCTTATTTACTCTCCAGTTCTCACATGAATATGAAGCTTTTGAAAATACTATGGCTTGGGTCAGGCACACCTTAGTTTTCAAAGTGACATCTTTGCTTTTAAACACTTTAAAGAGGTTCTTTGTAGCAGATTTGCCCAACACTATTCAGATCACACAATCTTCCTTGCTGAAAGTGAAGATGACTTGAAGCACTTACTAAAGAAGATTAACGACTATAATCAGCAGTACGGATTACACCTCAACATAAAGAAAACAAAAATCCTCACAACTGAACCAATTAGCAGCATCATGATAAATGGACAAAAGAATGAAGTTGTCAAGATTTCATATTACTTGTTTCACAATCAACACCAACGTAGCAGTCAAGAAATTAGAGGACTATTGCACTGGGAAAGTCTGCTGCAAAAGACCTCTTTAAAGTGCTGAAGAGCAAAGATGTCACTTTGAAGACTAAGGCATGCCTAATCCAAGCCATGGTATTTTCAATTGCCTCATACGCATGTGAAAGCTGGACAATGAATAAGGAAGACCAAAGAAGAGTTGATGCTTTTTGAGTTGTGGAATACTAAAAATACCATGGACTGCAGAAGAACTAACAAATTTATCCTATAAGAAGTGCAGTTGGAATGCTCCTTGGAAGCAAGAATAGCCAGACTTCATCTCTCTTACTTTAGTCATTTTGTCAGAAGGGGCCATTCCCTGGAGAAAGATATCATACTTTGTTTCAGTGGAGGAACAGTGAAAAAGGGAAAGGCCCTCAACGAGATGGATTGACACCGCGGCTACAATGATGGGCTCAGATATGAAAAGGATTGTGAGGCTGGTGCAGAACCAGGCAGTTTTTCATTCTGTTGTCCATAGGGTCACTATGAGTCAGATCTCACTCTATGGCACCTAACAACAACTAATAACAACAACACACATCATTTGATATCTTGACTGGTGCTTCCATGGATGTTGATTGTGGATCCAAGTAAAATGAAATCTTTGACAGCTTTGGTCTTCTCTCCATTTATCAAGATGTTGGTTTTTGATCCAGTTGTGAAGATTTTTGTTTCTTTTGTCTTGAGGTATAGTCCATACTTAAGTCTGTAATCTTTGATCTAGACTCTCCATACTTAGAAGTCCATCTGTGATCATCTGTTATCTCAAGAGAATGCTCCTGCCTATCCCAGTTTACCAAAGTATTCACTCAAAGCATATACAAATCTCGCCCTAACCAGAGTCCTGGTAGGTAGATTTTTCTCCATGTCACAGTAATTTTACTCATTGATTGGCAACTGCTAATATTGGTGTCATGAAAATTGCCTGACTCTGCTCTTGGCAAGTTTCAAGGATTGGATTTCACCATCTCCTTTTTTTTCCACATAGAATATGTCAGATTTAGTCCATTCTGTCTCAGCCATGCTTTTTGCTCCTTTCTCCTGATGCTGTAAAAGTTCAAGCCCCAACTACAAATTATTTAAATTTGCCACAACCAGTTTATGCTTTAGAATCAGAAAAACCTCTGTTTGAATTCCAACCTCATTGCTTACTTAGCTGGGCAATTTTAGGCAATTTATCTTCATTTTCTTCATCTTACATGGTAAAATAGAAATCTCTTCAAGGGATTATTCTTACAGAAGAATCTAACATCCTATCTGGCACAGTGTTGATAATTAAGAAATACCGGTTACTATTTTCCTTTCTCATCTCTTTGGTGGATTTTAAGATCCAAACCAAAATCCAAACTCACAGCTATAGAGCAGATTCCAACTGCGACTCCCATTGGGTTTCTGAGGTGGTAAATATTTATGGAAGTACATTGCCCAATTTTCCTTCCATGGAGTGGCTAGTGGTTTGAACTGTCCACCTTCTGGTTAGTGGTCAAATGCCTTAGGCCCTATGTCATCAGGCTCCTTGATTCTAAGATAGAGTGATGAAAATGGTTGCCCTGGTTATAGTCATAACAAACACAACCATTGCCGTTGAGTCAGATGCAACCCATAGCAACCCCTCCTTGGGTTTCTGAGGTAGCATCACTATGGAAGTAGATTGCTCAATCTTCCTTCTGGGGAGTGGCTGGTGGGTTTGAACCACCAGCCTTCTGGTTAGCAGTCAAGTGTCTTAGGCACTATGCTACCAGAGCTCCCATATAGTCATAAGAGAGTGCATTTTAAAGTGTAGAAAATTTTAAAACAACAATATAAGTGACTAAAAACATGTTTGCTTTTTGATATATCCTGCACTTTTAACTCTAAATGATGTCAGTGACAAAATACTTCTCCTCTAAAAAATCTGTTGTTGATATACTAAAGAATTTCAAATTATAGAAGCTTCAAACTAGTACATTTATTACTTACTTATCTTTTATATAAACATTGCATTCTCTGTAGACATTTATTTAGAGAACTTCTGGTTATATGTTCAGTCCCTGACATATACAGACTTCCAGAATAGGTAATGGTGAGAAGTATTCAAGTGTGCTTCAGGTGTAGTTAAGCTCTCCCAACTCCGTGGTATTACATATTCTTACATTTAAATAGTAGATGTGGAATAAACAGTGAAAGACCAGGGTCTGTAAAGATAAAAAAAGCAGAATTTGAATTTGTTACTTTTAGTTAATCTATGTGGCCACGTGTGGTTTTTATTTGTGTTTCCATTTCCTTGGAATTATTGTGAAATGGGATTTTTATGAATACTTAGCCCAATTATCCTTATATTTAAGAATTTTCCTAACAACTTGTAGTATATTTGTTGCTTTATATGAAAAGAACTTTTCAAAATAAAAATTCATGAAACACATTCTTCAATCAGTTCTGATGGAAGAAAATAAGTAAATCTGGCTATAATCACAATTGAACAGGAGGATGCAAATAACATTGTGATAAAGTTGCACAAGTTAAGGGTCTTAAGCAAAATATATAATCATAATAATCATTACGGTGGCAGTAATGAATATTCATTACTGTGGTGGCAGTAATGAATATGTGTAGTGCATCTATGTAGGTATAAAATTTTCCCCAAAATAAAAAATTAAAAAGAAAATTTAAATAGTTAAAATTAAAAAAAATAAATTAAAAAGTATTGTTAATATATCTTTTATCCTATAATATTTATTTTGTTTTCAATATTTTACTGGTATAATTATATTATGAAGTTATAGAAGAGAGTCTTTAATGCATGTATCCTTCTGTTAACTGTTATTACTTTTTTATTTCATGATTATTACTGAAAATAATATTGTTATAAAGAGGATATGGGTGTTAAAAGAGAGCGATCCTCTCTGCATGTCAGATATCCAGTTAGTGGTGAGAAGCTGCTAAAGTAAGGCAAAAGGATGCTGAGTGAACTTCCAGAACTACAGCAGACCAATTGGGACAGAAGGAAGCTCCAACCCAGATAAGAGTTTGCTGCTTTAATTAGTACACTGGATTAGACTTTTTAATTTCTGAAATAGAATTGGGTTATGACTGGAAAGGATCAGAGAAGTCTACAAAAGTTGCCAAAATTGTATCCAGAGGTAAAGGAATTTAGTACATCTAGCATGTTTGAAAGGACAGTGGCTCATCAAATTATTTTGAGGCCAGTTCATTTAATACAACAGTTATACACACAATTGCATATACATAAGGCTAAGAGAGCACCCCAGAATATGAAGATGTCAAGGTGTGTGGTGAGAGAAAAATGGAAGAAGAGGCCAGCACAGTTATCCAAGCAGACTTATTGTTTCTCTGAAACTTATAAATAAGACATGGAATTCGTCTTCCAGAAGTTTTACTCTAAGAAGAAAATAAGTATAAACAAATAGCTGGCCCTTCTTAATTCCAGGCGTTCTCTCTCCTTTTTATACGTTGGTGTGAGTTTTTTTTTGTTGAAGCACATATCTGATCTGATCAGGATATTTGCTTATCAAATATTTTCTGGAGCTCATTCACTCTTTTGCTTAAATTCCATAAACCAAACCAAAACCAAACTCACTGTCTTCAAGTTGGATCTGACTCATGACCCCTCCTTGGGTTTCCAAGGTGGTATCACTAAGGAAGTAGATTGCCCAATCTTCCTTCTGAGGAGTGGCTGGTGGATTTGAACCTCCAGCCTTGTGATAAGCAGTCAAGTGCCTTAGGTGCTACACCATCAGAGCTCCCTTAAACTCCACAGTGTCCTGCATTCATGACACTTTCTTGAGAGGATTATTTTCTATGTTTCCTCTCCTGTATCCTCCACTCTGGATCCTTATAGGGGTCTCTCAGGTCCTTCCTCGCCACCTGTACTAGGCAAATAGATGTGTGCCATTAAGTTGGTTCTGACAAAAGGTGACCCTATAGGACAGAGTAGAGCCACCCCACAGGGTTTTCTAGGCTGTAATCTTTATGGGGTAGATCACCAGGCTTTTCTCCCAAGGGACAGCTGGTAGATATGAACTGCTGACCTCTCAGTTGGCAATCAAGGGTTCCTTGAGAGAATAGTATCTGTAATGCTTTGAATTGTGTCCCCAGAATCTATGTTATAAATTCTAACCTCTATGCTTTTGGTTATAATCCCCTTTGGAAATAGGTTGTCTTTGTTATGTTAATGAGGCAAGATTAAGATTTATTTTGAGTCAATATCTTGTAAAATGTAAAAGGAACAGATTAAGCAAGGAAAGATGGTGGTAGATACCAAGCTACATGGAGATCTCCAAGAACCAAGAAACAGAAACTGAAGGAACAAGGACCTTCCCCAGAGCCAACACCAACACAGAGAGAAAGCCTTCCCCTAGAGCCAGTGTCCTGAGTTCAGACTTCTAGCCTCCTAAATTGGGAGAAAATAGATTTCTGTTTGTTAAAGCCGTCCATTTGTGTTATTCTGTTATAGAAGCATTAGACAACTAACATAGTATCCTTGCAAAATTCATGTCCCCTGGAAAATATTTGTGACTATTTGCAAATACATCTTTGCAGACAGAGTTAAGATGAAGTCTTGGTAGATTACAATGGGCCTTAAATCCAGTGACTGGTGTTCTTATAAGAAGGCCATGTTAAGAGACACAGAAACAGAGAGACACAGAGAAGCCACATAACAACAGAGGCAAACATTGGAGTGATGAACCTGAAAGCCAAGGAATGCTAAAGATCTCCAGCAACCACCAAAAGCTAGGAGAGAGGCATGGAACAGATTGTCTCTCAGAGCCTCTGAAGCAACTAACTCTGCTGATATCTTGATTTAGGATGTCTAACCTCTGGAAATTTTAGAGAATAAATTTGTATTATTTTAAGCCACCCAGTTTGTGGTGTTTTGTTATGGCAGCCACAGGGAACCACTTGCATTTATTACTGCCTCCAGATGGAATGTCCCACATTTCATAATCCTGCACTTGACCAGGATGAACTCTGTGTTTTCCATAAAGTCTGTCCTGACTCCATATCAGGAAGAAATCACGTCTCTTTCTTCTGAATTCTCATAGCTCTTTGGGCTTTGGGAATGTCCTTTTCTTCTGTATTCCCATATCTCTCATGGTATTTATACATTTCTGTTACACTGTAATAATTTGTTTATACTTATTTTCTTCTTAGAGTAAAACTTCTGGAAGACGAATTCCATGTCTTATTTATAAGTTTCAGAGAAACAATAAGTCTGCTTGGATAACTGTGCTGGCCTCTTCTTCCATTTTTCTCTCACCACACACCTTGACATCTTCATATTCTGCGGTGCTCTCTTAGCCTTATGTATATGCAATTGTGTGTATAACTGTTGTATTAAATGAACTGGCCTCAAAATAATTTGATGAGCCACTGTCCTTTCAAACATGCTAGATGTACTAAATTCCTTTACCTCTGGATACAACTTTGGCAACTTTTGTAGACTTCTCTGATCCTTTCCAGTCATAACCCAATTCTATTTCAGAAATTAAAAAGTCTAATCCAGTGTACTAATTAAAGCAGCAAACTCTTATCTGGGTTGGAGCTTCCTTCTGTCCCAATTGGTCTGCTGTAGTTCTGGAAGTTCACTCAGCATCTTTTTGCCTTACTTTAGCAGCTTCTCACCACTAACTGGATGAGATTTCTGGTCACTTCACAACTGGCCAAGGTACAGAAGGGAATTGCAGAAGGGATTCAGGCTGATATTGCTAAGATTTAATTTTATATTTTCTTCCTGATGCATTTTTGTGGGTTTCTCAGAAAGTCCACTCATTGAGAATGTCCAATGCCATCTTGGCTCTTCCAGCTGGCTGCCTCCACCTACAGGTCTTAGGTGTTTACTTCTCTGCTGGGTCATTTTGCTTAGCAATCTCTCTTTTTCAAGAAGCACTTTGGATGTATCCCTTTCAAACAGACCTCAAGCCAGTTTACTCCTTTGGCACAAAGGGAACTCAACCATCTTTGCAGAAATGCAGCCCACTTCCAGTCCATCCCTGTCATTCTCTCTCTGTTGCTTCCAGTCAATCAGTTTCTTTATATTTCTCAGTAATGAGGTGACCCTAGCACTTTGTGTCTCCCAAGTACTTTGTGCTGATTCCTTGGCCCTCTTACTTGCCTTAAGAGGAGAGGGTTAAAATGTACCCCCACTCCTTTCTGTGGTCCCTTCCTACCATAAGAACCAGTAAGGAGGGAAACAACAACCCATGTGATAGTGTGAACTTCCCTTCCCCTAAACCTCTCATATAACATCATGATGAGCCAAGGATTTTCAACACCTTTTTTTTTTTTTCCCCCACCTCCATCCTGTCTAGGTGGTATAGTACCTAAATTTCAAATATGGGGTATGTGGCACTTATTTTATTATTAATCTTGGGACCTTGGCCAAAACTTTGCAAAAAAGTAGTTCTTTTGTATACATTTAAGTGTATTCCCTGCCTCTCACCCCACCCCTGGGAGCAATTTGATCAAAGTAGTCATCAAATTCTCAAAATGTTTTCCAAATTAAAGAAAAGTAAGACTGACTGTGATAGTTGGAGCTGTGTGTCAACTTGGCTGGACCACAATTCTGTGTGGTTTAAGTAGTTGTGATGTGGGTTATTCCCATGATAAGATTGGATGTATATGTTTTGAGCAGTGCATCAGCTGAAAAGGAGTTTTCCTAGGGATGTGGCCTGCTTCCAATATATTTATGGACATCCCGGGAAAAAGAGACTCTCTTCTGTGGATCAGGATCCTGTTGTGCTGCCTACAACTGTCCATGAGTGAACAATCCACCATTCGACCTGGAGATCTTGGATTCGTCATTTGTTGGAGTCAATAGCCAGTATACTACCTGCCAACCTTGAGCTTGTCAGCCCCTCCAGCTTGATGTTTGATCCAAGAACTTTGGACTTACCAGGTTCTATAAGTGTGTGAGCCATTTTCCTAAGATAAATTTCTCTCTCTCTCTCTCTAAGCTTTACTGGTTTTGCGTCTCTAGAGAACTTAGCCTAACACATTAACTAACTAGTCATACAGATGGGTCTGTCATAAACTTTCCCATCTCTCATGACGTTCACTTGACCTGTGGAAGTCTTAGCCCTTTTCCAGTTGAACATGTTTCTATTCATTTTTTAAGGTTTGGTAATGGTGCCCTCCCTGCTCTTAAGCCACTGCTTATACTTCTCTCTCTAATAGAACAAATCCCTGCCTTCCATGTACTCCAAACCAACTTTACCCATACCTCTGTATAACATATCATTTTTGATAAACTCCTTAAAAAATATTGACTGAGTGCCCCAGACATGCCAAGATCTGTGTCAAGCAGGAGGACATGGCAGAGAACAAGGTAGACATAGTTGTTGTCCTCATGAGCCATTGTTTCTCCTGCTATATTAGGAAGTCCTTAAAGGGAGACTTTGTGTTTGTTCTTTTATCCCCAATATGTAGTTTATGGGAAGTACTTAAGAGATTTATTCAGTAAGTGAATTAATGAATAAATAAAAATGTCTTGACTTCTATGACTCCACATATTACAAGGTTCTTAAAACTGATCAAATGAAAAGATGATAAATGTCTCAGGAGAAAGAATAGGCTTGTGAGACCTGAAAGAACTTGATGAAACTAAAGTTTCCATTGAAGATATGGGATCCTCTGACTTCATAACCGCTATGGCCTTGGAGTGGCTCCAGGGCCCCTTGGAGTGGCTGGCTATTCTAGAAAGGTATAGTAGGAGGAAAGCCTATTAGTAGATATTTGTCTGCCACATTCTATAGCATCTAAATCTATAGCTAAATTTTTTTTCCAGGATACTGTTGATTTTTTTTGTAATAAACCATTTATTTAACAAATATTTAGTGAGTACCTATAACATGTGGAAATGTATACTTGTAATTGGTGACATTCAGAAATAATAAACCAATTGCTCTATCCTAGAAGAATTTACATCCTGATGAGGAAAAGACAGGCAAAAAAACAAACTATATGTTATAAAACAAAATATGTCATGAGGAAAGTGTAAATGATGTTATGGGAGGGCCTAGTGGGGTAAAATGACCTCTTGGATTATAGTTGTGAAGGAAAAAAAAATCACAAAGATGATGTCATTGGAGCAGAACTTGAAAAATGTATAAAGAGAAAAGCGGATCTTCTCATGATGGCATGATGAGAAAATGCAATTTATTTGAATTAATCTGTGAACTTCTATGTGCATTCATTTCTCAGCATTAAGGGGAGCTCTGGTAGCGTAGTGCTTAAGGCACTGGATTGCTAACCAGAGGGCTGGTGATTCAAACCCACCAGCCACTCCTCGGAAGGAAGATGGGGCAATCTACTTCTGTAGTGATACTGCCTCGGAAACCCAAGGAAGGGTCGCTATGAGTCAGGTCTGACTCGACGGCCCATAACAACAAACAACAATAAGCATTTCCCATGTGGAGTTTGCTGTTAGGTTCCTAAGCACTCATTTAGGGAGCTCTGTTGGTGTCAGTCACTGGTGTCAAGTTGGATCCAACTCATACTGACCTCTCCTTGGGTTTCTGAGACAGTATCACTGTGGAAATAGATTGCCCAGCCTTCCTTCCAAGGAGTGGCTGGTGGATTTGAACTGCCAGCCTTCTGGTTAGCAGTCAAGCCTTAGGCACTACACTACCAGAGCTCCCTCTGTTGGTGTAGTGGTTAAAATATTCAGCTACTCGTCAAAGGGTCTGCAGTACAAACCCAGCAGCCACCCCACAGAAGATGAAGCAGTCTGGTTCCATAAAGATTTACAGCCTTGGAAACTCTATGGGGCAGTTTTACTCTGTCCTAAAGGATCACTATGAGTGGTGACTCCATGGCAGTTGGTTTAGTTTAAATTTTTGGAAGCACTCACTTCAGTCCCTAAACAACAAAGCTATGCCTTTCTAGTTTGTGATGCCTTTGATTACCCTTTAGAAGCATCACTCAGATATGTGCAAAAGTTTTGGGAAGCCCAGGAGTTTTTCTCTTGTTTTGGTGTCTGCTTTTAGTTATTAGGAAGCAGAGTATATCAGGAAATGTTCTTACTTAAAACCAACAAACTATTGCCACAGCTTTCCTGTTGTAGCTAAAGGCTTATCACGTTTTAAAATTACCATTGGATCTACATATAGATGCACTGAAGCTAAATCTGGGTCAGTGTGTTCTTGGGATCACATTGAAACTCAGTGACCACCATCAACTCAGCCTGGGAAGGGTCAGGACTTTATCAGTTACATACTTGACACGGAATCAAAATAGTTTTCCCCTTAGCTGAGTCTTTTTCTCCCACGTTTATCTGCATTCTCCTGTGTTTATTTCTTCTTGTTTTTGTCATCTACCTCTCCTTGGATTTCTTTTTTGGCACATTTCCACTTTTAGTCTGTCTCCATAAAGCCAGCAAAATGGATGCTGCCTGGTTTATTTCTCTGCCTTTAAATCTGCATGGGTTGCTGCTCAACTGATAAGGCTGATCAGCATTAGCCATAAAAGCTGCTGTGGTGTAGCACCATGGTGATAGTTACTAGCTATTAAAATCCCTACCAGGTGGCAGTCGTTGGACTAATTAATTAGCTTTATTTATTTTATTAATCCTTATCATAATCCTCAAAAACAGATAATGCTAGTCCACAGAGTAGGAAACTGAGGCTTAAGGAGATTAAGAAAATCCCTTAGCAAAGATGAGGGCAAGATGTTAAAACACACTCTGCCTGACTTTAATCCTCTTCTTATTCTGTGCAGTCCTTGAGCCTTCATGATGTGCAGTTAAATTTGGATTTATTACCACAATTAGCCATAGATAAATAAGTTTAGTACCTTCTTAGGAGGAATATAGACTTAAATAGCTACTTGTATGCAATAATGTTTAGATTACTGCCATAAATGTTAATATTACAGCTTAAATCCTTTTTTCGCATTTCATCTGTTATTATGATCAAATATCAGAACTGGTGAAATACAGCTCAGAAATTACTTAGACCCATAGGCTTAGTTTAGAGGAGTTCTGAGTCTGACCGACTCTGAGATTAGGAAATTGAGGACCTGGAGACTGGGCCATTGCCTGAAGTTAAATAAACCAAAAAACAAACTCACTGCTGTGAGTCCAATCCGAGTCACAGTGACCCCTCCTTGGGTTTCCGAGGCAGTATAACTATGGAAGTAGATTGCCCCATCTTTCTTCTGAGGAGTGGCTGCTGGGTTTGAACCACCAGCCTTCTGGTTAGCAGTCAAATGCCTTAGGTACTGTGCCACCAGAGCTCCTTGAGGTTACATAGCTGGTTGCAAAGCAAGACTGGAGGATGAGTTACTGAGACATCTACCACAGGACTTTTTGACACTGAAACATAGAACAAAGTCTGAAGGTGGAAGACTACATCCACAGCAAGCACTCAAGGACTGCCTTAGAATATGCACTTCTGAGGACCAGAGACTTTTTCATGTCATTGCTGCTCTGAGTGACATGAAAAGGTCTCCAGAGAATATCAGTGGTTGAATGATATATGCTCTCTGCTATTATTCTCTGACATTCATGAGATTTGCCTATAAAGTCCATCCTCAGAACTGGCTTTGGTTTGGGTGCCACATTACCAATGAGGTGGCTCAGCTCATCTAGGGGAGTTGGCTCATCAGACACGAGATGAGTTAAAAGGCCACCAGGTAGTGAAGGTCTGCTCTTTGGAGGGACAGCATTGCTACCACTGCTGCTTGTTGTTGTTAGGTGCCATCGAATCATGTCCGACTCATAGTGACCTCATGTACAATCAAATGAAACACTGCCCAGTCCTGTGCCAGCCCCACGACTCTTGTTATACATGAGCCCATCGTTGCAGCCATGGTGTCAGTCCATCTCATTGAGTGCTTTCCCCTTTTTCATTGTTCCTCCACTTTGCCAAGCATGATATCCATCTCCAGGGAATGATCCCTTCTTACAACATGACCAAAGTAGGTGAGATGAAGTTTGGCCATTCTCACTTCCAAGGAGCATTCCGGCTGCACTTTTTCCAGGACAGATTTGTTAGTTCTTTTAGCAGTCCATGCTTCTTTCAGCATTCTTCTCCAACACCACAATTCAAAAGGATTGACTCTTCTTCTGTCTTCCATTTTCACTGTCCAGCTCTCACATGCATATGAGGCAATTGAAAATACCATGGCAAGCCATGTCAAGTACACCTTACTCTTCAAGAAAACATCTTTGTTCTTCACCACTTGAAAGGGGTGCTTTGCAACAGATTTGTCCAATGCTATACGATGTCTGATATCTTGACTGCTGCTTCCATTGGTGTTGATTGTAGAACCAAGTAATGTGAACTCTTTGACAGCTTTAATGTTTTCTCCATTTATCATGATGCTGCTTATTGGTCCCGTTGTGAGGATTTTTGTTTTCTTTATATTGAGGTGTAATCCATACTGCAGATCGTAGTCTTCAATATCCATCAGTAAGTGTTTCAAGTCATCCTCCCTTTCACTGAGCAAAGTTTTGTAATCTGCATAATGCAAGTTGTTAGTGAGTCTTCCTTCAATCCTGATGCCACATTCTTCTTCATATAGTCTAGCTCCTAGGATTATTTGTTCAGCCTACAGATTGAATAAATATGGTGAAAATATACAACCCTGACACACTCCCTTCTTGATTTTAAACCATGCAGTGTCCCCTTGTTCTGTTTGAACAACAGCCTCTGGTCTATGTACAAGTTCCTCATGAGCATAATTAAGTGTTCTGGAATTCCTGTTCTTCTCAATGTTATCCATATTTTGTTATGATCCACACAACTGAATGCTTTTGCATAGTCAATAAAACAAGTAAATATCTTTCTGGTATTCCTGGCTTTGAGTCAAGATCCATCGACATCAGCAAAGATATCCCTCGTTCCACGTCCTCTTCTGAATCCACCTTGCATTTCTGGAAGTTCTCTGTCAATATACTGCTGCAATCATTTTTGAATTATCTTCAGTAAGATTTTACTTGTGTGCAATATTAATGATATTGTTAAATGATTTCCACATTCTGTGGGATCACCTTTCTTTGAAATGGGTACAGATATGGATCTTTTCCAGTTAGTTGGTCAGGTAGCCATCTTCCAAATCTCTTGGTATAGCAGAGTGAGTGCCTCTAGTGTGGCACCCATGTGTTGAAACATTTCAATGGGCATTCCGTCAATGCCTGGAACCTTGTTTTTTGCCACTTCCTTCAATGCAGCTTTGACTTTTTCCTTCAATACCATTGGCTCTTGATCATATGCTACCTCCTGAAATGGATGAACATCAACCAATTCTTTTTGGTACAGTGATTCGGTGTATTCCTTCTTTTATGTTTCCTGCATCATTCAATATATTGCCCATAGAATCTTTCAATATTGCAGCTTGAGTCTTAAATTTCCTCTTCAGTTCTTTCAGCTTGAGAAATGCTGATCATGTTCTTCCCTTTTGGTTTTCCAACTCCATGTCTTTGCACATTTCATTATAATAATTGACTTTGTCTTCTCAAGCTGCTCTTTGAAATCTTTTGTTCAATTCTTTTATCATGTAGTTTCTTCCATTTGCTTTAGCTACTCTCCGTTCAAGGACAATTTTCAGAGTCTCTTCTGACATCTATTTTGGTCTTTTCTTCCTTTCTGTCTTTTTAATGACCTTTTGTTTTCTTCATGGATGATGTTCTTGATGTCATCCCACAATTCCTCTGGTTTTCGGTCATTAGTGTTCAATGCATCAAATCTATTCTTTAAATGGTTTCTAAATTCAGGAGGGATATAATTAAGGTAATACTGGCTCTTGTGGAATTGTTTTAATTGTCTTCAACTTCAACTTGAACTTGCAAATGAGAAGTTGATGGTCTGTTCCACAATCAGCTCCTGGCCTCGTTTTGGCCACTGCTGTGATGCCATGGATTCCAGATAATGAAAAGTCCCACAGAGGAAAACTAAACTGTCTGCTACTTCTACTATTGAGGCTGTTTTCTTGAGAGATGAGAGTACCTACACCAACTCTCTGCTGTCTTATAAATATTGAATATTTTATTTCATAGCGTAAGGAGCTCTGGTGGTACAGTTATCAAGGCATTTGGCTTGTTAACCAAAGGTCAGTCATTGGAACCCACCAGCTGCTCTGCTGAGAAAGATGAGACAATCTCTTTTTAAAAGACTTAGAGCCTTGGAAACCCTATGGGACAGTTCTACTTGTCCTATAGTGTTGCTAGGAGTCAGAATAGACCCTTTGGCGATGGGTTTTGGTTTTTACATAAAGAGCAGCTCAGAATATGCAAATAATTTAAAAATGATAGTTTTAGCTACAGTAATATGTATATTATTTTTTAGAATATACTTAATGAAAACAAAATTCATCAATTGCTACTAGCACTTAGAAAAGGAGCTCTAGTAGTACTGTGGTTAAGGCATTCAGCTGCTAACCTAAAGGTCTGTGGTTGGAACTCGCTGCTTTGTGCTGTGGGAGAAAGATGAGTCAGCCTGCTTCTATAAAAATTTACAGTCTTGCTGCTGCATTGTAAATTTTGGTCAATGACATGAGACAAAGTATATGTGAACTGCTGTATGAAAAGTGAATTTACTTTGTAAATCTTCACCCAAATCCTAATAAAAAAAAATTTACAGTCTTGGAAATCTTATGGGGCAATTCAACTCTGTCCTCTAGGTCAGTAGGATTGGAACTGACTCAGTGGTAGTGAGTTTGGCTTTTGATATTTTAACAGTTAGAATTTTTTACTTTAATAATCATGAGACAGGGAGCTCTGATATCATAGTGCCTAAAGGCACTTGACTGCTAACAAGAAGGCTGGTGGTTCAAACCCACCAGCCACTCCTCAGAAGGAAGATGGGGCAATCTACTTGCATAGTGATACTGCCTCAGAAACCCAAGGAAGGGTTGCTACAAGTTGGGTATGACTCGATGGCACATAACAACAACAACAATCATGAGACAACCAATAGCTTGCCCCATACCTAAAATCTTATTCCCAGTGTTTGGAAAATTATCTTTGTATTTCCATTCAGTGTGTATATTAAAATGCTGTAACTTAATGATAACAAATTATTTAAATATTGGCTAAGTAAAAAGAAAGAAAGAAAAGAAAGAAACATGCATTGTCTTATCTTTCTCTATTTTTTCCATAGATATCTGTAGAACAATGTTGTTGCTGTTGCTATGAGTTGATTCCAACTCCTTTTGACTTTATATATAACAGAATGAAATGTTGCCCTGTTCTATGACAGTCTCACAACCATAGGTGTGTTTGAGCTCATAGTCACAGCTATTGTGTCAATCCGTTCTCAAATTTGAGAAGGCAGATCTTCCTTAGTTGTATTTGGAGTGCCTTCCAACCTAAGGGACTCATCTTCCAGCACTTATCCATAAGATTTTCATTGGCTAATTTTTGGAAAGGAGGCTGGATGGTGCAGTGATTATGTGCATGGCTGCTAAGTAGAAGATGAGCTGTTTGAACCAACCAGCCATTCACAGGAGAAAGTTGTGGCAGTCTGCTTTGGTAAGCAACAAACACATCCTTAGAAATGGGGCAGTCCTACTCTGTCCTTTAAGGTCACTATGAGACAGATGCAATGACAACTTTTCTTAATTTTTATTTTCAGAAGTAGATTACCAGTCTGTTTTCCTAGTCTGTTTTAGTCTGTAAACTCCACTGAAACCTGGATGGGTTTCACTGCTGGTATTTGAAATACCAGTGGTATAGCTTTCAGCATCATAGCAACACACAGTCACCAAAATATGACAAATTGACAGATGAGTGGTGGTTTAGAACAATAATAAGAGGTATATTTAGAATCCCCCATAATCCTACCACCACTTTATCAAATCAATTTTTTTTTTCATTTTTACATGATAGTAATCACAGGTTGCCTACAATTTGATGTTCTTTTTGTCCATAAAACAACTATTATAAACGTTTTCTATGTTGTTATATATCATAAGTATAATAATAGTGCTACCTGTTACTTTCTGAAGTTGATACCTTGTAATTTATCTTCCTCTTTCCCTTTGTTGTTGGACGTTTGTGTAATGCAAATGGATTTTGGATTTAATGGGATTGATGTGAATACTATTTGGGTAATATTTTGTGAGCTATTTAGCATCTCTGATCATTAATTCCTTATCTATAAGGTGTTAATAACCACTTATATCTCCCATGATTATTGTATTTTTTTTTTTTTTTAACTGCAGGTAAGGGTCCTATGTGGGATCTAATGCAAAGTATTTACTGATATACTCCCTTTCTACAACCCCAACATAGTTCCTTTCTACTCCTCTTCCATTCCAATTTTAATCAAATATTTTTTGAAATACTTTTATTGTGATTTGAGTGAAAGTTTGCAGAGCAAATTCATTTTCCATACAGCAGTCCACATATGTTTTGTCTCATGACATTAACTGCAATTTCCCACAAAGTGTGGAGCAGACCATCAACTGCTCATATGCAAGTTCAAGTTGAAGTTGAAGACAATTAAAACAAATCCATGAGAGACAAAATATGACCTTGATTATAACTCTTTGGAATTTAGAGACCATCGTATTGAACACCTATGACCAAAAACCAGAGGAATTGTGGGATGACATCAAGAACATCATCCATGAAGAAAGCAAAAGGTCATTAAAGAGATAAAGAAGAAAAGACCAAAATGGATGTCAGAAGAGACTCTGAAACTTGCCCTTGAACAGAGAGTAGCTAAAGCAAATGGAAGAATCGACAGAATAAAAGAGCTGAACAGAAGATTTCAAAGAGCAGTTTGAAAAGACCAAGTCAATTATTGTAGTGAAATGTGCAAAGAGTTGGAGTTAAAAAACCAAAAGGGAAGAACATACTTGACATTTCTCAAGTTGAAAGAACTGAGGAAAACATGTAAGCCTCGAGCTGCAACACTGAAAGATTCCATGGGCAATATGTTGAACGATGGAGGAAACACCAAAAGAAGATGGATGGAATACACAGAATCACTGTACCAAAAAGAATTGGTGAATGATCATCCATTTCAGGAGGTGGCATATGATCAAGAACCAATGACACTGAAGGAGGAAGTCAAAGCTGCACTGAAGGAATTGGTGAGAAACAAGACTCTGGGAATTGATGGAATACCCATTGACATATTTCAACAAACGGATGCCTCCTGGAGGCACTCACTCAGCTATGCCAAGAGATTTGGAAGATGACTGTATGGCCAACTGACTGGAAGAGATCCATATTTGTACCCATTTCAAAGAAAGGTCATCCCACAGAATGTGGAAATTATCAAACAATATTATTATTACATGCAAGTAAGATCTTACTGAAAATAATTAAAAAATGGTTGGAGTAGTATATTGACAAAGAACTTCCAGAAATACAAGCTGGATTCAGAAGAGGATGTGGAGTGAGGGATATCATTGCCGATGTCAGATGGATCTTGGCTCAAAGCAAAAAATACCAGAAAGATGTTTACTTGTGTTTTATTGACTATGGTAAAGCACTTGATTGTGTGGATCATAACAAATTATGGGTAACAGTGAGAAGAATGAAAATTCCAGAACACTTAATTGTACTTATGGGGAACCTGTACATAGACCAGGAGCTGTCATTCAAACAAAACAAGGGGACACTGCATGGTTAAAATCAGGAAAGGAGTGTGTCAGAGTTGTATCCTTTCCCCATACTTATTCAATCTGTATGCTGAGCAAACAATCTAAAAGCTGGACTATATGAAGAAGAACTTGGCATCAGGATTGGAGGAAGAATCATTAACAGCCTGCAATATACTGATGACACAACTTTGCTTGCTGAAAGTGAGGATGACTTGAAGCACTTACTGATGAAGATTGAAGAATTCAGTCTGCAGTATGGATTACATCTCAATATAAAGAAAACAAAAGTCCTCACTACTGGACCTATGAGCAGCATCACGATAAATGGAGAAAAGATTGAAGTTGTCAAATGCTTCATATTATTTGGTTCTACAAACAACAGCAATGGAAGCAGCAGTCAAGATATCAGATGACATATAGCAGTGGGCAAATCAGCTGCAAAAGACCTCTTTCAAGTGCTGAAGAGCAAAGATATCTCCCTGAGGACTAAGGTGCACCTGACACAAGCGATGGTGTTTTCAGTCAGCTCATATGCACGTGAGAGCTGGACAAAGAATAAGGAAGACTGAAAAAGTGTTGATGCTTTTGAATTGTGGTGTTGCTGAAGAATCCTGAAAGTACCATGGACTGCTTAAAAAACTAACAAATCTGTCCTAGAAGTTGTGCAGCCAGAATGCTTCTTGGAAGCAAGAATGGCCAAACTTCATCTCACCTGCTTTGGTCATGTTGTCAGAAGAGACCAGTCCCTGGAGAATGATGTCATGCTTGGTAAGGTGGAGGGTTGACGAAAGAGGGGAAGGCCCTCAATGAGACGGATTGACACAGTGGCTGCGGTGATAAGGTCAAGTATAGCAAGGATTGTTGAACAGGAGCAGGACCGGGTGGTATTTTGTTCTACTGTGCATAGGGTCACTATGAGTTGGAGATGACTTGATGGCAACAACAACAGTCTTGTTCATTTTTTCTATTGTCTTTCTATTTTCTGTTTCATTGATTTGTGCTCAAATATTTATATTTCCTTCCTTCTGGTGACTGTAGGCTTTTCTTGCTGTTCTTTTTCTAATTGTTGGAGATGTTGGTTTAAAGTACTGATTTTGACTCACTCTTCTTCTTTGATGTGTGCATTTATTGCTATAAATTGGCCTCTGATCACTGCTTTAGCTGTGTCCCAAAGATTTTGGCAT
Source organism: Orycteropus afer afer (assembly GCF_000298275.1). Classification (NCBI taxonomy): domain Eukaryota; kingdom Metazoa; phylum Chordata; class Mammalia; order Tubulidentata; family Orycteropodidae; genus Orycteropus; species Orycteropus afer. The sequence goes on from NW_006921772.1 coordinate 2,624,316, forward strand.
GTTGTGTTTTCATGCTTGTTTGATTCAAGGAATTTTTTTTTATTTCATTTTTTTATTTCTTCTATTACTCAGTCATACTTAAGGAGGGTGTTATTCAGTTTCCATGTGTTTGCTTTTTCCATTGATCTCCCTATTGTTGATTTCTAATTTGATAGCATTGTGAACTGAAATGGTGCTTTGTAGTATTTCAATGTTTTTAAATTTATGAAGCCTTGCTTTATGGCCTGACATATGGTACATCATGGAGAATGCTCCATGTACACTGGAAAAGAATGTGTATTGTGCTGTTGCTAGGTGGAGTGCTCTGTAGATGTCTATAAGGTCAAGTTGGTGGATTGTATTGTTTAGCTCTTCTGCATCTTTGTTGAGTTTCTTTCCAGTTGTTTTATCTTTCATTGAAAGTTGTGTATTAAAGTCTCTTACTATGACTGTGTAGTCATCTATTTGTCCTTTCCATTCTGTTAAAGTCTGATTTATGTATTTTGGGGCTCTATCATTGGACCCAAAGATATTTATTATGGTTACATCTTCTTGTTTGATAGATTCTTTAATCTTTATATAATGTCTTCCCTTGTCTCTTAAGGTGGTTTTTGTCTTAAAGTCAGTTTGGTCAGGAATTAATATCACCACTCCTGCTCTTATTTGGTTGCCAGTTGCTTGGTATATCTTTTTGCCACTTCTGATTTTTAGTCTATTTTTTTCTTTGTCTCTAACATGTGTTTCTTGTAAATAGCATATTGATGGGTTATATCTTCTTACCCATTCTGCAACTCTCCATCTCTTGAGTGGTGCATTTAATCCATTGACATTCAGTGTAATTATTGACAAGTATGAATTTGTTATTGTCATTTTTTATGTGTTTTTTATGGTGTTCCTGGATTCTTTGTCCTGTATAATTTTCTGTGCTGAGTTCATTTTGTTTATGAATTATTTTATCATTTCCTTCATAGTTTTGTTTTAATATTTGCTAAGTATTTGTGCTTGTCCTCTTTTTTATTGTGATATGAAGGTTCAACATTTTTCTTTGAGATTATCCTGTGATTTGTAATTTTCTCCCCAAGTTTAGAACTACCCATTCTATTTTACAACTTTCTTGACTTCCTCACCATTTAGAAGTTCTGTAACTACACGATTTTTTTTCCCACTTTTTGGTTTGTAGTTGTCTTCATTTGCCAATTGATGGTCTGGTTTCCTGTTTACAATCTTGTAAGCTTATTTTACTTTTGATACTTCATAACTGTGTTGGTTTCTGGATTATGTCATCATGTGTATTAATGATTGGTTGTTGTTTGCTATGATTGATTCTCTGTTCAAGGGACTCCCTTTAGTATCTCTTGCAAGGTCAGTTGGTTTTTAACAAATTCCTGCTTATCTGGAAATATCCTAATTTCACCATCATATTTAAGGGTCAGTTTTGGAGTGTATATAATTCTTGGTTGGAGTTTTTCTCTTTCAGGGTTTTATATATACCATCCCATTGCCTTCTCATCTGCATGGTTTCTGCTGAGTAATCAGAGCTTAGTGTTATTCGTTGCCCTTTGTAGGTAACCTTTCATTTTTCCCATGTTGCTTTCAGGACTTTTTCTTTGTCTTGGTTTTGGTGAATTTGATTATGATATGTTTTGGTGATTTTCTTTTGGGGTCTATCCTGTTTGGGGTTTGTTGTACTTCCTGAATGGATATATTCTCATCTTTCATCATATTAGAGAAGTTCTCTTCCAACAAATCTTGGACAATTTTCTCAATGGTTTTATTTTTCTCTTCCTGTTCTGGAATTCCAATTACATGTAGGTTGTTCCTTTTGATGATATCCCACATGAATCTTAGGCTTTTTTCATTTTGCTTCGATCTTTTTTTTGTTTGATCCCTTTCCAAAGAAGTATTCAGGTATTTATCTTCAATTTCAAGAATTCTGTCCTCCATTGCATTGATTCCACTCCTTTGCCCTTTCAATGAGTTATCTCTTTCTGAAAATTTAGTACTAATCATCTGGATTTCTATGTGTAAACTTTTTACCATTTCTAATTTTTATTTTATTTTTTGTCATTTTGTTCTTGTATTTTCTTCCAAAATTGCTCTAATGTTTGGTCTGTGTTTTCCTTAAGTTGTCTATGTGTTCCTTGATCTCTCTGTCAATCTAGTGAACACACCTAAATATAATTCTTTTGAATTCCTTATCAGGGAGTTCCAATGCTGCTTCTTCCTCAGGGATGTGTTCTGGGTCTGTATCTGGGTCCCTTGTTTCTACTGTATCATTTTGCTTCTTTGTGTGGACTATGATGGTTGGTTGTCTCTGAGAAACTGTGACTTTGTTGTATTTATATTTAATTGGTGATTTTATGTTGGAGTGATTCACTCAAGATTTTATTTTATTTTATTTTAGGGGGGATGTATCTGAGTAAGCAGGGTACTGTGCTCCTCTATTTGCTAGTTGGAAGCACTTATGAACTCTCACTACCTGTCTCCTGGTGGGTGATAAAGAATGAGAGTGGCTGCACAGATCTCTGTTAACTGTTTGTGAAAAGCAATTAAGGGTGAGTCAGGCTCTTATTGGTGGCCATGTATCATTAGCCAGTTGGTGTAGAAGGAAGCAGTGGCTATCACTCAGTAGGTGGAGCTGTAAGAGATGCAGGTGTGGTTGGGTCATATGAGCACAGTTGCTGTTTCCCACTCAGTTAGACAAAAACAACAATAAAAACAAACCATCAAAAAAATAAAAGCAACATAATGTAAAACACACACTAAATAAATACACAGGAAAAATCACCAAAAATAGAAAAAAGGATTAAAAGAAAAAAAAAGAGGAAATGCAATGAATGAGAGAAAATCTTTAAAGAAATATTTTAAAAAGCCAAAAGAAATATGAGTAGAAAAAGGAAATGGAAAACAACAACAAGAAAAAAAAAAAAAAAGAGCCCTGCAATACTGGGGGCAGGGGAATAAGAGAAAAGAGGTAGAGTAGGAGAATAATGAAAGAAAAAGGGAAAATACAAAAAGAAAAACAAAGAATTGGGAGAACCACAAGAAAGGAAAAATTGGGAACCAGGAAAAGGGAAGAAAGAAAAAGTTGAAAACTAGAACCTGGGAAGGGAGGAAAAAAGAATAATAATAAAAAGGATGATGATAATAATAATAATAATAATAATTTAAAAATAGACAAAAAACAAACAAACTAAAAAAAATTAAAATAAAGAGTTCCAGTAAGATGGCGGACTAGGCAGAAAGACTGCAAAGAACCTCTTCAACAAAGAAAAGGGAAACCAATTAACACAGACACAGAAGATAATCCTGG
>NW_006921772.1:2638203-2648580 GCF_000298275.1 Orycteropus afer afer
TTACCTTATCCATATGAGTAAGGCTGGGTTTACTCAGATGTTGCAGCTCTTTCCCAGTCCTATTTTGAGAGCCTTCTAACCTATCTGGACTATTCATAAAGTTGTGCGGTAATGTATCAGACAGTGTTTCTTTGCTATTCACTGGGGAGACAAACTTTTCTGTCGGTTTGCCCTATCGTGGTGACATGTTGATGTGAGTTTTGAGGCTGAGCCACTGGTGTTTCAAACCCAGAGGGATGCACATGGTGCACAGGTATCAGTCTTGCTTACAGACTGAGACATATTAGGAAGAAAGTAGAGGCGGTCCACTTCTCAAAGAATTGGCCGGGGAAAACCTTATGAATAGCAAAGGCTGATTTTTAGGTTAATTCTTTTATTTATTAGGCATGGGTTCAATTACAGACCTAAAGGGCAGCTAGGGGCCACAGTCTCAGTGGTTCCACCAGGCTCTATCAGACCAGCAAACCTGCCTCCCCCCTTTTTTTCCAAATTATTTTGAGTTTTGTTCCACATTGTTCTCCCTTTCTATTCAGGATCTCCTACATAGATCCTCTTCCAAGTGGTTGACAGTAGTAGCCAGGCACCATCTATTTCTTCAGGTCTGATAGTCGTATAGGCTGCAGATCAGATGGTGTACCAGTTGCTACGACTAATTGTTTCCATGAATTTTTGGTTTTCTTCATTTTTCTTTGCTCTGGACGCAGAGAGACCCATTGCTGCATCTAGCTGGAAGCTTGCAAGCTTCTAAGATTCCACTCACTACTTGCCAAAGTAGCAGGTGGAGCAACGTTTTGTGTAATATGTTATACAAATTGAGCTTGATATTCTCTGTGACTATGGTCCCAAGCCCACAGGTTCAACTCCTCAGTCCCTCTGGGTAGCTGGCTGTGACCAAGCAGTGACTACAACCTTGCCCCTTGTCAGCTGCACTATACACCTGGGAATTCAGATCATACACATAAACTTATAGGACCATTGTCTGCCAACCCTATACATGTTCTTGGGTACACTCCCCACTTCATAGACGTATCTAATAGTTCAGCCTGTCCACCCATCTATCCATGCATATACCCATGTTTGCCTTCACTGACAACGCTGTACTATATGTACAAAAGGATTCATCTTTGTTGTCTGTACTTCCCACGTACCTCCCTATGCCTTTGTCTTCCTCAATACCACTACATTGATCACTCACATTTGGTGCATTGCCCTTCTCTTCATCCAAATCAATACTTATCTCTATCTATCTAACAGTGTTCCCTATCCTCCCCTTCCACCCCTGGTAACCAACAAAGAAAATGTCCTCCATAGATAAACGTTTCCTTGACTTTTACAATAACAGACTAATACAATGTTTGTCCTTTTGTGATTGACTTATTTCACTCAGAATAATGTCCTCCAAGTTTATCCATGTTATGCGGTGTTTTGCAGATTCTACATTATTCTTTAGGGTTGCATAGTACTCCATTGTGTGTATGTACAATAGTTTAGATAACCATTCCTCAGTTGATGGACACCTAGGTTGTTTTCATCTTTTGGCTATTGTAAATAGTGCTACAATGAATATGGGTGTACATATGTCTGTTCTTGTCATGGCTCTCGCTTCTTTAGGATATATCCCTAGTAATGGAATAGCTGAGTCAAATGGTATTTCTAGTTCCAACTTTTGAAGGAATCACCATATTGCTTTCCACAATGGTTGTAACATTTTACAGTCCCACCAGCTGTGTATGAGAGTCTTAATCTCTACACATCCTCACCAGCATTTGTTATTTTCTGTCTCATTGAACTTTGCTACTAGTGCTGGAGCAAGATGCTATCTCATTGTTGTTTTGATTTGCATCTCTCTAATAGCTAGTGATTGTGAGCATTTCTTCATATGTTTGTTGGCTGCTTGAATATCCTCCTTGGTGAAGTGTCTATTCATGTCTTCTGCCCATTTTTTAATTGGATTGTTTGTCTTTTAGTTATTGAGGTGTTGGAGTTTTCTATAAATTATGGAGATTAAGTCCCTTGTCAGATATGTCATTGGCAAATATTTTTTCCCAATCTGTAGGTTCTCTTTTGACTCTTTTGGAAAAGTCTTTAGAAGCACATAAAAATATAATTTTTAGAAGGCTCTATTCAGTTAGTTTATCTTCTGCTGTTTGTGTATTTTGAGTTAATGCTTGATAGCCTTTTTATGCCATATATTACAGCCTCTAAATTTGCCCCTAGTTTTCCTTGAGGAACGTTACAGTTTTAGGTTTCACATTGAAGTCTTTGATCCATCTGGAGTTCGTTTTTGTGTATGGTGTGAGGTATGGGTTTTGTTTCATTTTTCTGCAAATCGATCTCCAGTTTTTCCAGGACCATTTATTAAACAAACATTCTCTTCCCAATTTAGTGGATTTTAGCCCTTTGTCAAAGATCACGTGACCATAGGTTGATGGATCTATTTATGGGTTCTCAATCCTATTCCATTGTTCTATGTATCTGTCATTAAACCAATACCAGGCAGTTTTGACTACTGTGGCTGTATAGTAGGTTTTGAGATCTGGCAGTGTGAGATCTCCTATTTTGTTCCTCTTCTTCAATAGTGCTTTGCTTATCCAAGGTCTCTTTCCTTTTCATATAAAGTTAGTGATTGGTTTTTCCATATCCCTAAAGAATAGGTTAACCTAATTCTTAACCTAACACCACTGACAATATCCAAGATGTCTGTACCATCAGGATTGCGGACAGTCTGCAGCTCCGTGTGTCTCCTTTTTTGGTGTTTTCATGCATGTTCTTTTACTAGTTGGAGTTTAGTCCACTTCTGTATCCTTCCTTTCAAAGCTCAGGGCTCCAAGATTATCTTCTGTATCTGTGTTAATTGGTTCCCCTTTTCTTTGTTGAAGAGTGTCTGTGCAGTTTGTCTGTCTTTTCTGCCATTTTACCAGAACTCCCTCAAATATTTTTCTTAAGTAGAAGATATACCTGGTAACATTTAAAGAGACTAATTACATCATATCAGTTACATTCTGAACTGAGCCCAATCAGAAAATCCTTACTTCCAAATGTTGTTCATGTGTTCAAAATCTACTTGATGTTTGACTTCAATCTTCAAATAAAAAGATAGTGGCAGATTTTAAAGTTTGAGATTCTGCCTACATATCTCCTATTGTATGTTCCAAAGGCAAAATTCCAACAGATTAAATCAGTTTGACTATTTTTCTGCTTTTAAATTTAAAAAGGTTGCATCTGAACTTTCACAATAAATTTACAGTTGGATAAGTGATACTTATTTATACCTCTTTCCTTACTTGTCAATCATGTATTGAGATATCATTCATTGTCTATGTCACTTCTCAGGGGCTTAACAAAAGGAAAAAAGATTTGCAATAAAGTAACTTCCTGGAATTGCAAGTGAAATAACCAAAAATAGAAGTAACTGTTACATCCATGCTGAATGTTGTTCAACCCTATCTTTTCATTGATTGACATGATTGTCTCTCAAAATACCTTTTTGCTCAGGGTATTGAACATCACTACTTGGTCATTTGTTTTTCTCATTATCTGACCTAAAATATAAATTACATTGAGCTAGCAGTTAATAAAATATATCATGTAAGCCACACTTCTGGTAAAATGACAAAATGAAGTGTTTTCATCTAAAAAGATTGACTTAAGAAAGGTCATTGCAGGCTATTAGATGCTTAGATGTTCCAGGAGATGTAATATATAGAGAATTATTTGAAAGGCTAAAAGCTCATTTTAACTGGGAATATTATAATTATATTTATCATTAGATATGAATTACATTAAAATTGTGCCTAAAATATTTGAGTGAAGCTTCCAAATTGGCACCATTCAGAGTAACCATTGTGAGGTGGAAGTGGTCCAAGGATCAGCCTCTGAAATGTTCTCCTGAGCTGAACTTGCATTGACTCTTAGCTTCCATCTCCAGGGTCTCTCTTGCAGCATTTTAGCAGAGAGGGCTGAATTACTGGTGGAAATTTAAGATTCATGTTTTTGAAGATAAATACAGTCATATGTTTTCAAACTCATATTTCAGATAAAAAGGGGTCAAAACTAGATTGAAGCCAATGGCAGATGTACTATCTTTTTTGAACTGTTGGTCTTCTTCTGGCCCAGATAGTTTTTAGTTACAAGTCCAAGGAATAGGCAACATTCAAGTGGCGTGATCTCATGGATAAGTAGGAGCCCTCTTCTGCCTCACAGTTTACCCAAATATCTCCCATCTTCTCTTTGGTACTTGAAATTCTCTTAACAAAGGACCTAGATTTAAATTCCACACTTGAAGATAAGACAGATGGGGATTAAAACATAAATACTCCCTTTGAAAGAGAGCACATTGACTTAAAGTCACACTAAAATATCTGATTATATCAGATCCTTGACTCAAAGCAGGTTTTGTTGTCCAGGCAAGAGAAGAAATGAATGTCATAGAAGAAAATACACATGAGCAGAATTAGTCCAGGTAAGTGGAGAAAAAACAAAACAAAACAAAAAAAACTTCATAGAAGGAAATATGTTTTAACAGAGTTTTTTTAGTGAAAACTGTTTCCTTTTTTTTTTTTTTTTTTAAACCTTTCTGAAGAAAAGTTCATTGAGTTACATTCACGCATAGATTTCTTTCTTTTATTTGGTAAACACGGTACTTCTATTTTTAAAGAACAGTTTACTCTGAAATATTGGCTGCTCTAAATTAATCTCAGGCTGCCGGTTTGGAAAAACTACAGTGTAGGATATTGAAAACGTGTATGTGGCATTTCTGAACCTTTGGCTGATAATCTGAAATTAACTTATAAATCTCTGAAGAACAGAAAAATTGTTGAAATTCTCAAGAAAGTAAATTCTACGAACTTGTCACCTGTCTTGGACAAGATTCTACAACAGATTATTTAAAGATTAGTTGTATGAACTCAAGGTACAAGTGGTAGTCACTGTTCTTGTATTTTGTAGGTACCATGGAGCCAGTTTCAGCTCGTAACAGCCCTGTGTACAATAGAACAAAACACTGCCTGGTTCCACATCATCCTCACAATCGTTGCTATACTTGAGACCATTGTTGCAGCCACTGTGTCAACCCATCTCTTTGAGGTCTTCCTCTTTTTCTTTCACCATCTACCTTACTAAGCATGATATCATTCTCCAGGGACAAGAGACGAAGTGTGGCCATTCTCACTTCTAAAGAGCATTCCTGTTGTACTACCTCTAGGACAGATTTGTTCATTCTTCTGGCAGTCTATCATATATATAATATTCTTCACCAAAACCACAATCGAAATGCACCGATTTTTCTACAGTCTTCCTTATTCATTGTCCACCTTTCACATACATGTGGGGTTACTGAAAAGACAGTGAATTGGGTCAAGCATACTTGGTCTTCAAAGTGACATCTTTGCTTGTTAATATTTCAAAGAAGCCTTCGGCAGCAGATTTGCCCAATGCAATACATCATTTGATTTTTTGATGGCTGCTTCTGTGGGCACTGACTGTGGATCCAAGTAAAATGAAATCCTTGACAACTTCAATCTTTTCTCCATTTATTGTGATGTTGCTTATTGGTTTCATTGTGAGGATTTTTGTTTTCTTTATTGTTGAAGTGTAATCCATACTGAAGGCTGTAGTCTTTGATATTCATCAGTAAGTGCTTCAAGTCTTCACTTTCAGCAAATAGGGTTGTGTCATCTTTATATTGTAGGTTGTTAATGGTTCTTCCTCCAATCCTGATGCTGTATTTCTCTTCATATAGTCCAGCTTCTTGGATTATTTGCTCAGCATACATATTGAATAATTATGGTGAAAAGATAAATCCTGACACACACCTTTATTGATTTTAAACCAGGCAGTATTCCCTTATTCTTTTTGAATGACTGCCCCTTGGTCTATGTACAGGTTCTACATAAGCTCAAAGAAGCGTTCTGGAATTTCTATTTTTTTCTAGTGCTATCCATAATTTGTTATGATCCACACAGTTGACTGACTTTGCATAGTCAATAAAGCACAGGTAAACATCTTCCTGAGATTCTTTGCTTTCAGCCAAGAACCTTCTGATATCAGAAATGATATCTTTCATTCCATGTCTTTTTCTGAATTAAGCTTGAATTTTTGGCAGTTCTCGGTCTATGTTCTGCTGCAACTGCTTTTGAATTATTTCCAGCAAAATTTCGCTTGTGTGTGATATTAATTATATTGTTCTATATTTTTTTTGAAATGGGCACAAATATGAATCTCTTTCAGTTGGCTGACCAGTTAGCTATCTTCCAAATTTCTTGAAATAAGGGAGTGAGTGCTTCTAGCATTGTATCCATTTGTTGAAACATGTCGATGGGTATTCCATCAATTCCTGGAGCATTGTTTTTCAGTGCAGCTTGAATGTCTTCCTTCAGTACTATTGATTGTTGGTCATATGCTATCTTCTAAGAGGCTGAATGTCATTTAAGTCTTTTTTGGTACAGTGATTGTATGTGTTCCTTTCATCTTTCTTTGATGCTTCCTTCATTGTTCAATATTTTGCCCATAGAATCCTTCAATATTCTATTTCAAGGCTTGAATTTTTTCTCTAATTCTTTCAGCTTGAGAAATGCTGAGCATATTCTTCCCTTCTGATTTTCTAACTTTAGGTCTTTGCACATTACAGTATAATACTTTACTTTTTCTACCTTAGGCACCCTTTGAAATCTTCTTTGAAATCTCTTAGTATATTGCTATCTTCTGAATTCTCTGACATGTGGTTGCTGAATTACCATGAACATTTTCTGGGATTTTAGTTAATGCTGGGGATGGTGATCCTTTCTAGTAGGGCAGTTGCATTCTCCTTGTTCATCAAAGATCAAAGAAACCAGGGAATACATTTCTGGTGACTTGGAGAAAATATTTTTGGCTTTCCTAAAGATCAAGGCAGAAGAAAAGAAAGACAACAAATTGGTCTATGGCGTATAAAAAAAGCAGTGGAAAAATCTAAACCTTTCATCTCGTTGAACTATTAAGAAGTCTTCTTGAGTCCTGGGAGTCAGTGATTTTTTTTTTTTTTTGGTCACAGTAATGATAATTTCCAGTTTATCTTTTTTCCTACATTATTCCATTATTAATCTAAGGCTTTCTGCATACACTGAGCATAGGTTAAATGAAATCATTAATGGAGTTTTTCTCATCTCTACCAAGTAATATTAAATGTTTTTTCATACAAAAGCCTTAGAAAAGAAAACCTGGAAAGTTTAAAGTGGCCCATTTCTGGAGCTGCAAAACCAAATCCTTTTTAAAAGCCAAAGTCCAAAATATTTTGGCTTGGGTATTGCTTTAACCTCTGTCAACATAAAGGAACTTTATTTTAAAATACAATTTGGAAACACCTACTAGCCATTTCATTGCACTAAAAGGAAAGGAAAGGTGAAATATAGCCACAATTATAGAATTTACTGTTCCAGAGTCTACAGGGTAAAGTATTAGCAACCAGAAAGGATAAAGTTACATGTCCTTTTGTTGTTGGCACCACTAGGAGAAGAAAGAAAAACTGGGGAAATTAAAGAATAAGGTCTTCACAATTTTGTGGCTTGGGTTACTAAGCAGTTGCAATAAATAAAGCTTAAAACACAAGCACATCATATAAGAGAGCCATGTATCAAACCCAAAAAGAACCTTTGGGACTAAATCACTATTTTTCCAGAGACTGAACTAAATTATTTTGTAGGTACCATTATTTTTTAGGAACAAAGTACTTTGAATGACTTAATTATTCATCCTTCAAAGTAGTCAAATTTGTTTTTGCTGTAACTCCTAGAGCATTTAATTCTTTGACTGATAAGATTAAAACACAAGTTGAGTGGGAACAAATTTTAAAGCATATAGGTGATGTTAATGTGCTCACTTTTGTTTTATATTTGAGTGATTATTAGGGTCGGAAGTGAAATGATTGATCTGGATATGAAATTCTTCTGGTTGGTACTGAATCTCTCAAAGAGATACCTTTTTCCAAGCCCATTACCTTCAAGAGGTAGTTAACCTATGATTATAATGTAGGAAAATCCCTTACCTTCAGTGTAGTCAAATGACATGAAAGTTGGTGATTTAAGAGAAATGCCAGTTGTCATTATCACTGAGCTAGGCAGAAACTCCAAAGGAAATGAAAATAAATGTAGTCAGAGCTTGCAAACTTTCCTTTTATGAACCTGAGTAACTTGGCTGTTACCAATTTCAAGGACTAGTCAGCCAGAAAAAGGAGAATTAGTGAAAAATCCAATGGAAAATATCTTTCAATGCTGCTGTCAGAGTGAGAGTATCCAAAAGTAATGGGCATCCTGGAAACCAATGAAGACAATATTGTCATGAAAAGGTAACTCTGCTCTCAACATTAGGTGACACTGGAGATAACATGTAGAAATCAGCTCTGGTGACTACTTATCTGAAGAAACTTCATTCAAATGCAAATGTTGTGGGGGGGATAGATGAAAACATTCTTCAAAGAGAAATTATTAGATTTACTCTGAGATTATTAAGAAAGAAAGAATTACAAGCAACACTCTCAGAAATGATGAAAATGTTACAGTTAATTATAGTTTTCCTATACTTCCAGATGATTCAAAGAAACTGTAATAAGAGTAGCAAAAGTATCTGTTGTTGTGGTTGTTAAGTGCTGTTGGCTCTGACTCATAGTTTCCCTATCTATGCACAGCAGAACAAAACACTGCCAACCTCACAATTTCTGGTATGCCTGAGCCCATAGTTGTAGCCAGTGGAAGACAGATGATAAGTTTGGTTTAATTAAAGAGAAAATATGGTAAATGCTCTGAAAAATTCATAAAAATACTCATTGTATTGCATTATAAAGTTAAGTGTAGTAGAATTATTTATTAACAAATGTCTTGAATCTTAAGAACAGATTATCGTGTGGAAGCACAGATAATTTTCAGTAAATGCAATTTTAACATTCAAAATGCTGTGAAGATACTTACAGGAAAGTATATGAAATGCAAATGAATAATATAGCAAAAACTAAGGAAGTCATCTCCTGTGGAATTCCTCCTAGCTCACAAAATGGAACATGATTAGTACCTTAGAAGTCCTCTTTGTGCCCCCCTGATTTTTCAACTTTTGTTACAGACATTGTCTTTCTTTACTTTATAGATTTATCCTCTTTGTATGCATGTTTAAACTATATGATTCTTTGACAACCTCAATCTTCTCTCCATTTATTGTGATGTTGCTCATTGGTCCAGTTGTGAGGATTTTTGTTTTCTTTATATTTATATTGATATATATATATATATACCAAACTCACTGCCATTGAGTTGATTCGACTTATGGTGACCCCTCCTTGGGTTTCCAAGGTAGTATCTCTATGGAAGAAGATTGCCCAATCTTCCTTCCAAGGAGTGGTTGGTGGGTTTGAAACACCAGCCTTATATTCATTGTCTTCTTTTTCCCCTTCTTACTTTTTGACCTTCTCTTTTTTTCTCTGCTAGTGCTCTGATCACTAGCAAAAACATGGTCTTTATTGTGGGCATTTGCTTTATAGCAGTCAACTCTCATTCACTGCCCAGTATCCATACTACCACTTTCTGGTTACCAAGTGCCATTTTTTATTTGACTGTTTGAGTAGCAGAGACTCCAGCGCTGGGCCCATTTTCAGTGATAGGCCATGGCTGGCTTATGTCAATTGAGATATGCCATTCACCTGGCCAAGTGATTAGTTCAAACATAGCATGAACCCAATGAAAGACAAGATTTTATTCTTCCTTTGGACTTGACAGTGAGGATTGTGAGGCTTGGGTGGCTGCAGTCATCTTGTTCTCTTTATAAGAGCCAGATTGTGGTTGCAGCTGAACTCAAAGAAAGTACAACCAAGAAACAAATTGGACATTGTTCAATCTCTAAGCACCTGAAATCCAAACATTTATGGACTTTCAGTTATGTGAGTCAATCCATTCTCCTGCTGAGACTAGTTTGACTTGGGTTTTCTATAACTTTTATCATATGGAATCCTAACTGATACAGTTTCACTATAAAATCTTTTCTGAATTGATTTAGTAGCATCTTCTGAATCCTGGTACCTGAGTGAACAGACTTGAGATAGGGCTGCTTTAACCACAAAGCTATTGCTAACACCCACACAGGGACATTAGTGGTTCAGTAGTAAAATTCTTGCTTTCCATGCAGGAGATCCAAGTTCCCAATTCTGGCCAGTGCCCCTCACGTGCAGCTACCACCCATCTGTCAGTGAAGACTGCAAGTTGTTAGGCTGCTGAACAGGTTTCAGAGGAACTTCCAGACTAAGATGGACTAAGAAGAAAGCCCTAGATATTTACTTCTGAAAATCTGCCAATAAAAACCCTATGGATGGGGCAAGATGGCGGACTAGGCAGAAGGATTGCACAGACCCTCTTCAACAAA
>NW_006921772.1:2648680-2651221 GCF_000298275.1 Orycteropus afer afer
TTTTTTTTCTTGCTTTACTTGCTCAAACTTATGTTTGTGAGCTATATCTGTGTTTGGGGAGTACATGTAATAAGGATTTTTATTTCTGCTTAGTATACCTCCTAAGCAGATGAATATCCTGAGGACTTTACTCCATCCATGTCATTAAGGTTGGCTCTACTTTGAAGAGACAACTGATCCCGTCATACTTTGAGTGCTTTCCAACATGGTAGGCTCCTCTTGCAGCACTGTATCAGACAATGTTTTGTTGCCATTTGTAAGGTTTTCACTGGTCAGTTTTTTCAGAAGCTCATCACCAGTCCCTCCTTCCTAATCTTAGTCTGAAAGCTCTGCTAAAAACTGTCTACCACACGTGAAAGTAGGAGTACTTGAACTACTGGCAGGACAGCTTCCAGCATCACAGGAACATGCAAGCCATCACAGTAGGACAAACTGACAGATAAGTTGTTTTGCTTTCTTTATATTGTTGTTACCCAAACCAAACTCACTGCTGTTGAGTCAGATCTGACTCATAGCAACCCCTCCTTGGGTTTCTGAGGCGGTATCACTACCAAAGTAGATTGCGCAATCGTCTTTCTAGGGAGTGGCTGGTGGCTTTGAACCGCCAGCCTTGTTAGGTGCAGTCAAATTGACTCCAACTCATAGTGATGCTATGTTCAAAAGAATGAAAACTGCCTGGTAGTCCACCATGCTCACAATCCTTTTTATACCTGAGCCCATCTTTGCAGCCACTATGTCAATCAGTCTCGTTGAGGGTCTTCTCCTTTTATACTGACTCTCTACTTTATTAAGCATGATATCCTTTTCCAGGAAATAATCCCTTCTGACAACATGACCAAAGTAGATGAAATGAAGTCTGGTCATTCTTGCTTCCAAGGAGCATTCCAGCCTCACTTTCAGGACAGATTTATTCGTTCTTTTGGCAGTCTATGGTACTTTCAGTATTCTTCTCCAACACCACAACTCAAAAGCATTAACTCTTCTTTAGTCTTCTTTATTCATTTTCCAGCTCGCACATGCATATGAGGCAATAGCAAATACCATGGCTTGAGTTAGGGATACCTTAGTCATCAAAGAGATATTTTAGCTATTCAGCACTTTAAAGAGGTCTTTTGCAGCCAATTTTCCCAGTGCAATAAAATGTCTGATTTCTTCACTGATCTTCTATTGATGTTGATTGTGGAACCAAGTAATATGAAAATTTTAACAACTTTAGTCTTTTCTCCATTTATCATGATGTCGCTTATTGATCTAGTTGCAAGGAGTTTTGTTTTCTTTATGTTGTGGTGTAATCCATACTGAAGACTGTATTCTTTAATTATCATCAGTAAGTGCTCAAGTCAGCTTCACTTCCAGCAAGCAAGGTGGTATAGTCTGCATATTGCAGGTTGTTAATGAGTCTTCATTCCTGATGCCACATTCTTCTTCATGTAGTCCAGCTTCTTGGATATTTGCTCAGCATACAGTATGGTGAAAGGCCACAACTTAATGCATGCCCTTCCTGATTTTAAACCATGCAGTATCCCCTTCTGCTGTTTACATGACAGCTTCCTGGTCTAGGTACAGTTTCCTCATGATCATAGTGAAGTATTCTGAAATTCCCATTCTTCTCAATGTTATCCATAATTAGCTTTGATTCACACAGTGAAATGCCTTTGCATAGTCAATAAAACACAAGTAAACATCTTTCTGGTATATTTTACTTTCAGCCAAGATCCACCTGACATTAGCAATGACATCCTTAGTTTCACATTCTCTTCTGAATCCACTTTGCATTTCTGGAAGTTCTCTATCAGTATACTGCTGCAACCTTTTTTTGAAATATCTTCAGCAGGATTTTACTTGTATGTGATATTATTGATATTGTTCAATAATTTCCATGTTCTGTTGGATCACTTTTCTTTGGAATGGGTATAAGTGTGTATCTCCTCCACTCAGTTGGCCAGGTAACTGTCTTCCAAATTTCTTAGCATAGATGAGTAAGTGTCTCCAGCATGGAATTCGTTTCTTGAAGCATCTCAATGGGTGTTCCATAAATTCTTAGAACCTTGTTTTTCACCAATTCTTTCAGTGCAGCTTCAACTTCTTCCTTCAATACCATCAGTTCTTGATCATATGCCACCTCCTGAAATAGAGGAACATTGACCAATTGTTTTTGGTGAAGGATTGTGTATTCCTTCCATCTTGTTTTGATGTCTTCTACATCATTCAATATTTTGCCCATAGAATCTTTCAATATTGCAACTCAAGGTTTGAATTTTTTCTTCAGTTCTTTCAGCTTGAGAAATGCCAAGTGTGTTCTTTCCTTTTGGTTTTCTAACTCCAGGTATTTTCACATGTCATTATAATAATTGACTTTGTCTTCTTGAGCTGCTCTTTGAAATCTTCTGTTCAGCTCTTTTATCTGGTCATTTCTTCCATTTGCTTTAGCTACTCTCTGTTCAAGGGCAAATTTCAGAGTCTCTTCTGCCATCCATTTTGGTCTTTTCTTCCTTTGCTGCCTTTTCAATGACTACTTGTTTTCTTAAGGGATATCATAGC
>NW_006921772.1:2652371-2654427 GCF_000298275.1 Orycteropus afer afer
AGTTGGAAACGACTCCACGGCACTTAACAACAACAACAACACTCACTTTCTTCGTGTATGATGTTCTTGATGTCATCCCACAACTCATCTGGTTTTTGTACTGGTGTTCAATGTATCAAATCTATTCTTCAGATGGTCTCTAAATTCATGTGGGATATAATCAAGGTTTTATTTTGTTTTTCATGGACCTAGTTTACTTTTCTTCTGCTTCAACTTGAACTTGCATATGAGCAATTGATGATCTGTTCTATAGCCAGCTTCTGGTCTTTTTTTGACTGAAGATATTAGCTTCTCCATTGCCTCTTTCCACAGATGTAGTCAATTTAATTCCTGTGCATTCCAAAGGGCAAAGTCCATGTGTACAGCCACCATTTATTTTGTTGAAAAAAGATATCTGAAGTGAATAAGTTGTTGGTCTTGTAAAATAATATCATACAATCTCCAGTGTCATTTCTATCACCAAGGGCATATTTTCCAACTACAAGTGATTCTTCTCTGTTTCCAACTTTTGCATTCTAATCACCAGTAATAAAGAATACATCTTGATTGCATGTTTCATCAATTCTAAGCTGCAGAAGTTGGTAAAGCTCTTCAATTTCTTCATCTTTGGCTTTAGTGGTTGGTGTGTAAATTTGAATAGTTGTAGCATTAACTGGCCTTCCTTGTAGGCATACAGATATTATTCTACACTGACAGCATTGTACTTCAGGATAGATCCTGAAACATTCTTTGTGTGTGTGTGTGTGTGTGATTTGGGTGAAAGTTTACACAACAAATTCATTTTCCACACAGCAGTTCACATACACTTTGTCTCATGACATTGACTGCAATTTACCACAATGCAACAGCTCCACTCCCACTTCCTCCCAATCATTACCTCTTCTCTGTGTCCATCCTTCCATGCATTCCTGCCCCCCTGAGCTGTCTCCCTGTGCATAAACAGCCCTTCTTTCTCCCATGATTGTTCTCTCCAAGGAATGTATCTACCTCAGGTAAATATTCAACTCATATGCCTGTCTATTGTTTGTCTGGAAGCCACAGGAGTGGGTTCAATTCCAGACCTAAAGGGCAGCTTGGGCCCATAGTCTCAGTGGTTCCACCAGGCTCTATCAGACCACAAAACATGGTCCCTCCTCTCCCTTTTTTTTCCAAATGATTTTGAGTTTTGTTCCACATTGTTCTCCCTCTCTCTCTAGACATTCTACATAGATCCACCTCCTAGTTGTTGACAGTGCTAGCCAGGCACCATCTATTTCTTCTGGTCTCATAGTCATATAGGTTGTGGATCACATGGTGTACCAGTCACTAGAACTAATTGTTTCCATGAATCTTTAGTTTTCTTCATTTTTCTTTGCTCTGGATGAGGAGAGACCCATTGTTGACTCTAGATGGCTGCTTGCAAGGTTTTAAGATCCCAGTTGCTACTCGCCAAAGTAGGAGATGGAACAATGTTTTGTGTAGCACGTTATGCCAATTGAGATTGATGTCCCCTGTGACTATGGTCCTGAGCCCTCAGGTTCAACTACTCAGTCCCTCTGGATAGCTGGCTGTGACCAAGAAGTGACTACAACCTTGTCCCTTTTCAGCTCTACTATACACCTGGGATTTCTTACAGAGCATACATATATGCCAACCCTATACCTGGTCTTGGATACACTTCCCCCTGCATAGACATACCTAATAGTACAACCTGTCCACCCATCTATCTATCCATATACTCATGTTTGCCTTCACTGAAAATGCAGGACTGTATGTGCAAAAAGGTTAATCTTTGTTGCCTGCACTTCCCATGTACCTCTCTATGTCTTCCTCTTCCTCAATGCCACCATGTTGATCACTCACATTTGGTATATTGCCCTTCTCTTCACCCAAATCAACACTTATCTCTACCTATCTAACAGTGTTCCCTCCCCTCCCCTCCCACCCCTGATTACCAACAAAGAAAATTTCCTTCTGTATAGAAACCTTTCCTTGACTTTTTACAATAACAGACTAATATAATATTTGTCCTTCTGTGATTGAGTTATTTCACTCAGCATAATGTCCTCCAAGTTCA
>NW_006921772.1:2654921-2659534 GCF_000298275.1 Orycteropus afer afer
TTCTATAAATTCTAGAGATAAGTCCCTTGTCAGATATGTCATCAGCAAATATTTTTTCCCAATCTGTAGGTTCTCTTTAGACTCTTTTGGATAGGTCTTTGGAAGCACATAAAAATTAAATTTTTAGAAGGTCCCATTCAGTTAGTTTATCTTCTGCTGTTTGTATATTTTGGATTATGCTTGATAGTCTATTTATGCCATATATTAGGGCCTCTAAATTTGCCCCTAGTTTTTCCTTGAGGAACGTTATAGTTTTAGGTTTCACATTGAAGTCTTTGATCCATCTGGAGTTCATTTTTGTGTATTGTGTGAGGTATGGGTTTTGTTTCATTTTTCTGCAATTTGATCTCCAGTTTTGCCAGCACCATTTATTAAACAAACTTTCTCTTCCCCATTTAATGGATTTTGGCCCTTGGTCAAAGGTCAACTGACCATAGGTACATGGGTCTATTTCTGTGTTCTCAATTCTATTCCATTAGTCTATGTGCCTGTCATTGTACCAATACCAGGCAATTTTGACTACTGTGGCTGTATAGTAGGTTTTGAGATCTGGCAGTGTGAGACGTACTTTGTTCTTCTTCTTCAATAGTGTTTGTTTATCCGGAGTCTCTTTCCTTTCCATATAAAGTTACTGATTGCTTTTTCTATATTCTTAAAAAAATTTGATGGTTTCTGCATTGAGATTGCATTGAATGTATTGAATGCTTTGGGTAGAATTGACATTTTCACAGTGTTCAGTGTTCCTACCCATGAGCATGGTATGTTCTTCCATTTATGTAGATCTCTTATGGTTTCTTGAAGTAGTCTTTTGTAGTTTTCTTTGTGAAGATCTTTTGTGTCCCTGGTAAGATTTATTCCCAAGCATTTCATTATTTTTGCTAGCTATTGTAAATGATATTGATTTCCTTATTTCTTTTTCAGCAATCTCTTTGCTCATGTAGAGGAATCCAATTAGTTTTGGATGTTGATCTTGTATCCTGCCACTATGTTAAATCTCTCAATTAGTTCCAGTATATCTTTTACTGAGTCTCTTGGGTTTTCTATGTATAGGATCATATCAGCAGCAAATAGGGATAGTTTGACTTCTTCCTTACCCATTTGGATGCCGTTGATTTCCCTTTCTTGCCTTATTGCCCTGTCTGGGACTTCCAGTACAATGCTGAATAGAAGTGGCGATAGAGGGTATCCTTGTCTGGTTCTTGTGCACAAGAGGAATGGTTTCAGTTTCTTGCCATTGAGTATAATGTTGGCTGTTGGTTTTGCACTGATGCCCTTTATTGTGTTGCAGAATGTCCCTTCTATTCCTATTTTGCTGAGTTTTGATCAGGAATGGGTGTTGGATTTTATTAAATGCCTTTTCTACATCAATTGATATGATCATGTGGTTCTTTGCCTTTGTTTTATTTATGTGGTGGATGATGTTAATTGTTTTTACTACTGTTGAACCACCCTTGCATGCCTGATATGAACCCCATTTGGTTATTGTTCTGATTATCTAGTGCCACTCTGAAAAGAATATATCACAAATGGGATGGCTTGAACAAACAAGAGTTTATTCTTTTACAGTTTGGAAGCTTTAAGTACAATTTAAAAGTGCCTGACTCTAGGGGATGGGTGAAGAACCCTCAAGCTTGTGGTCCATCTCTGCCTCCTGCTCCTGGTCTACTGGAGCTGCTGGCTGCTGAGGCTGAGAAGCCCCAAGTTTGACAAGGAAAAAGGCACAGTCCTGATGTTGCTAAACCACATGGCAGGCCATTAACTTAGGTCCAGTGTAAGTCCCAAGGTCAGCAGAGCATGGCAGGCTGCTGAGCAATGACATAGCTACATGCAGGGTCCAAGCGTGCCATAAGCTTGAGACCATTCCCAAGGCTTCTCCTTATATACAGGAAGCAAACCACATACCCAAAGCAGCTACTCCACTATTTGTGGTAGATCCCACCATGGAGCTGATTGCCAGTCTTATCATGGGGAATAACTACCACCAGCTGCCCAGCCACTCAACTATGCCCAGCAAAGTTGACACACAAACATAACTACCACAATTCCACCCCTTGTCAACTTGGCATCTGTACAGATCTTCATTGGGTGGCATCTCTACAGATCTCTTCCACTGGGTGGCTCCAGTCCCCTACTTCCTCTAAGTGGCAACCTCACCCCCTTGGCCTGGTGGTCCCCATTCCTCTCCCTCTTGGGTGTGGCAGCCCCACCCCCTCACTCAGGCAGTGGCTATGGCTGCATTCCACTTGCTCACATGAATGAGCAGCCCCACACACCAGAACCAAGTTGGTGAAGGCCTGGCTCTTTGAAACCTAGGGGGCTGTTATCATTCTATCCCCAAACGCCATGATCCTACCCTTTCAGGCTGAGGCAGCTCTGCTTCCATTTCCTTGGTCTCAACTTCTGCCAATTAATGCCAAAGGCAACCCACTCTGCTGAAAAACCCTGCCCAAAAAGCACTTGGCATTTTTTGCTCCACGGGCTGGCCAACCTGCTACTCCATTTCATGGCAATCTTTTCTACCAATTAATGCCCGAAGGCAACCCACTCCACCAGTAAGCCACCTAACCAAAGGCATCAAGCTTTCTCCTCCGTGGGCTGGTAAGGCTGTTGTTGTCTCATGCCAGTTCTCTTGGCTCTGCTCCTGCCGTCTCTCATACCCATCTCTTGTTCTTCTCCTGCCGTCTGTCATGCCATATGCCGGGGTCTCTCTGCCAGGGTCTCAGGTCAAGGATGCACTCCACTCCTGTTTCCACATTTTAGGCATCTGTCAGAGTAGCACCCACGCTCCTGGTACCATATTCTGTTCTGGTTATCTAGTGCCACTCTGACAAGAAATATACCATAAATGGGATGGCCTTAACAAACAGGAGTTTATTCTTACAATTTGGAAGCTTTAAGTCCAAGTTCAAAGTGCCAGGCTCTAGGGGCTGGGTGAAAGTCCCACAATCTTGGGGTCCAGCTCTGTCTCCTGCTTCTGGCCCACTGGAGCTACAGGCATTTCTTTACTCAGACAAGTAAAAAGGCACAGTCCCGATGCTATCAAACCACATGGCAGGCCATTAACTTAAGTCCATTGTAAGTCCCAAGGTCGGCAGAGCATAGCAGGCTGCGGAGCAACGACACAGCTACATGCAGGGTCCAAGCATGCCTTAGGCTAGAGAACATTCCCAAGTCTTCTCCTTATATACGGGAAGCAGACCACATACGCAAAGCAGCTACTCAGCTGCTTCCCAAAGCAGCTACTCAGCTGGTTGTGTTAGATTCCACCATGGAGTTGATTGCCAGTCTCATCATGGGGAATAATTACCACCAGCTGCCCAGCCACTCAACCAGGCCCAGCCGAATTGACAAACATAACTACCACAGTGATAATGAATGATTTTCTCGATATGTTATTGGAGTCTATTGGCTAGGATTTTATTGAAGATTTTTGCATCTATATTCATGAGGAATATTGGTCTGTAGTTTTCATTTTCAGTGATGTATTTGTCTGGTTTTGGTATCAAGGCTATGTTTGCTTCATAAAATGAGTTAGGGAGGATTCCATCATTTTCTATGTTTTGGAATAGTTTGAGTAGGATTGGTGTCACTTCTCTGAAAGTTTGGTAGAATTCTCCGGTGAAACCATCTGGGCCAGGACTCTTTTTTGTCAGTAATTTTTATGATGTGTTCCATTTCTTCTTCTTTTTTTTAATGGATTTGTTCAACTCTTCCGCATCAGTCTGTGGTAGTTTAGATAAGTGGTGTGTTTCTAGAAATCTGTCCATTTCTTCCAGGTTTTCAAATGTGTTGGAATACAGTTCTTTATAGTATCCTGATACTATCCTTTTCATTTCAGCTGGTTCTCTTGTGATGTCATCCATTTCATTTCTTATTCATATTATTTGTATTCTCTTCCTCTTTTCCTTTGTTAAATTTGCTGGTGGTTTGTCAATTTTATTAATCTTTTCAAAAACCAACTTCTGGTCTTTTTTATTTTTTTCTGTTTTCTTTGTATTTTCTGTTTCATTGATTTCTGATTGAATCTTGATTATTTCCTTTCTTCTGGTGACTGTAGGCTTTTCTTGCTGTTCTTCTAATTGTTGGAGATGTTGATTTAAAGTGTTGATTTTGGCTCTTTCTTCTCTTTTGATTTGTGCATTTATTGCTATAATTTGGCCTCTGATCACTGCTTTGCTGTGTCCCAAAGATTTTGGTATGTTGTGTTTTCATTCTCATTTGATTCAAGGAATTTTTTAATTTCATTTTTCACTTCTTCTATTATTCAGTCATTCTTAAGGAGGGTGTTATTCAGTTTCCATGTGTTTGCTCTTTTTCCGTTGTCATCCTATTGTTGATTTCTAATTTGATAGCATTGTGATCTGAGAAGATGCTTTGCAGTATGTCAGTGTTTTAAAATTATTAAGCCTTGGTTTATGGCCTATCATGGAAAATATTCCATGTGCACTGGAAAAGAATGCATACTGTGTTCTTGTTGGGTGAAGTACTCTGTAGAAATCTATAAGGTCAAGTTGTTGTTGTTGTTGTTGTTAAGTGCCGTCAAGTCGTTTCCGACTCATAACGACCCCATGCACAGCAGAACGAAACACTGCCCGATCCCGCGCCAGCCCCAC
>NW_006921772.1:2661532-2665194 GCF_000298275.1 Orycteropus afer afer
GCTTACTCACTGATCTGCACTGAACACTTTCCCTTGTTACCCTCCCGAGAGGGATCAGGTCTCCGGGAGCTAGGTAAGCACGGGCGGGCTTGTGCTTAGGTCAAGTTAGTAGATTGTATTATTCAGCTCTTCTGCATCTTTGTTGAGTTTCTTTCTAGTTGTTCTATCTTTCATTGAAAGTGGTGTATTAAAGTCTCCTACTATGACTGTTGTGGTGGTTATGTTTGTGTGTCAACTTGACTGGGCCTGGTTGAATGGCTGGGGAGCTAGTGGTAGTTATTCCCCATGATGAGACTGGCAATCATCTCCATGGTGGGATCTGTAACAAGCAACTGAGTAGCTGCTTTGGGTATGTGGTCTGCTTCCCATATATAAGAAGCAGCTTTAGAAATGGTCTCTAGCTTATGGCATGCTTGGACCCTGCATGTAGCCGTGTCATTGTTCAGCAGCCTGCCATGTTTGTCAACCTTGGGAATTACAATGGACTTAAATTAATGGCCTATCGTGTTGTTTCATAACATCGGAACTGTGCCTTCTTACTTGTCAATCTTGGGCTGTCAGCCTCAGCAGCCAGCAGCTGTCTGAGTGAAGAAACACCTCTAGCTGTCATGGGCTGGGAGAAGGAGGCAGAGCTGGACCCCAAGATTGAGGACATTTCACCCAGCCCCTAGAGCCTGGCACTTTGAACTTGGACTTAAAGCCTCCAAACTGTAAGAGAATAAACTCCTGTTTGTTCAAGCATCCATTTGTGGTTTATTTTTGTCAGAGCAGCACTAGGTAACCAGAACAGAATATGGTACCAAGAGAGTGGGGTGCTGCTCTGACAGATACCTAAAATGTGGAAATAAGAGTGGAGTGTGTCCTTGACCTGAAACCCTGGCAGAGAGACCCTGGCCAGCCCATGGAGGAAAAATCTGGGTGTCACTTGGTAGGCGGCTTCCTGGCGGAGTGGGTTGCCTTTGAACATTAATTGGTAAAAGAGACCAGCATGAGATAGAGTAGCAGGTTGCCCAGCCCACAGAGCAAGAAAGCCAAATGCTTTTTGGCCAGAGTTTTCCATCAGAGTAGGTTGCCTTTGGCATTAATCAGCAGAAGCAGAGAGACCAAGGAAACAGAGCAGAGCTGCTTCAGCCTGAAATGGTACAACTATGGCCTTTGGGGGTGGAACCACAACAGCCCCTAGGTTTCAAAGAGCCAGACCTTCACCAGCTTGGTTCTGGAGTGTGGGGCTGCTCGTTCATGTGATCCAGTGGCATAGAGCCATAGCTGCTGCCCAAGAGTGAGGGGGTGGGGCTGCCATGCCCATGAAGAAGAGGAATGGGGCCCACCAGGCCAAGGGGCTGAGGTTACCACTCAGGAACTAGGGGACTAGAATCATCCAGTGAAAAAGATCTGTACAGATGCCACCCATTGAAGATCTGTACAGGTGCCAAGTTGACAAGAGGTGGAATTGTGGTGGTTATGTTGGTGTGTCAACTTGGCTGGGCCTGGTTGAGTGGCTGGGCAACTGGTAATAGTTATTCCCCACGATGAGACTGGCAATCAACACCATGGTGGGATTTACAATAAGCAGCTGAGTAGCTGCTTTGGGTATGTGGTCTGCTTTCTGTCGATAAGAAGCAGCTTTGGGAATCTACAGCTTATGGCACACTTGGACCCTGCATGTAGCTGTGTCATTGTTCAGCAGCCTGCTATGCTCTGCTGACCTTGGGACTTACAATGCACTTAAATTAATGGCCTGCTGTGTGATTTGGTAACAGCGGGACTGTGCCTTTTTACTTGTCAATGTTGGGCTTGTCAGTCTCAGCAGCCAGCAGCTGTCTGAGTGAAGAAATGTCTCTAGCTCCAGTAGGCCGGGAGCAGGAGGGAGAGCTGGTCCCCAAGGTGGAAGGACTTTTGCCCAACCCGTAGAGCCTGGCACTTTGAACTGGGACTTAAAGCCTCCAAACTGTAAGAGAATAAACTCCTATTTGTTCAAGCATCCCATTTGTGGCATATTCTTGTCAGAGCAGCACTCGGTAACCAGAACAACTGTGGAGTCATCTATTTGCCTTTTCAACTCTTTGAAAGTCTGATTTATGTATTTTGGGGTTCTTTCACTGGGTCCATAGATATTTATTATAGTTATATCTTCTTGTTCAATTGATCCTTTAATCATTATATAATGTCCTTCCTTGTCTTGTATGGTGGTTTTTTTCTTAAAGTCAATTTGATCAGAAATTAATATTACCATTCCAGTTCTTTTATGGTTGCCATTTGCTTGGTATATCTTTTTCCAACCTTTAATTTTTTGTCTATTTTTGTCTTTGTCTCTAAGGAGTGTATCTTGTAGGCAGCATATTGATGGGATTTGTTTTCTTATCCAGTCTGCAACTCTCCATCTCTTGAGTGATGCATTTAATCCATTAACATTCAGTGTAATTATCAGCAAGTATGAATTGGTTGCTCTCATATTGTTATGCGTTTTTTCATAGTGTCCCTTGTTTCTTTGTTCCATATTATTTTCTGTGCTGAGCTCATTATGCTTATGAATCATGTTATCATTTCCTTTGTTGCTGTCATTTTAGTATTTGCTGAATAATTGTGCTTGTCCTCTTTTTTATTGTCATGTGAAGGCTTATCATCTTTCTTTGAGGTTACCCTATGATTTATAATTTTCTCCCCGAGATTAGAACAGTCCGTTTTATCTTGCAAGTTTCTAGACTTCCTCACCATTTAGAAGTTCTGTAGCTATACAGTCTTTTCCCTCTTTTTGTTTGTAGTTGTCCTCACTTGCCAATTGATGTCTCTGGTTCCCTGTTTACAATCTTGTAAGCTTATTTTACTTTGGATATGTCCATAGCTGTGGTTTCTGGGTTATGTCATCTTGTGTATTAATGGTCAGATGTTGTTTGCTATTTTTGCTTTTCTGTTCAAAGGACTACCTTTAGCATCTCTTGTAAGGTTGGTCTGGTTTTAACAACTTCTCTTAGTTTCTGCTTATCTGGAAATCTCCTAATTTCACCATCATATTTGAAGGACAATATTGCCATGTATATAATTCTTGGTTCCAAATTTTTCTCTTTCAGGGATTTATATATACAATGCTATTGCCTTCTTGACTTCATAGTTTCTGCTGAGAAATCAGAGCTTAATATTACTGGTTGTTCTTTGTAAGTAACTTTTTGTTCTTCCCACGCTGCTTTCAAGATTCTTTCTTTGTCTGGTTTTGATGGGTTTGATGATGATATGTCTTGGTAATTTTTTTGAAGTTTAACCTGTTTGGGGTTCATTGGATTTCCTGAATGGATATATTCTCATCTTTCATCATTTCAGGGAAGTTCTCCTCTAGGAAATCTTGGACAATTTTCTCAGAGGTTTTATTTTTCTCTTCCTGTTCTGGAATTCCAATGGCATGTATATTATTCTTTTTGATGGTATGCCAAATGAACCTTAGGCTTTCTTCATTTTGTTTTGATCATTTTCCTGTTTGATCCCTTTCCAAAGAAGCATTCAAGTATTTGTCTTCAATCTCATCAATTCTGTCTTTCATTGCATCAATCCACTCCTTTGCCATTTCAATGTGTCATCTATTTCTGACAATTTAGTATTAATCTTCTGGATTTCTATCTGTAGATTTTGAATAATTTCTAATTTTTCATTTATTTTGTCATTTTGTTCTT
>NW_006921772.1:2669894-2681754 GCF_000298275.1 Orycteropus afer afer
TGGGCCTGTTCAAATTTTTCACTTCAGTCTGTGTTAGTTTAGGTAAGTGGTGTGTTTCTAGAAAACTGTCCATTTCCTCCAGATTTTCAAATTTTATTCATTAGGTTTTCACTGGCCGATTTTTCAGAAGTGATGGCCCCATCCTTCATCACAGTCTGTCTTTATCTGGAAGCTCTGCTGAAACTTGTCCACCATGAGTGACCCTGCTGGTATTTGAAATACTGGTGGCATAGTCTCCAGTCTCACAGCAACACACAAACCAACACGACAAACTGACAGACAAATGGTGGAGATGGATGGTAGGACCAAATGTTAACCTTGGTTAAATCTTACTCTTAGCATGTTGCATATCTCTTTTTCTGATTTATTATTACAAATCTGAAAGAATGTATGATCTAGTTATTTATCTGTTTGTTATGCCCTACTAGAATCTAAACACCATGAAAGTAGGAATTTGTGCCCCCCCCCTTTATTTTTAAATATTTTTCCTTCTGTGTCCATGGTGCCTTGAACAATGGCTGGTACATAGTAGAAACTCAATAAATATCTGTTGATTAGAGGACTGACGATGGAATCATTTCATAGTGCTTTTTTCTCAGAAATGTTTCAGAGGTGGAGGGACTCAGAGTTATCCTCATCTGGTGTCTGAGGAGTACAATATCTTCCTACATATTTTCCCTTTTTCTCCACTGGCTCACATCTTTTACAGGTGATATCATGACTCTGAAAATATGTGTGTAAAAAGAATCTGTATAAGTTCTGGCATTTGTGGAATTATTTTCAATCCTTTAGCATCTTCTAAGGAGATTTTCCTCCCTTGTAGGATGGATCAAAATTAGTGTAACACAACTTTTCCTGTTGCATATACAAAAAACAGCAGTGTGTTACACTAACTTTCAATGATCTAAAATGTTCTTTTCATAAAAAATAATGATAATTAATTGAACACTTACTATGTACTAAGCACTCTCATAAATGCTTTATATATGTGGATTCATTTATAGTCAAGGCAACCCTATGAGTTAGGTATGGTCTAAATTTTTATATGATAAAATAGACTTGCAGAGAGATTGCTTAAAATTTCACAACTAGTTAGTGAGGGAACAGACATTCTGTATTCCAATCATCAAAACAAGGTTTTTCTGATTATAAGCTGTAAGCAACACAGTTCTGTACTATTATTCTCTTTTACTTCACAGAAAAACAAAATAGGACAGAATATATTTTGGTGAGCATTTGGTGTGTAAGGCATTTGACTGCTAACCAGAAGGCTGGCGGTTCAAACCCACCAGCCACTCCTCAGAAGGAAAGTTGGGCAATCTACTTCCACGGTGATACTGCCTTGCAAACCCAAGGAGAGGTCGCTATGAGTCGGATCCAACTCCACAGCAGTGCATTTTTTTTTTTTTTTTTAGACACTATTTGATGCATTATATGAGAAATCCCCTCGAACAGCAAGAGTATTTAGTTGTAAACTGAGAGATCTGACTGTCTTCCCTGAAACCATAGGTAAGACATTTAAGCTCTTCAGTCTTAATTCTCTCCACCTACCTATCCATCCATTCATCCAACTATCCAACTTCTGTTAAACATCTATTAAATGCCTAGCACACATGACTGATATTAAGAAAATAATAGTGAAGGAGATTGTCCAACATTTTGAGATGATTATAATCTAGTGGGAGAGACAGTATTAAATGGCCAGATATGACATGGTATAGGAGGTGCTTTATAAAAGGTGACAGAGGAAAGAATGGTATGCTCTGGAAACACAAGGAGGAATACTAAAAGGGGACTCTGTAAGATGTAAGTTTTGTATTAAATGATCTCAGAGTTCTGTACCAATAACCCATGATATATTGTGTGATTGAAAGACTGGAGAGACAGTTGTACCTTTTTACCTCAAGCTAATATTTTTAGAAATTTAATGATTCATTATGATACTAACACTATATTTTGAGCATATTCTTTTTAGCCAAAGATGAGTCTTCCCATTCACCCTATAAAAAAAAAAAAAAAAAAAAATCACTGCTGTTGAGGCGATTCTGACACTTAGTGACCCCTCCTTGGGTTTCTGAGGTGATATCTCTATGGAAGTAGATTGCCCAGTTCCTTCTGAGGAATGGCTGATGGGTTTGAACTGCCAGCCTTCTGGTTAGCAGTCAAATGCCTTAGACACTACACTACCAGAGCTCCCATTCACACTATATTTGGGCAAATTTCTCACGTGTAGAGCTCCTGCATCAGTTTCACTTAGGTGACAATGAAATGCTGATATCTAGGTTCTTCCCTGGACTTGCTGATCCACACTCTCAGGAGCTGCAATCTTTCTAACTCCCTAAATCTTTAATATGTATGCTGAAAAGCTATCTCATAGGTAAAACACGCCTATAAGGAGGTTGTTTTGGTTGTCAGAAATTAAACTCTGTAAGATAAGAATGAAAAGAAAATCAATTTCAAAAATGGTGTTGCATTATGTGCCATTATTTTTATTTACAAAATGAGCACCACCAGCATCTTTGTTGTTAAAGTGGTTCAAATTTTAAACCAGTTTCCCTGTCTCATAAGAAGCTACTGATTGTTTAATACTTAAATAGACAAATTTTTTGTTGACGTGGAGCTCAGGCCTAGATTTTCATTCTGTTAATCTCAGAAAATGTGGTCCATATGTGGAGAGACATTAAGCTTCTCTTGAGGAAACTTAGAATGTAGCTGTTTCTCGTATCATATAATTCTTATATTTTAGGTGGTAATTTTAGAAGAGCAAAGGTGTAATGTATGCAGCTTTTATCAGCAGACTCCAGAATTCGGAGATCTGGTACTCTTGATAACAACTCCCCAGTTATCCCAGAAGCCATACTAATTCAGACTTAGGGAATTGGTGCTTTATAAGACTCTGGTGGTGCAGTGCCTAAGGCATTTGACTGCTAACCAGAAGACTGTTGGTTCAAACCCACCAGCCACTCCTCAGAAGGAAGATGGGGCAATCTACTTCCATAGAGATACCACCTTGGAAACCTAAGGAGGTGTCCTATGAGTCGGAACTGACTCCACGGCAGTGAGGTTTATTTTATTTTATTTTATTTTTTGTTAAGACTAAGCCATTGGGCTTTCTTGTGAGCTCTCTGAAACTAGTAAATAATAATACTTTGCATATGTGTAATTTCATTATCTTTTATATAGATGACCATATGATCATCATAAGAATTCTAAAAAGTAGGCATTTTAAACTTATTTGAAAAATGAAGGAAATAGCACAGATAAATGATTTGCTCAAAGCAACACACCTTGCAATAGAGCAAACACTATTTCTTGATGTAAATTTCACCCAATGCTGCTTTGTCCTTGAATGAATCACGCATGTCTGAGACTATCTTGCACACTGAAGGCTGCCATGGTTACAAGGTATGTTTAAAACTTGTTCTGTGTTTGGCAAATTAAAGATGGCCATAAATTCATTGCCATTCTTCCTACAAAGACCAAAAAATAAATAAATAAGGAAAGAGAAAATAAACTCACTGCCCTCATCCTGATTCCAACTTTCTAACTCATGGAGACCATTGTCAGATTTCCAAGGTGGTAAATCTTTACAGAAGTAGATTTCCCTTGCTCTGTAAATTTGCACCTAAAACACAATTAAAAAAAAAAAAAAAGAAGAAGGAAAGTGTATTGCCCTGTCTTCCTTCTTTGAAGTAGCTGGTGGTTTGAACTGCCGGACTCCTGGTTAGCAGTCAAATGCCTTAGGCACTGTGCTACCAGAGCCCCTTTCCTGCCAAGAGGTAAAGTTTAATTCCTCTTCTGCATTTGATTCTAGGCTGGCCTTAGTGGTTTTCTTAGTCAATAAAATGAAATGGAAACTACATTGAAATGAAGGTCATAAGAAGGCTTATATCTTTGGCCTGACCTCTGGAACAGCCGCTCTTGGATTCCTGAGTCACAATGTTAGAAGTCTGACTACCCTGGAGACACGATGTGGAGATGTTCTAAGACTACATGGGAGGGAAGAGTCAAACCTTCTAACAAATCTCACCATATTAGTTTCTGTAATGAAGTACCACAAACTAGGTGGCTTAAGACAACAGAAATTTATCCTCCCATAGTTTTGGAGACCAGAAGTGTGAAAGAAAAATGTAAATAGGGTCATGCTCCTTCTGAAGAATTTAAGGAAGAATTTGTTCCTTATCTCTACCTAACTTTTGATGGTTGCTGTTAATCCTTGGGATTCCTTGCTTTGTAACTGTGCCAGTCTGATTTCGGTCTCCATCTTCACATGGACTTCTTCCCACTGTGTGTGACTTTAAATCTATACCTCCTTAAAAGGACACCAACAATTAGATTTAGGGTCTACTCTAATCCAGTGTGACTCATTTTAACTTGATTACATCAGCCAAGATCCTATTTCCAAATAAGGTCAGATTTATAGTTACTAGAAGTTAGGACTTTCACACAACTTTTGAGGGGATACAATTCAATCCACAACGCCCATTAAAGTGTCATCTTAGACTTGCCAGACTGTCGACGCTTCTAGTTGTTGCCATGTGGAGCAAAAGCAGCAGCAGTGGAGCCCTGCTTGAATTTCTGTCAAATCACGAAATATAAAATGCTTATTTTTATAGCTATAAGTTTTGAGACAGTTTGTGATGTGGTTATAGATGACTAGGACACTACTGAAAGCACTAAAAAGAAAAACGTTAAAGGAAGTACTGCTGAATTAAGTATTAAGCCGTTAGTAAAATCCCTAGTAATAGGGTTTACCTAAAAAGCTATTGTGTCAATTCCTGATTATCTCTGTTCTAGGTTTAAGTGTTACAATGAACTCTAGGCTTTATTTATTTTTTTTTTTTTAACAACATTTTATTTTATTCTCAGTGAAAGTTTACAAGTTTACATAGCAAATTAGGTCCTCATATAACAATTTCCACACATTATTCAGTGACATTGGTTACATCTTTCAAAATGTGTCAACATTCTCATTTATTTTCTTCTATTGTTCTATTTCTAGTAATTTAGTTTCCCTGCCCCCTTATCTTCTTATATTTTGGTTTAGAGTAGTTATTGAGTATTTGCTCTCCTATAGATTTTTTTTTTTTTTTTAATTTAAAGGAGTACAGTTCTCCTTTAACTCTTGTCTCCTTTAAACTTCTGGTCAGTTCACCATAGGTGGTTTGGGTTGGGGATAACTACATTTCATTATTCTTTTCTTTTTTTTTTTTTTTTTTTTTTAATTTAAAGGAGTACAGTTCTCCTTTAACTCTTGTCTCCTTTAAACTTCTGGTCAGTTCACCATAGGTGGTTTGGGTTGGGGATAACTACATTTCCTTATTTCTCTCCACCAAAGACTGAATTGGTGAAGATTCCACAACCGTCTTTCAAATCACATATTGTATGCATTATATTTTCATTTCTGTCATCTCCAGGAAATTCTCCCCATTTTCTCAATGACTTCAACACCTGCTTCAAATCATCCTCCACATCCCTTCCATTGTTATCCTCTGCAACGTCAGCATCCAGATTCTTGACTCTTCTGACACTCTTGGCCTCATGGTTATTCAACTTCTTTAATTCTGCTTAATTTACCTGCATTTCTCTGTAGCCATTTACTGGCAGACTCTGTCTTTGACCCAGTCATTCCTGGGAAATGAAATCTTTAATTCCACCCTCTGACCACAACCTCCTTTCTCACATTTCCAAAATATAGGTGTTCTACAAAATGTGTCCTTACTTTTTCCCTCTCTTACATTATTTCTATTCTAGTAGCTCCCTCATTGTCTTTCAGTTAGTGATGCAGGTCAATATTTCTCATACAAAGTTAAAAATGACATGTAGGATAGCAGTCCACATCCATTATATTAAACATAATATCAATCTTTTAATCGTCTCCCCTCTCAACATCCCTGTTTCTATGAATATTTTAACTTTTTTTTTTTTTTTTACTGTGGTGAAAATTATATGTATGATGAAACATTTTCTAATTCAACAATTTTACATGCACACTTCCATGACACTGATTGTGTTCATGTTGTGCAACCATTTCACAACTATTTGTCTATACTCTGAACTCTAATGCCCAGGCCATCTTAACTCTTCCACTTGAATCTGACTTCTGTATTCTCATCTCTCTTCTCTTTCTCTATTCTTCTTACCACTCCAATCTATGTTTCTCTTACTTTCTTGAATACATCTTGATCTTTCCAAGTGTTTATTCCTCAAACACATATTTCCTTCTTTTTCCGAGACTACTCTTTCCCTCTTTCTTCACCCAGCTGCCTCCTATTCATCTTCTATGTCTGTGGTTGTCACTGTTGCTTGTTTCCCCACTAGCCCTTCCTCACTTCCTCTTTGCTAAAAAAATCCTTTCCACAACTTAATTCAGACACTAGTCAGATATGTACTTTATGAGCCCTTCTCCAGCTGCAGGGTTGACTATTTATTCACAATAAGATCAGTAAGATAATTTCATTTTCTCACAATGATTGGTTTGGTGATTAGCACATGAATGACTT
This sequence comes from Orycteropus afer afer, assembly GCF_000298275.1. Taxonomy (NCBI): domain Eukaryota; kingdom Metazoa; phylum Chordata; class Mammalia; order Tubulidentata; family Orycteropodidae; genus Orycteropus; species Orycteropus afer. Next base: position 2,676,398 of record NW_006921772.1, read on the forward strand.
ATATCAGTCAGGGTATATTGAAGAGGCAAAAAGCATACCAGTTATTTTAACAGAAATGTTATATAAAGAATTATTAGTCAGCTATTAGAGAATGAAAAAGGTCAAATTGAAATACTGTAGGAGATAAATGCAAGAAGAAGCTATGAATACTAGGTCTGGGGAGAAAAAAGAGAAAGGTTGGAAATACTAAAACTTAGCATCAGAAGAGGGATACCCTGGACCTAGGCCTCAGACATCTGTAGACAGATTCTGGCTGACTGGTACCAGTGTCTCTGAAGGAATGTCATGAGGCTGGTTCTAGTAATGTGACAAAAGAGCAAACTGGATCAACTGCTGCTCCAGGAACAAACTGCAGCCACCAAGCTGAAGAAGTATCATGGAGATTATGCTGACAGGAACAGAAAGCAAACAGCAAGGAAAAAAAATCCCTTCTCTCTCTTCTAGCTTCACAGTCTCCCTCTGGCACCTTCTATTGGCAGATCCCAACAGGGAGCAGTTGGCAAAGAAGAAATATGATTTGCTAAATTCCAGCCCCAACATCACAAAGCAGAGTACAGAAAGTTGGGTTTGATTCTGAAACAGTAACTTAATAACCAGGAAGTGAGAAAATCCTGGCTTGAAAGACTCTTCTTTGCTGTAAGAAGATACACACGGGAGGAGGAGACACACCTAGTTTCTTGATGAAAGTCACTGTGTCTGCATGTGGGACCTGGGATGGCTGCACCAGTTTTCCAACCATGATGTGAGATATAGCTTACATATTGATGATTGCTAAGTACAAAGTTGAAAGACACCTGGGTTCTTGAGGATGATGTTTCTAATCTCTTGAAGTAGCCCACCATACACCTGCCTATCTTGGACCTTTTTAGATTATTTTATTTTCAGATAAACCATTTCAAACTCATGGAACATCTCAGCTAGATCATAACTTTCTGAAGGAAGCATCGAGTACTCACAACATATAGAAACATACCTGTTTGAATTACGTCCCCTCGCAATATATGTTTTAAATCTAACTCCTTTACTTATAAATATGACCCAATTTGAAAATAGGGGCTTTTCTTTGTTATATTAATGAGGCCATCAGAATATGGGGGTCTTAAATCACTTTTGCATTATAAAAATACCAGAATAGACACAGAGACACACATATGGGGAAGACAAACACCAAGAAACACCAAGGAATGCTTTCTGACACAGAAACTAGCAGAGGGGCTCACAGAAGGAAACAACACAGGTGAGACCCTGATTAAGACAGTTAGCCTCCTGAACTGTAGAAAAGGAATTCCTGTTATTTAAACCCACCCGCTTGTGACATTTCTGTTAAGGCAGCACTAGGTTACTAAGACAATACTTCATGTGGCATTCTCAAATCACATGATATTTCTTTTACTTATTTTGAAGTATTTTTTTTGTGTTTATTTACTATTTATTTGCAATTATTTATTTAATATACACATTTTCCACTAGACTACAAGCTCTTTGAAGGCAGAGGTAGTGTCTACTTTGGTCCTCACCATAACCTGTGTCAAGTACAATGCCTGTAACCATATATACTAACTGCTCACCAAAATCTCATTGCTTTCATTTTAATATCCCTTGACTTTGTTCTCTCTGTATGCTCTACTTCTTTTGGTACCACCGTTGTTCAAATTCTTATTAACTCTAGCTTAAGTTGTTAAAATAGCCTTCTAACTAACTGTCTCCATGTTTCCTGATTTTCTTTCCTCTAAATCATGCTGGTTGGGCTCCAAAGCTTTTGGATCTCATGGATTAGTACACGTTTCAAAACTCAAAATTTTTGGACTTACATGGAGGGAATGCTGGTTGCCTACCAATATCCATTTTCTCTTTTAGTCACAGGACTTGAGACAATAAGCTCAAATATTTATTTCTCAGCTTACTCTGATGCAAGTGTTGCCAAGCAACTAAATTCTGAGCCATGAGAATTAAGCAGGAGTTTGTATGCAACTTTCAGAAAGTCTCCTAAAGGCATACCGTAAACTCTTCTCTATCTTTTTCTTCTTCTTGCTGCCTACAAAACACATTTAAAGGCTGGAGCTTCAGCAGCCATTTTAGGATATGAAGTAATCCTGAAGATGGATGTGCTGAGGAAAACAAAGCAGAAATTTGGAGCTGAATCACTTCAGAGTTTCTATAAGCACTCTCAATTGTCTTCTTAGATTATTTTACACGAGATAAACTGATTTGCTACTAATACAGATCCACATATAGTTCCTTGGGGTAGCTAGATATTTGAGTGGCTACATTTGAATCTCTTGTTACTAGCAGTCAAAAGCAATTCCTAACTGATACAATGGCTAATAGAAGGTTGTCAGTTTTTCAATTTGCCAACTTAGAACACTTTAAATAAGTAAAAAACCAAATAACAACAACAACAAAAATACTAAGCAACACCAAAACCACTATACTCTGGTATTATAATTGTTTTATAAAATAAAACCATTTTGATATCAACTAGATGGAAATTAATATTTAAAGAATATAAAAATTTTAAAATAATTAAATAATGGTTAAATAAATTTACTTTCTGAAACAATCACTAGCTCTGGTACACATAGATCAACAGTCATTATATTATAAAGTGTAACAAGTTTAAATTTCACGTAACAAAATATTATTTCAAAATATTCAGAAGACCCTCTTAACCTAACAAATTAATTCTGTGCTCCTTGGTCTAACATTTAAATTCCCCTTGTGGATTGACTCTCTTCAGCCTTCTTACTGACGATTCCTACCCTTTTATCCTGTTATGAATTGAGTTGTATCTCCCACCCCCCAGCCAAAGATAAATTGAAGTCCTAACACTTATACCTGTGAATGTGACTTTGTTTGAGGAAATAGAGGTTTTTTTTTTTGCAGGTCAGGTCCTAATCCTACATGACTGATGTCTTATGAAAGAGAAGGACATGGAAACAGTGTGACACACACAGGGTAAGGACACCATGTAAGCGTCCAACCACAATCAAAGGAAGGCCAAGGATTGCCAGCAGCCACCATAAACTATGACAAAGGCATGGTACAGCTCTCTCTCAAAAGTAATTGACATGGCTGATACCCTGATTTGGGCTCCTTGCCTCCAGAACTGTGAGACCATATATTTCTGTTTTGTAAGGTCACTTACTTTTTTTTTTTTTAAATTGTGATTTGGGTGAAGATTTGCAGAGCAAATTCACTTTCCATACAGCAGTTCACATATACTTTGTCTCATGACATTGACCACAGTTTACCCCAATGCAACAGCTCCCCTCCCACTTCCTCCCCATAGTTACCTCTTCCCAGTGTCCATCCCTCCATGGACTCCTGCCCCCTGACCTGTCTCCCTGTGCATAAACAGCCCTTCTTTCTTCCATGACTGATCTCTCCAAGGAGTGTATCTATCTCAGGTAAATGTTCAACCTGCCTTTGGTTTGGCAGGTGGAACAATGTTTTGTGTAGTATGCTATGCCAATTGAGCTTGATGTCCCCTGCAACTATAAGACTACTTACTCTTTTGATATTTTGTTATGTACACCCGAGGAAACTAAGACAGACCAGTGCTTCAGCCCAACTAGACTCCTGGCTGTTCCTAAGTATCTTTTATCCTTATGCATCTCTTATGCCATTCCTTTGGATTGCCCAATACAAGACTCCTCCCATAATTTTAAAATCCTCTCTAGCCTATAGGTTATAGCTCAAGACCTATCGTGTCCATTATGACTTCCAAATAATATGACCTCTTCCTCCTCCGATTTGCATGTTTCTCTTTGTTGTTGTTGTTAGGTGCCCTCAAGTTGCTTCCAACTCAGAGCAATTATATGTACAATAGAACAAAACACTGCCACGACCTGTGCCATCTCATAATCATTGCTATGTTTGAACCCATTGTTGTAGCCACTGCATTGATTTCTCTCCTTGAGGATCTTCCTCTTTGTCACTGACCCTGTGTGACCCTGAGGGACTGGTCCCTTCTGATAACATATGCAAAGTAAGTGGGATGAAATCTCACAATCCTCCCTTCTAAGGAAACTTCTAGCTGTACTTCTTCCAAGAAGTATAGATTTTTGCCATATTTGTTAATTCTTCTGGCAATCCATAGTTCATTGTTCTTCACCAACACTATAATTCAAATGCATCAATTCTTCTTTGGTCTTCCATATTCATTGCCCAGTTTCCACATGCTTCTGAGACAATTGAAAATACCGTGGCTTGGGTCAGGTGCACCTTAGTCCTCAAAGTAATATATTTGCTTTTGAACACTTCAAAGAGGTCTTTTGCAGCAGATTTCCACAATGCAATCTGCCCGTCATTTAATTTCTTTACTGCTACTTCCATAGGTGTTGATTCTGTGAATCCTAGTAAAATTAAATCCTTGACAATTTCAGTCTTTTCTCTGTTTATCATGATACTGCTTATTCATCCAGTTGTGAGGATTTTTGTTTTCTTTATGTTGAGGTATAATCATCTCTCTTAAGAAGTTTATTTTCTGCCTCCTGTTGTGGTGAGTCATATGCATGTCTTAACTCAGACATTAAAAACATGATTTTGGAGTCAGTCAGAACAGGGTTCAAATCCCGGGTCCCTTACTTAGTAGCTCTGAATCTCTGGATAAGCTATTAAAACTCTCTAAGTCTCACATTACTCATCTGCTAATTAAGGAACACACTTTCTTCCCAACAAAACTCCTTTAATAAATAAAGTCCAAAAGAGCTAAGGTGTATTTTACTGCTCTCTCAGATAACATTGCAATATTTCTAAATGTTCATTGTTTTATGTAATATCCTGATGTTTAATAATTAGGACATAGGCATTCACTATAAAGACCCCTTTGTAAATTTGGTGAATGAGCATGGAAAGAAATGGAGCATATTATTTTCCCTCCTGAAGATTTAATACTACTATATTCCTTTTGATTCTAATGTAGACAGGCTCACATTAGAATCAAATCACATTTAATTCCTCAGCCTCAATTTCCTCTTTGTAAATAGGCAATAATACATGGATTATAGTGTTGTGAGGGAATAATGACAGGCTGCAGAAGCGGCTCATTTCAAGGACAGTAGACTATTAAGATTCTAGCCCTTGTCAACAGAGTTTTTAATTGACAATTTTAAAATATAAAAGTCAAAGTCGTTATCATCTACAACTTTATAAATAATAAACAAATCATAAAAAGATTTAATATTAGTTAAAGGAGAATATAATTTACTTATGTGTGGTAGTTAAGTTTGTGTGTCAACATGGCTGGGCTTGGTTGAGTGGCTGGGCAGCTGGTGGTAGTTATTCCCCATAATGAGACTGGTAATCAACTCCATGGTGGGATCTACCACAAGCAGCTGAATAGCTGCCTTTGGGAT
>NW_006921772.1:2682049-2692161 GCF_000298275.1 Orycteropus afer afer
GGTTGAGGGGCTTTCACCCAGCCCCTAGAGCCTGGCACTTTGAACTTGGACTTAAAGCCTCCAAATTGTAAGAATAAACTCCTGTTTGTTAAAGCTATCCCGTTTGTGGTATATTCCTGTCAGAGTGGCACTAGGAAACCAGAACATCATGCTTTGTTCATAATATATATGCTAGAAGACTATTAGGAGAAAATATAGAATTCTAATAGTATTGAATTTGAGTGATCCAAGGAAACCCTAGGAATTTGTTGCTTAATCTTTCATTCTTTCAAAAATTTGCTATTAATCATTAGAAATATAATTTTCTTAACATTACAGCAACTGTTTTCCTAACAAACAGCAACTGTTTTGGATTCAAAGTGGGGTTGTCCTGGCAAACAAAGTCTGAATCTTTAAAGACCAACTGCATTTAACAACAATGAAAAGGAAGGGAGGAAAATGTCACTAACCTGGATGTGGGCCAAACTGAGTGGGAATTAAATTCCTGCTGTTTAATTCTTATTATAAACAGAAAATTGTCTAGGTAAAATAGTGAAAGCTGCTTTGCATAGTCCATAGGGAATTTAATTTGCCTAAAAGCCTAAACCATTTAAAAAATACAGTGAAGTGGTATGAGGGGTAAAACAAAGAAGAATTTTGGGTAAGGTTTGGAAAGAAAAAGATGTCAAAAAATGAAAGCTAAAATTGTATATGGATAGTTTACTGACTGTTTGAAACCAAAGCTTGTGTTCCCTGCTATGCTTTAGAGCTTTTCAGGAATGAGTTGCATCATTTCTAAAAGCAGGTTTAATTTCTAGTGATGAGGATATAATCTAATCTCCTGTAAGGATTTTATTAGGGAAATAAAGGTAGTATTATTCCGAACCAACTGGTTTGAAAGTGAATGGAAATTCTAACCCCAGCTCCATCAAGATTGGCTTAACCACCAATGTAAATCTTATTTGGTTATTGATGTCATATGCTAATGCTTTTTGAAGCAGAAAACAGACAACTAGTTCAGCTTTATAGTAAAGTAGATGTGGGTTTCAATTCTCTTACAAACTTGGTGATCATGAGAAAGTATTTAATTCCTCAGCCTCAATTTCCTCCTTTGTAAATAGGCAATAATACATGGATTGTAGTGTTGTGAGGGATCTGAAAAGTACCTAAAATGACTTTTATGACATAGAGGAGACACTCAATAAATGACAACAATTAATACTACTATTATTCAAATTTATGCACCAACAAGAAAAGCCAAAGATGTAGAAATTGAAGATTTTTATCAACTTCTGCAGTCTAAAATTGACCAAATATCCAATCAAGATATATTGATAATCACTGGTGATTAGAACGCAAAAGTTGGAAACAAAGAAGAATATGAACTTGATGACAGAAATGATGTCAGAGAACACATGATAGAATTTTACAAGACCAACAACTTATTCATTGCAAATACCTGTTTTCAACAACAAAGGTGGCTATAGACGTGGAACACAACAGGTAGAAAAACAGGAATCAAATTGACTACATCTGTGGGAAGGGGTGATGGAGAGGGTGAGTATTATCAGTCAAAAAAAGGCCAGGAACTGACTATGGAACAAAACATAAATTGCTCATATGCAAGTTCAAGTTGAAGCTGAAGAAAATTAAAACAAGTCCATGAGAGTCAAAATATTACATCAATTATATCCTACTTGAATTTAGAGACCCTCTGAAGAAGAGATTTGAAGCACTGAACCTCAATGACAAAAGACCAGAGGATTTGTGGGATGACATCAAGAATATCATACATGAAGAAATCAAAGGTCATTAAAAAGTCAGGTGAGGAAGAAAGGACAAAAATGGATGTCAGAAGAGACTCTGAAACTTGCTCTTGAATGGAGAATAGCTAAACCAAATGGAAGAAATACTGAAGTAGAATAACCGAACAGAAAATTTCAAAGGGCAGCTCAAGAAGACCCAGTAAAGAATTATGATGAAATATGAAAAGACTTCAAGTTAGAAAACTAAAAGCAAAGAACACACTCAGTATTTCTCAAGCTGAAAGAACTGAAGAAAAACTTCAAGCCTCAAATTCCAATATTGAAGAATTCTGTGGGTATCATATTGAACAATTCAGAAGTATCAAAAAAAGGAAGGCTTGCACAGATTCACTGTACAAAAAAGAATTGGTTGATAACCAACTGTTTCAGGAGGTATCACATGATCAAGAACCAATAGTATTGAAGGGAGAGGTCCACACTGAACTGACGGAACTGGAGAAAACAAGGCCCCAAGAATTGATGGAATACCCATTGAGATGTTTCAACAAACAGATGCAGTGGTGGAGGTGCTTACTCGTATATCCCAAGAAATTTGGAAGACAACTATCTGGCCAAGTGACTAGAAGAGATCCATATTTGTGCACATTCCAAAGAGCGATCCAATGGAGTGTGGAAATTATCAAACAATGTCATTAATATCATATTCATGTTAAATCTTGCTGAAGATAACTCAAAAATCGTTGCAGCAGTATAGTGAAAGGGAATTTTCAGAAATGCAAGCTGATTCAGAAAAGGATGTGGAACAAGGAATATCATTGCTGATGTCAAATGGATCTTGGCTGAAAGCAAAGAATACCAGAAAGATGTTTACTTGTGTTTTATTGACTATGCAAAGGCATTTGACTGTGTAGATCCTAACAAATTACGGATAACATTGTGAAGAATGGGAATTCCAGAGCACCTGATTGTGCTCGTGAAAAACCTGTACATAGATCAAGATGGTTTTGTTTGAACAGAGCAAGGGGATGTGCGTGGTTTAAAAGCAGGAAGGCTTTGTGTCAGGGCTGTGTTCTTTCACCATACTTATTCAATCTGTATGCTGAGCAAATAATCTGACAAACTGCATTATATGAAGAAGAATATGGCATCAGGATCCCAGGAAGACTTATTAACAACCTGCAATATGAAGATGACACAACCTTGCTTGCTGAAAGTGATGACTTGAAGCACTTACTGATGAGGATCTAAGACTAATAAAAGGTTTTTACGTCCTTCCTTCCTCCCTGAACTTGCTCATAATTCTGAGCTACCTTCTCTCAAGTTATTCCTATTTACTTGTTTCTGTCAAGTCAGCAGCAAGGAAAGCAGGGTTGACTCTTCCTTGGGACTCACATCTTGTTAATACTGCTATTGTGAAAGTAAAAAGAAATGACTAGTGCCAGGTTGGCAGTTTGAAGAGGAGGTCAAACTATTAGGCAAAAAATAAAAATTAAAAAAAAAAATTTCTGTATGTGATCTTTATTTTGAAACTACTCTGGAAATTATAGAGCTTGCCTCTTCTATTCCGTTAACCCCCTGAAGTTAATTGAAGCTAAATTACACAGTGCAAACTTAGGCAAGGAGACTCCTAGGCAATGTTTCCCGGTTTCTATAATGTATTATACTCCATGCCAACATTGGGAATAATTAAAGTTCAGCTGGGTCTTAAATAAGATACCATGACACAATTAATTCTCCACAATTAAAAAAAAAAAGTTCAGCTGTCTTTTAAGTTCCTGTCTAAAGCCCAATGAAGAGTAACTGGATCAGACTTGGGGGGTGGGAATCCTGATTCTTTGTAAATAAAATGACTCTCTGATTCATATCTGTGCCTAAAAGAATTAATGGTCAAGAAGAAACTTTATTATATCATATACCAAATGAAGCAACTGAGCTGTCTCTCCATCATCTTCTGATATTACTTTATTTTTTCTTGATTACAATGTTTTCATTCTTACCAGAAACAAATTTTAATCATATCAAGGCTATTTCTTTCGCCCTTTTTTCACCTCTCTCTCTCTTTCTAATCTCATGGTTGACTGGAAAAATGAATAAATAAGTTCCTAAGGGGCCAAATCCAGGGCCTTTTGATGATACAGAGGGAATCCAGATGTTCACCCTACCCCCACCCCCTATAAAGGGTTTCATGAAAGTATGTTGCCGGTCATAATATGCCTCCTATAAGGGAGTTCTCTCTTGCAGTTTTACAGGTAATATTAAATTAAGTTTCCACTTTTTGTTTCACATAGGATATGAAAAGTATATCTTTCAGTGTTGGCTTATTCCACTACTGACTAGACTCTGCACATTCTCATAGGTACATTTTCTCAACATGATGTCATTTAAGAAAGCTTTATATTAGAAACTCAAACTATTCATTTCTCATAAAGTCTGCACTTTGGTACTTCTGACTACTCACATCATCACATTGTTCTCTTATGCTGCCCTTTTAGAGGCAAGGATGGTCACCAGCATAACACAACAGACAGTTAGGTCACAGATGAAATAGGCTATTTTCTGCTAGCAGTTTTTCAACTTTAAAACATATATTTTAAATTTTTACTTGTGAAATATGCTCTTGATAATGAGCAAGAGTATTCATAAAACCCACATATATTTAATAATTCTGCAACACCATGAACTGTTTCCACCTGTGACCTCACTTTCACTGTGAAATAAATGAATGAACTTGTAGATTTTACCCTAATTTGTAAAGTTTAAAAAGACAGGATGTTTTTAAAAATGTAAGTCTTCTCACAAGCCTCCAAGAATCAGACTCTAACCTGTAGAAATTTAATCCTGTCTTAATCCAAACGAAATAAACAAAAAAAGAAGAATGTGTACGTTCTAAGGAGTCCCAGAAAATAAAATAAAATAAAAAGAGTGGGATAGAGAGATAATCTCCATAGCAAGACACTCTCACCTTGGACGAAGAATTTGAACAGGAAAGTCAATAAAGTATATTATTAGTTTAGCAACTGATTTCAGGAGACAAGTCATTCTGAACCCCTGTTTTCAGGATGAATGAAATTCTGAAATCTGAGATAGATCTTCATGAATTTCAGGGCAGTAACTAACAAATAAAAGCACAGCTGGAATGCTTGTTAAAAAAAAAAAGTCTGAAATTTTTGAGTGAGTCAGTGATGGTAGCAATTCTTAAGATAAAAATCTTTTAGAAATGTAAGATTGGTTTAAATTTTATATGTTTGTATAACTGACTATGGATATTTAATATATAGCATTCTATTTGTAGAAAATAAAAAGAAAAAAAAAATAGAAGAATGTATAAACTATCCTAGGTAAAACAAAATCTCTTTCCAAGTTTTTCTGAAAATATACATTTTGTTTGAAGAATAGAAGGTTTCTATTATTACACTCTGGCTCTGCCAAAAAAGCAAACACAAGCAGACAGCTGAATTTATGAGTATGTTGGTGTCATTTTACCTATAACAGAGCTTCCCTTCCAGACCTATTCTCACCGTCTGAGATACGGGATTAAGATACTATTCTCACATTCTGAGATAAGGGATTAATAGTTTTCCACTGTTATTTCTCATCCTTTATAGATCTATTACAATGCTCCACTGGGAATATAATATTACATGTAAAACTACAGGAGAAATCTCATCAAAGAATTAGTGAACAAAAAATGTAAGACAAGAAAATTCATTGAACCTCAGCATTTATTTATAAAGTCTTCATGCCATTTACTTTAATAATTTATATAATTAGAAATAATACAAGAAGTAGAGTGGGTAGAAAGTACTTTTTGTACCAGATGTGTCAATCACATTGAGTGTTTTGCCCATAACCCTTGTTGCGAAATTGTGGCCAACTATATTCTGGATCACAAGACCCGTGCCAGATTATTGCAACTAGATGGACCAGGGATAGTTACCGGATCCAACAAGGACTGCCAGTCCGTAGATGGAGCAGAAATCCATTCTTTGTCAGCTATAAAAAGCCCTGTCCAAATAGGGATAGTAATAATTATCTAGACTTACACAATGCTGTTTCTGGATTTTGACCTAGGATACATAAAGAATCAACTAGATGGCAACAAGAATGGAAGTAGGTTGATACAAAGGGAAGCAGACATACTCAATTCCTGTGGAATGACAGTGCTGCTGAGGTACCCGGAGCAGCTTGAGCCAAAAAACATTTCAGATCCAGTATCAAGAAGCCCACATTTAGATTTCTACCCAAATTCTCCCTCTTGTTGTCACACATATCCTTACAACAAGATTCCATTACAAGAGTTAGCCTAAAGTAATCATGGATGCTTGCAGCCAAAATAGTAAAAATCAAGCAGAGAATCAATCATACTGAGATGACTGCCAATAAACCAACTTTTATTTAGTATGTAGTTATGCTGAACAGTGTGCTCTGATTATTATATATGTTCTGATTGGAGAGAGATTCACTAGGCAATGAATATTTGGTACTCCCCATAAATTCTATTACTAGAAAGAAGTATAACAGTAGTAATGCTAGTTAAGAGTTTAGGCTTTGGAGCCCCATGCCCCTGAACAGAAATCTCAGTTGACTCTACCATTTCCTGGTGGAATAAATTTGAGCAAGTTATTTAACTCATTGGCTCTCAAAGAGTGTCCCCAGTATTAGCCTTGTTTAGAACTTGTTAGAAATACAAATTCTCAGGGTCTGCTCCATAACTGCTACCCACACCCAATGAGAAACTCTGGGGGTGGAAACAAAAATTTCTATTTTAACACACCCTCTAGGTGATATTGATGCAATCTAAAGTTTGAGAACCTCAGGCTTAAGCCAAATCTCAGGATCCTTGCTGTGTATAATAATAAATAGTATAATAAATAGTAGCTTCATAATTATCATTATTGAAGTTCAGAGGAAAAGGTTTGACTTGAGTTAGATTCAGACTGTGGACAGAATTAGGTAAGTATGGAGGAAGAAAAAGTCAATCAAGGAGATGAAATACATACAGTGTTTTCAGAGGTTGGTGACCAGAGGTTTTGTCAGAAGTTGTAATTAGCCACATTCAAAACAATGTTTGAAAGTAGGCAGATCTGGGTTTGAATCCTGACTCCATCACTTACTTCCTCTGTGATTTTAGATGATTTAATTATCTAAAATAAATTTACTTCAAGTTGGGATAATCATAACTTGCTAGAGAAATATTAGGAGTATTAAATTAGATAATAAATGTAATGCTTATAAGCAGAGTGCTTGCTATTTACTAAATATTAATTTTAATTGTTATCATTTTTATTATTATTATATTAATTGCCAATTTATTTCTTATCTCTTCTCTGTTTTGTTTTATTTTGAAAAGGTTAATCTTCCTCATCCTCCAAGCCTTGGCTTAAATATCTTCTCTTCAGCAGAAACTTCCATGACTAAATGAGGTAAATAATACCGTTATTCGGCATTATCTAAGGAGGTCTTGTGGTGCCATTGCTAAGACATTTGGCTGCTAACCAAAAAGTGGGTGGTTTGAACCCACCAGCTGCTCTGTGGGAGAAAACAGCTTTTTGTAAATATTTACAGCCTTGGAAAGCCTATGGGGTCACTTTGAATCAGAATCGACTAGATGGCAGTGGGCTTGGTTTTTGGTTTTCCCCACTCTCAATCTTGGGATCCTGCTTGTTTTCTTTCCTTCTTCCTTCCTCTTTTTTTTTTTTTTTCAATCTTTTTCTCTTTCTTTCCCTCCTATCCTTCCCTTCCTCTTTCCTTCTTTTCCTCCTTCCTTCTTTCCTTCCTAGAATATCTCCCTAGTTACGAAGCAAAGATCTTTAGGTTATTCACTGTTGAACAAGCCTGCCACATGGTAGAACTCAATAAATATGTGTTTAATAGATAAACAAATTCTTACCATTGATACAAATGTCCATGGTAGTTATAACTAGCTATGTACATATGGAATCTCTGAATGGGTATTCAACTTTTACCAATCCATATCCATTTTCCTAAAAAGAACATCTCAATTGTACCTATGGCCAAACGTAAATAGGAAAAGAGGCCATTTGAAAGACAGGAAAAAAAAAAAAAAGCTTTTTTGTTCCTTTGTGATGATTTGGTGACAGTGATCAGAACAAAGTCATCTGATACATATTTACCAAAGATGGCAACATACTACACATATGTCTGGCTGTGCTTTTCTCTTTAGTAAATTCCTCAAACACACATTCATAAATGAACTTGGAAAGCTGTTCCTTTATTTTAGCAAGTAGCAATGGTTTAAGTTTGATAAATTCTTATTGAAGTTTCTGAAAGTGCAAATCAAGAAATTTCCTCCAACAAAGACACTTTCAAAAAGCAGATACTGATTTGGAGGTAGTTGTAGCCTACTGTTGACTGAGAATACTTATTGTATTCTCATACAACAATTTCTTAGAAAATTTTGTAACTTTATTTTAATACATGCAGATATACATATTACACCTGTCTGGTTGTTGCAAAACTATGTGTTTAATTTCTTAAAAGATTAGTGTACAAAAGAATAGACAGCAGTTGTATTTTTATGAAGAACAGAAATAAAACAAATTATAAAAAAAGTTAAGTGAAGTATGAGAAAAAAAGATTACATGGGGAGATCTTTTTCTTTCTTTTTTATTTCTTCCCCAGTCAATCATTTATAGAGACCTAACCACCTTTGGCGCATAAACAGAAATACTGCTTCATATGATTCTCATTATGTTCCTCAGGTAGGACACATTTGAGGTGGACATGTGCAACTCGTATTTCTTAACATACTTTATGACTCATGTTTGAGGCATGTCAGTCAATTCTTAGGAGCTTGAGGCAGCACAGGAAGAGGAGGGAGTTGGTAATCAAGGTGCTGGGAAGACAGTAGGAGAACTAGTGCAGTTGCTGAAACATTTTCTCTGTGCTATGAGAGAAATATGTGGGTAACCCCATGGTGATTTAGATGAACAGCTGGCCTTGGCATCTCTATCAAGTGGGCAAAGCAGTGATTCGGCAGAGCTGTCTGCCTCAGAAGAGAGGGATACCAGTCATCTGATGGGGTAACAGGCTTTGTTATAGTCCTGCAGTGACAACTGGCAAAAGCAGTGGCCACATATTTACTTGGCCAAAGAGTTAGGGTAATTTGCCTAAAAGAATGTGGGCCAGATGCAAGACAATAGGGAGTGGTGAGTCCTGTGAAAAAAGTCATGTTTAATTGGAACAGCTGCTACTCAATTACTATTATTTGCTTCATTGCTATTATTGTAGTATGTCTTTTCTTCTATTTGGGGAAGTAAGATGATTGTTGTCAAATTCTTCTTCTTTTTTCACCAAAGACGGAAGTCCAGATTTTATATGAAATCATCTGCTTCATATTTTTTGAAATTATGATTTTGAGATAATTTTAGACTTACAGAACAGCTGCAAAATAATAGAGTTCCTTTACCTTGCATATCAGTTACCTAAAATTGGGCTTCTATAACAAACTACTATAAACACAACGGCTGGTTGTTGTTAGGTGCTGTCAAGTTGTTTCCAATTCATAGAGACCCTAAGCATAGCAGAATGAAACACTGCCTGGTCCCGTGCCAGCTCCATGATCCTTGCTATACTTGAGCCCATCATTGCAACAACCATGTCAATCCATCTCATTGAAAGCCTTGCTCTCTTTCGTTGACCCTCCACCTTGCCAAACATGATATCCTTCTCCAGGGAATGGTCCCTTCTGACAACATGACCAAAATAGGTGAGACAAAGTCTGGCCATTCTTGTTTCCAAGGAGCATTTTGGCTTCACTTCCTCCAGGAAAGATCCCTTAGTTCTTTTAGAAGTCCATAGTACTTTCCATATTCTTCACCAGCACCACAACTCAAGAGCATCAACTCTTCTTTGGTCTTCCTTATTCATTGTCCAGCTCTCACATGCACATGAGGTGATTGAAAATATCATGGCTTGTGTCAGGCAAACCTTAGTCTTCAGAGAGACATCTTTGCTCCTTAGCACTTGAAAAAGGTCCTTGGCAGCCCACTTGCCCAGTGCTATGTGTCGTCTCATGTACCGACTGCTGCTTCCATCAGCATTGATTGTAGAACTAAGCAATGTGAATTCTTTGACAACTTAAATCTTTTTGCTATTTATCGTGATGCTGCTTATTGGTCCAGGTGTGAGGATTTTTGATTTCTTTATATTGAGATGTAATCCATACTGCAGACTGTATTCTTCAATCCTCATCAGTAAGTGCCTCAAGTCATCCTCACTTTCAGCAAGCAAAGTTGTGTCATCAGCATATTGCAGGTTGTTAATAATTCTTCCTTCAATCTTGATGCCATGTTTTTCTTCATATAGTCCAGTTTCTCAGATTATTTGCTCAGCATGTAGATTGAA
>NW_006921772.1:2693921-2703681 GCF_000298275.1 Orycteropus afer afer
TTGAACCGCCAGCCTTCTGGTTAGCAGTCAAGTGCTGTAGCCACTATGCTACCAGAGCTCCTTGGGTCTTCCTTGTAGGTGTATGAATATTATCTTTACTTTTGTACAGATATACTTCAGTACAGATCTTGAAGCATACTTTGTGATGATAAATGCCATGTCATTCCTCTTCCAATTGTCATTCCCGGCAGAGTACATCATATGGTTTTCTGAATTTAAAATGGCGAAAAATAGTCCATTTCAGCTCACTAATGCCCAGGATATCAATCTTTATGCATTCCATTTCATTTTTGACAACTTCCAATTTTCCTAGATTCATACTTTGTACATTCTATGTTCCGATTATTAATGGATGTTTGCAGCCGTTTCTCCTCAATTTGAGTTGTGCCGCATCAGCAAATGGAGGTCTCGAAAGTTTTACCTTATCCATATCAGTAAGGCTGGTTTTACTGTGATGATGCAGCTCTTTCCCAGTCATATTTTTAGAGCCTTCTAACCTAAGTCACTCTTCCTCCTCCTCTGTATTGGACAATGTTTCCTGGCTATTCATAAATCTGCGCAGTAATGTATCAGACAGTGTTTCTCTGCTATTCATAAGGTTTTCCCTGGCCAATTTTTTGAGAAGTGGATGGCTTCTTCCTTCTTCCTGGTCTGTCTCAATCTGAAAGCCACACTGAAACCTGTGTACCATGTGCACCCCACTGGGTTTGAAACACTGTTGGCACAGCCTCAAGACTCACAGCAACATGCCACCACAGTAGGACAAACTGACAGAAAAGTTTGTCTCTCTTAGGTGTTGGAAACCTCTCCAACCTCCCCTTACTTGGATCCTTGCTGCTGCCTCCTTGCTCTGTCATGGCCTCCCTGGCCTTTTTCTTCTCCATTCCCCGCTTTCCAACATTGCCATTTGTGGAGCATGGCCTGGGTTCCCTCCGCTCACCTGGATCCCTGAGGCTGTCTCCTCACTCTGTCTCAGACCCCCTGGCCTTTTTCCTCTGATTGTTTAATGGCTTAAAACAATAGAAATTTATTCTCTGACAGTTTGATTTGTCTAATTTGTTCTCATGATTATATTAAAGTTACCATTTTTGAGGAGGAATTCCACAAAGACAATGCTTTCAACTCTGCATCACATCAGGGGATGTTGATGTATCTTTTTACTGGTCATGTCGACCTTAATTACTTGGTTATGGTAATGTTTGTTAGGTTTCTGCACTTTCAAGTTATTACGTTTCCCCTTGGTAATTAAGAAATATTTGTTTAAGAAGGAGACATTGACGCTACTCAAAATCATCTAATATTAAATATTGACAGTTAATGCACATTTTTAGGAAATATAGTATAAGTCCCCTAGAAAAGTTATCTCAAGGTGGCTACAATTCAAATTTACCAATTTGCAACTACTATATAAAAGCAAGACTGGACGGAAACTGGGCTACCAGGAGGATAAGTCTGTGGAACTTTCAAGTAGACTTTAGATGGTCGCAAAGGAAATTTAGGAAACAAACTGGTGCCCAGCAATCAGCACTGAATCATTCAAACACTATTTAGAAGAGAGGCTGAAACTACCACTTGTCAGATTAATTTGGAACAAACATGGGGTAGTCTTTTTCTGATGCAGGACCCAGTAAGATTTGGCTTAGAAAAGGCTGTGACATAGGAGCATATTAGTGGCTCTATTAAGAAGTGCTACCAACATTGCTCCCTTTTTTTAAAATCAGCTTGTTTACTCACAGAACTTAAAACCACCCTTTGAATTGTCAGTCTTCTTCAGTATTATGAGCCCTTGATATAATGAGTCCTACAACTGGTTGTCCTCAGTACCACAGCAGCATGGCCTAGGCACATCATGACTTCTAGAAATGGCTATTGGAAGGGCAGAAGTTGGAAGAGAGTAAGAATTCTTTCAGATCTTGGCGTGATTGTTGAGGAAGGGGATAGATGCAAATGACCAACATAAAGGTTTGTTTGATTTTCTGTTTTCTTTATTTGTGATAGACTTCCTCTCCTATTCTTAAGAACCATGAAGTATAATCCTCAATTGAATACTTTTTCTGTTAATATAATATAACTGGTATTTGGTGACTTTAGGAAATAAATATACACCTTGATAACCCATGTTGTTATGTTGTTGTTATGTGCCGTCGAGTCGGCCCCGACTCATAGCGACCCCTCCTTGGGTTTCCGAGGCAGTATCACTACGGAAGTAGGATTGCCCAACCTTCCTTCCGAGGAGTGGCTGGTGGGTTTGAACCGCCAGCCATCTGGTTAGCAGGCAAGTGTCTTAGCCACTATGCTACCAGAGCCCATACAAGATTCAAATGTTTGGGCTTCACAATGGGTATTTCAGATTATTTTATTTATTTATTTATTTGTTTGTGTGTGTGTGTGTGTGATCATTACTTCACATGCAGGAAAGTTACCCAATAATCCTCCAATCACAAATCAAAATCCCTCCTTTGGTTTTCAAGCATCAATCCCATTTTTCAAAACTTACTTGTTTTTAACTAATAGGTGTGCCAGCTTTTCTAGTAGTGAAATCAGTAGGACATAGATAAAAGAAGAACAAAATTAGAACATTTATAACCTTTGTTGCTTCTTTTAGGAGGTCTGATAAAGAAGTTCAAAATAGAAACGGCAAAACAGATTTTGCCTCTGTTTTCAATGGGACCCATAATGTAAATTTGTACCACGGAACCCAGATTTGGTTTTTATAATTTTTGTTATTTCTTTTATTAAGAAAATGATTACAAAATACATGATCTTAATCTCCCTTTAATTTTTTGAGTTATAGCTTGGCAAACAAAGATAATAGTGTCATTCTGGATCCAATTCAGCTATCTGATGAATGCTAAATCAAAACTTGTTTGATCTAATTCCTCTTGTTGGCTCAACTGATAAGTTAATTCCAAGTGATTACCATGGCAATGAACATCATTAGCCTTATCCTATCGTTGGGAGGCATGTCTTTGGCAAGAAAAAAGTCCACATCTGTGAAGTCTATAAGCATGCACTGCCCCCCACCCCCGCTTTTCTTTCTCTCTGAGATCATGTTTTTCTATTTCATTATGCTTAACTAGATATCTAGTTGGAATTGAATCCCTATGGCCTCAAATACTTGCATTTAGATTGATGGATGGTTAAACTTGGTTTTGAAACTGTTTGAGTTTCTTTTTGGCCCTAATATTCTTTTAGCCAGCTTAGATTCCACTATTTAGAACCTGTTCAAGTCCACATTTCAGTGTCAAAAAAAAATTATTTGATTGGGAAAAGAACTTTGTATTTTCTATAGAGTGCCAAATACCCTCCCTCCCCCAAATTCTAACCACTTCATGTTTGGGTAAGTTGTATATTTAAATAAATATATAAATTCTTACTTTGCTACAAAATTTCAGTTCAACTTCTGGAAAATCACATAATGAGATTGTTTTCATTTGTGAAATAAAGGGATTAGAATAGAACTAGATAATTTCTAAAATGGCTTCCAATTCTGACTTTCTTAAATTGTGAGATTTATAAAATAATGTGTGACTCAAGAATTTACCCCAACAGTTTGGTTTTTATTCTAGATGATTTTATTTATCTTTTAGTTTTATGTACCTGCTAAAGAGGCAAGGAGGCCACATCTTCTGACCTCCTCTAACCCCACAAGAGGAAGACAGAATCACCCTCAATAGCCCAAAGCCTATTCCTATGAGGCCAGACATGCTGCCTCCCTCCAGTCCTTTTACCAACCCTGACACCAACTGTTCCTCCTGCGCACCCACCACATTTCTGCTGGGTTTGATAATTCACTGCAGTGGCCACACAGAACTCACAGATTGTGGAGTTTATTAGGGAAACACCAGGCTACAATTCCAGTTCAAGAACAATGCTCAGTCTCTCTCACCTTGCCGTCTCTCAGCCAACAGTCTCTCTCCCAGCAGTGCATGTCTCTCGATCTCTTTCTCAGGAGTGTGTTTCTTTCAGCAGCATGTCTTTCTCAGCCAGCAGTCAGAAAGACTCCTTCTGCGTCTAGAAGGGCTCCTTTAGAGCCTGGCATAGTGGCCAAACTAACCGATCATAATATCAGGAATTCTATACACCAGAGAGAGAGAGAAATTCCTGGAACATTGCTTGGTGCCACTCTCAACAGAAATACCCCAGGTGGGTAACTTTAACAATCAGGAGCTCCTCAGTTGCTCACAGCAAATTTCACCGTGGAGTTTACAAAGACTTATGGCTATAAAATCCATACCAGGTAATTTACTACACTGCAGTACCCCACGTAAATGATTTTATTTATTTATTTAAAGAAATTATCTTATTACAACTAAAGAATTACCGAGACTCACACTAAAAATTCAAGTCTTACTTTCCTTTAAAGACTTGCCTTTTTTTTTTTAATTAAATGTGCTTGTGAATCACTTCATCAGAAAATATGCATTGTATTTACAGTGTTTTTGGAATTCAGTGAATACTTGGCAATAATTAAAAAAAAAATTATGAATGCCTCTTGGGTCACAATATAATTGTTCTCCATGAAAATTTATGCCCAGCAATATAAAACTAATTTTACATTACTCAAATATTTTTCCCTTTTCCATCCATTTCTAAGCCTCCAAAATAATCCACAAAACAGGATCAAAAAAGGAGTAAAGGCTTTTAGACATTGCTTTTTTAAATGTAACTGATTGTATTTAAAAAAAAAAATGGCAAACAGACATGTCTTTTATGTTTAGGTGCTTGTTAAATGTTGTTACTATATACTACAAGGGAGCTCTGGTAGCATAGTGGCTAAGTCACTTGCCTGCTAACCAGACGGCTGGTGGTTCAAACCCACCAGCCACTCCTCGGAAGGAAGGTTGGGCAATCCTACTTCCGTAGTGCTACTGCCTCGGAAACCCAAGGAGTGGTCGCTATGAGTTGGGGCCGACTCGATGGCACATAACAGCAACAACAACAAATATACTACAAATAATATATAATACTTTTAAAAGATCACAGCTATTGGAAACCCTATGGGGTACATTCTACTCTGGAAAAAATGGGGTTTCTGTGAATTTGAATCAACACAAGGACAATCGATATTGTTTTGGTTTATCTGAGCCACCACTGCATTGCTTGCTGTATTCTGGATTCACCAATTGCATTTGGTTCCATATAGCTTCTTGGCTATTTATATGTGAATATTTTCTTAATATACAGACCTTTAGATTAGTGATAAGGAGTAGTCATTTAAGGCAGTCAGTTTGCAAATATCATAAAAGTCACCACACTGATCACCACTTTGGTTTAACTACTTTCTTTAATGGCTGTTTTCCTAGCAATATTGTAAGCTGCAAGAGATTGAAACACTGTTTTTGTTTTTTGTCTACTTCTACTTCCAGTGTCTGACAATGTGCCTGATGCATCATAGGAACTCAATGAATTCCTGTCATGACTGAATATAGGTGATGCAGCATTATTAAAGAAAATCTTTAAAGCGTGACTCATCTGGTACAAAAAATAATAGAATTTATAAGAAACCAGAAATATAGCCAGGGTTTTCCCTGAAATTATATGTCTATCCCTTAAGAGTATGGTTCTCATCACACAGCTTACAAGGTTACCCTGAAAGTCCACGTTCTACTAACAGATGGAGGAATTGAGAGTGTAGGACTATGAGAAAGATTTATCTGAGGCAGGCCTTGAAGTAACATTCAATATTTCTGTTCACACATTTCACTGGCAAGCACTCACGACCTCATCTCATCACAGGAAAGACTGAGAAAAGTAGTCTGTGTGGGAGTGCCTAGGAGCAAAAGAAAAAGTGCTCCTGAATACCTAACTGGTTTCTGCCATAATCTGTTATGACACCAACTATTCTGTGCTTCCTTCCAGGCATTCATCTCCCCAGGAAGGAGGTAGCCCAAAGTGCCATTCATTCACTGCATCCATTTCAAAGGCCAGGGTGTACAGGTGCTGCACTGCCAGAACTATTTATCAGATCTAAGCATGGCTCCTTAGAATTATAAGCTAAAGACTAATTTATACTCCCTACACTTCCAGTAACACCCCTAACACACACACACAGGCATGCACACACACATATACACAATACATAATTATGAGAAAGGGACAAGATAATTTTAATTCTGATTTCCAGTGTAGTATGGGAGACGTATGGAAATCCACAGCAATGGTGAGAACCAATGGACAATCACTGTCAAAACCTTCTCATTCCACTTTCTGGGAGGTTTATCCTTGCCTATTATCTTCCACATTGGAAGGAAGGTTGGGCAATCTACTTCCATAGTGATACTGCTGCCTCGGAAACCCAAGGAGGGGTCACTATGAGCCGGGGCCGACCTGACAGCACATAACAACAACAGCAACAACAACAACATTATCTTCCACAAGACACTAGGAATTTACAGAATACCCAATGACATGTTTCAACAAACAGATGCCTCACTGGAGGCACTCACTCGGTTATGCAAAGAGATTCGGAAGATAGCTACCTGGCCAACTGACTGGAAGAGATCCATATTTGTGCCCATTCAAAAGAGAGGTGATCCCACAGAATGGGGAAATTATATAACAATATCATTAATATTGCACACAAGTAGAATCTTGCTGAAGATTATTCAAAGATGGTTGCAGCAGTATATTGACTGAGAACTTCCAGAAATGCAAGCTGGATTCAGAAGAGGACGTGGAACAAGGGATATCATAGCTGCTGTCAGATGGATCTTGGCTCAAAGCAAAGAATACCAGAAAGATGTTTACTTGTGTTTATTGACTATGCAAAGGCATTTTATTGTGTGGATCATAACAAATTGTGGATAACATTGAGAAGAATGGGAACTCCAGAACACTTAAATGTACTCATGAGGAACCTGTACATAGACCAGGAGGCTGTCATTCAAACAGAACAAGGGGACAATGCATGGTTTAAAATCAAGAAGGGAGTGCATCAGGGTTGTATTCTTTCAATATACTTATTCAATCTATACGCTGAGCAAATAATCCAAGAAGCTGGACTATATGAAGAAAAACAAGGCATCAAGATTGGAGGAAGAATCATTAACAACCTGCAATACGCTGATGACACAACTTTGCTTGCTGAAAGTGAGGATGACTTGAAGTACTTACTGATGAAGATTGAAGAATACAGTCTGCAGTAAGTATGGATTACATCTCAATATAAAGAAAACCAAAAATGTCACAACTGGACCTGTTAGCAGCATCATGATGAATGGAGAAAAGATTGAAGTTGTCAAAGACTTCACATTGCTTGGTTCTACAATTGAGGCCAATGGAGGCAGCAGTTGGGATATCAGACGACATATAGCACTGGGAAAGTCGGCTGCAAAGGACCTCTTTCAAGTGCTGAGGAGAAAAAATGTCTCCTTGAGGACTAAGGTGTGCCTGACACAAGCCATGATATTTTCATTCATCTGCTATGCATGTGAGAGCTGGGCAATGAATAAAGAAGACCGATGAAGAATTGATGCTTTTGAGATGTGATGTTGGAGAAGAATTCTGAAAGTATCATGGATTGCTAAAAGAACTAGCAGATCTGTCCTATGGGAAGTGCAGCTGGAATGCTCCTTGGAAGTGAGAATGGCCAGACTTTATCTCACCTACTTTGGTCATGGCAGAAGGGACCCTTCCCTGGAGAAGGATGTCGTGCCTGGTAACATGGAGGATCAACGAAGGAGGGCAAGATCCTCAACAAGATGGATTGACACACCGACTGTTGTGATGGGTTCAAGTATAGCAGGGATTGCGGAGCTGGCACAGGACAAGATGGTGTTTCTTTCTGCTGTGCATAGGGTTGCTATGAGTCGCAGACAACTTGAGGGCCCCTAACAACAACAACATTATCTTCCACAGCCATGGTGACTTGTAGGGGGATGTAAAGCTTTTGTAGTTCACTCTTTTCTGTCACAAATTTAAAGTCCAAAGGATTGTTTTGAGGCTCAAAGTCCTTTTTTCTTTTTTCAAAGCTTTTATTTTTAGAGCAGTTTTAGGCTTACAGAAAGATTGTTCAGAAAGTATAGAGAGTTCCTGTGTATTTCCCCTTTTGTCTGCACAGGGTTTCTCCTATTATTAATATCTTGAATTCTTCTGAGACATTTGTTACAATAAAATAACCCACACTGATACATTATCATTAACTAAAGACTATAGTTTATATTAAGGTTCACTGTTTGTGCTGTACATTCTTATTTGTTTTGACAATTGTATAATGTTATGTATCCACTATTACAGTATCATACAGAATAGTTTCACTGACCTAAATGTGCCCTGTGCTCGACTTACTTATCCTCAAAGCCTTTTTTTTTAACTTGAAATTTATGATTTCTTTGGCAATACATTTCCATTGAAAACTTCAGCTTTGCATTGATTTGCTTTCACTAGTTTTATGTGCCAATCTGAATTTACTTTGTGACTTCATGACAACGTTTGAAACACAGCCTCATCTTTTCTTAGTCCTAATACTCAGAGGAGTTCTTGTAGCACAGTGGTCAAAGCATTTGCCTGTTAACCGAAAGGTCAGCTGTTTAAACCCACCAGCTGCTCCTTTGGAGAAAGATGGTGCAGTCTGCTTCTGTAAAGATGTACAGCCTTGGAAATCCTATGCAGCCATTCTACTTTGGTCTATAGGGTTGTTATGAGTGGGAATCAACTCAATGGCAGTGGGTGAGTAGGTTTCTGTGCCAGTCTGAATTGGCTTAATGACAACTGAAACATATCCATGTCTTTTCATAGTCTTAATATGCAAGGAGCTCTGGTGGTGCAGTGCCTATGGCATTTGGCTGCTAACCAGAAGGTTGGTGTTTCAAACTGACCAGCCACTCTGTGGAAGGAAGATAGGGCAACCTACTTCTGTAAAGATTAACTGCCTTGGAAACCCAATAGGGGTCACTATGAGTTGGAATCAACTCCTTGGCAGTAGGTTTGGGTTTTTGGAGTACTCAAGCCTGAGGTCTTTGTTTCCTTGCCTCCAGAACTTACCATATAGACTTACCAATAGAATGACACTTACCATACAGCCCTTAGTATCAGGGAGAAACTATACCCTTAATCTGATCATTGATCCCTGGCTGAGTCTTTTTATTTTATTTATTTATTTTTTATTGTGCTTTGAGGAGCTCTAGTGGCATAGTGCCTAAGGCATTTGACTGCTAACCAGAAGGCTGGTGATTCAAACCCATCAGCTACTTCTCAGAAGGAAGGTTGGGCAATCTACTTCTGTAGTGACACCACTTCAGAAACCCAAGAAGGGGTTGCTATGAGTCAAATCTTACTCAATGGCAGTGTGTTTGGGGTTTTTTTTGTTGTTCAAATTTACAAAGCAAATTTGTTTTGCATGCAGCAGTTCATGCATATTTTATTTCACACCCTGGTTACCATCCACAGCCTTAAAAAACTCTTCTCCCCTCCCCTCCCTGTGACTAACTCCTCCCTGCACCCTTCTTAACTATGTACTCCTGTCTGTCTAGCTTTCCCTCTCTGTGAATGCTGTCCCTCTGGTGTCTCATGCTGATTGATCTAAGGGATGCACCTCCCTAGAGTAGGTGGGTGCATCACCCTGGGGTAGCTGTTCTGCATGTAGGTCTTTCTACTGTTGTGCTGAGAGCCAATCCATGCAAGTGAGTCCACTTCTAGGCCAGAGGGGTAACCCAGGGCCATAGTCTCAGGAGTTCCATCTGTATTAGGAGTTCTAACATCTGTGTTAGATTGGGCTCTCTAGAGAAACACAAAAACCAACAAAGCATATATATATATA
>NW_006921772.1:2706621-2709525 GCF_000298275.1 Orycteropus afer afer
TAACAACAACAACAACCATCTAGTACTTTTGGTCTTGAGGTCATGAAGGCCAAGGTCAACATGGTCCATCTTATCCTTAGACTAATTGTTTCCAAATGCCTTGGAGCTCTGGTGGCATAGTGCATAAGGCACTTGACTGCTAACCAGAAGGCTGGCAGTTCAAACCCACTAACCACTCCTCAGAAGGAAGGTTGGACAATCTACTTCCATAGTGATACCACCTTGGAAAACCAAGGAGGGGTTGTCGTGAGTCGGATCAGACTTGATGGCAGTGGGTTTGATTTTCTTCACTCTTCTTTGCTTCAGATTAGAGGAGTCCAGTAGTTGCATCTTAGATGGTAGCTTGAAAGCTTTTAAGACCCCAATCACTACTCATCAAAGTAGGTGTTAGAACAAGATTTTTATATATTATGTTGCGCCAACTGAGCACGATGTCCCCCAAAAGTATGGTCTTGCGTCTGCAGGTCCAGTGATTCTCTCTCAAGGTGTTTGGTTGTCTCTGAGAAGTTACTCCAACTCTGTCTTCTGTTGCTTCTGTAATGTATGTGGCTAATATTGTAGCACAAGTACATATGTTGGATTTTCTTCACACTGGGCTGAGTCTTAATGGGCCTTTGTTACTCAAAGCCTTTTTTACTTCCACTTCCTATGTTTGGAGTTGCAATAACTTTCCCAGGATTCTGAGGCCTCAAATTTGTGGATCCTCACTATTGCTTTTCATTGCTATTTATAAACTGCAATTCTTTCTTAAATTTATCTCTTTCTTCTAAAACATTGCTAATTGTTGTCATTGTTAGGTGCCTTCAGGTCTGTTCTGACTCATAGCAACCTTATGTACAACAGAATGAAACACTGCCCGGTCCTGTGCCATCCTCCTAATCTCTGCTATGCTTCAGCCCATTGGTACAGCCACTGTGTCAATCCATCTCCTTGAGGTCTTCCACTTTTTCACTGACCCTCCATTTTACTAAGCATGATATCCTTCTCCAGGGACTGATCCTTTCTAACCACAAGACCAAAGTACAAGAAATGTAGTCTAGCCATTCTCACTTCTAGGGACCATTCTGGCTATACTTCTTCCAAGACAGATTCATTTGTTCTGAAAGTCCATGGACTTTCAGTATTCTTTACCAACACCATAATTCAAATGCATCAATTTTTCTAGGGTCTTCCTTTTTCATCGTCCAGCTTTCACATGCATATGAGACTATTGAAAATTCCATGCCTTGGGTCAGGCACACGTTAGTCTTCAAAGTGACATCTTTGCTCTTTAACACTTTAAAGAGGCCTCTTGCAGCAGATTTCCCCAGAGCAATAACTCCTTTGATTTCTTTCTTTTTTTTTCCCTTTTCAGTGATTTTTTTTTATGGTGATTTGGGTGAAAGTTTACAGAGCAAATTCACTTTTCATACAGCAGTTCACATACACTTTCTCTCATGGCATTGACTACAATTTACCACAATGCAACAGCTCCCCTCCCACTTCCTCCCGATAGTTACTTCTTCCCTGTGTCCATCCCTGCATGCACTTCTGCCCCCTGAGCTGTCTCCCTGTGTATAAACAGCCCTTCTATTCTACCATGATTGTTCTCTCCAAGGAGTGTATCTACCTACTGTAAATGTTCACCTCATATGCCTGTGTTTTGTTTGGCTGAAAGCCACAGGTGTAGGTTCAATTCCAGACATGAAGGGAATCTAGGGGCCCTAGTCTCAGGGGTTCCACCAGGCTCTATCAGACCAGCAAACCTGGTAACTTCTTCTTTTTTTTTAAATGACTTATTGTTGCACGTTGTTCACCCACTCTATCCAGTATCTCCTACATAGATCCCCCTACAAGTAGTTGATATTGGTAGCTGGGCACCATCTAGTTCTGGTCTCATAGTTATATAGGCTGAGGATCGCATGGTGTATCAGTCACTTGGACTAATTCTTTCCATTAATCTTTAGTTTTCTTCATTCTTCTTGGCTCTGGATGAGGAGAGACCCATTATTGTGTCTAGATGGCTGCTTGCAAGCTTTTAAGATCCCAGTTGTTACTTGCCAAAGAAGGATGTGGAACAATGTTTTGTATAGTATGTTATGCCAATTGAGTTTGATGTACCCTGCAACTATTGTCCCAAGCCCACAGGTTCAACTGCTTGTTCCCTCTGGGTAGCTAGTTGCGCCCAAGAAGTGACTACAAACTTGTATCTTGTCAGCTCTACTATACATCTGGGAATTCTTACAGAACATACCAATAAACTTGTAGAAACATTGTCTGCCAACCCCATACACGGTCTTGGGCACAGTCCCCCTGCATAGACATACCTAATTGTTCAGCCTGTCCACCCATCTATCCACTCATATACCAATGTTTGCCTTCACTGAAAATGCAGTGCTGTATGTGCAAAAGGGTTCATCTTTGTTGTCTGTACCTCCCATGTATCTCTTTATGTCTTCCTCTTCATCAATGCCACTGTGTTTATTACTCACATTTGGTGCACTGCACTTCTCTTCACCCAAATAAATACTTGTCTCTATCTATCTAACAGTGTTACCTCTCCTCGCATCCCACTCATGGTAACCAACAAAGAAAATTTCCTTCCACACAGAAACCTTTCGGAGTTCCGGTAAGATAGAGGACTAGGCAAAAAGACTCCACAGACCCTCTTCAACAAAGAAAAGGGAAAGCAATTAACACAGACAGAGAAGATAATCCTGGACCCCTGAGCCTTCAAGGGGAGGATATAGAAGTGGACTAAACTCCAGCTAGCAGAAGAATTTGCATGAGAATGTCAAAAAAGGAGACACGGAGCTGCGGTCTGGCAGCGATCCTGAGCGATCCTCACAGCATGGCAAAGACAGCTTGGAGATTCCCGAGTGATGGTAGAACCTAAGAATTAACCTAAAAATCAGCCCTGCTAGT
>NW_006921772.1:2714337-2714953 GCF_000298275.1 Orycteropus afer afer
CCAATACCAGGCAGTTTTGACTACTGTGGCTGTATAGTAGGTTTTGAGATCCAGCAGCGTGATACATCCTCCTTTGTTCCTCTTCAATAGTGCTTTGCTTATCCGAGGTCTCTTTCCTTTGCATATAAAGTTAGTGATTGTTTTTTCCATATCCTTAAAGAATGTTGATGGGATTTAGATTGGGATTGCATTGAATGTGCAGATTGCTTTGGGTAGAATTGATGTTTTCACAATGTTGATCTTCCTATCCACGAGCATATTATGTTCTTCCAATTATATAGAGCTCTTAAGGTTTCTTGAAGGAGCTCTGGTGGCATAGTATCTAAGGCATGTGACTGCTAACCAGAAGAATGGCAGTTCAAACCCCCCAGTCACTCCTTGGAAGGTAGGTTGGGCAATCTACTTTCGTAGCGATACTGCCTCAGAAACCTATGGAGGGGTCGCTGTCAGTTTTGACTCGAGAGCAGTGAGTGAGTAAGTGATGGTTTCTTGAAGTAGTCTTTTATAGTTTTCTTTGTACAGGTTTCTGTGTGCCTGGTAAGATTTATTCCCAAATATATATATTGGTAGCTATTATAAATGGTGGAGCTCTGGTAGCGTAGTGCCTAAGGCACTT
>NW_006921772.1:2715653-2719172 GCF_000298275.1 Orycteropus afer afer
ACTTGGTCATAATGAATGATTTTCTTGATATGTTGTTGGAGTCTATTGGCTAGGATTTTGTTGAAGATTTTTGCATCTATATTCATGAGGGATGTTGGTCTGTAGTTTTCCTTTTGAGTGATGTCTTCACCTGGTTTTGGTATCAAGGTTATGCTTGATTCATGAAATGAGTTAGGGAGGATTCCATCCTTTTCTGTGTTTTGGAATAGTTTGAGTAGGATTGGTGACAGTTCTCTGACTGTTTGATAGAATTCTCTGGTGAAACTGCCTGGGCAGGACTTTTTTAGTTGGTAATTTTTTGATGACCTGTTCCATTTCTTCTTGTGTAATGGATCTGTTCAACTTTTCCACATCAATCTGTGTTAGTTTAGGTAAGTGGTGTGTTTCTAGAAATCTGTTCCTTTCTTCCAGATTTTCATATTTGTTGGAGTACAATTCTTCATAGTATTCTGATATTATCCTATATATTCTGTTAACTATTTTGTTCTGTTGTGATGTTTCTGATATTGCTTCTTATTTGTGTTATTTGTATTCTCTCCCTCTTTTCCTTTGTTAAATTTGCCAGTGGTTTGTCAATTTTATTAGTCTTCTCAAAAAGTCAACTTAGAGAATTGTTGATTTTCTCTGTTGTCTATTTTGTTTCATTGATTTCTGCTTGGATCTTTATTATTTCCTTTCTTCTGGTGACTATAGGCTTTTCTTATTGTTCTTTTTCTAATTGTTGGAGATGTTGGTTTAAAGTGTTGATTTTGGCTCTTTGTTCTTATTTGATGTGTGCATTTGTTGCTTTAAATTGGCCTCTGATCACCATTTTACTGTATCCCAAAGATTTTGGTATGTTTTCTTTCCATTCTCGTTTGATTCAAGAAATTTTTGAATTTCAATTTTTATTTCTTCTCTTACTCAGTCTTTCTCAAGGAGGGTGTTGTTCAGTTTCCAGTGTTTACTCTTTTTTCCATGGATCTCCCTATTGTTGATTTCTAATTTGATAACATTGTGATCTGAGAACATGCTTTGCAATATTTCATGTTTTCAAATTCATTAAGGCTTACTTTATGGCCTAACATATGATCTATCATGGAGAATGTTCCATGTACATTGTAAAAGAATGTATATTGTGCTGTTGTTGGGTGAAGTGCTCTGTAGATGTCTCTAACGTCAAGTTGGTGGATTGTATTGCTTAGCTCTTCTGCATCTTTGTTGAGTTTCTTTCTAGTTGTTCTATCTTTCATTGAAAGTGGTGTATTAAAGTCTTCCACTATGATTGTGGAGTCATCTATTGACATTTTCAACTCTTTCAATGTCTGTTTTATGTATTTTGGGGCTCTTTCACTGGGTCAGTAAATATTTATTATGGTTATATCTTCTTATTCGATATTATAATTATTATATAATGTTCTTCCTTGTCGCATATGGTGGTTTTGCCTTAAAGTCAATTTTATCAGAAATTAATATTCGTATTCCTGCTTTTTTTTGGTTGCCATTTGCTTGATACATCTTTTTCCAATCTTTGATTTTTATTCTATTATTGTCTTTGTTTCTAAGGTGGGTCTTTTGTAGACAGCATATTGATGAGTTTTGTTTTCTTATCCAGTTTTCAACTCTCCATCTCTTAAGTGGTACATTTAATCCATAAACATTCAGTGTAATTATCAACAAGTATAAATTGGTTGCCATCATTTTTTTATGTGTTTTTTCATGGTGTCCCTGGTTTCTTTGTTCCATATAAATTTCTGTGCTGAGCTCATTATGTTTATGAATCATGTTATCATTTCCTTTGTTGTTGTTGTTTTAGTATTTGCTAAATTTTTGTGCTTGTCCTCTTTTTTATTATAATGTGAAGGTTTATCATTTTTCTTTGAGGTTACCTGGTGATTTGTAAATTTCTCCCTGAGTTTAGAACAGTACTTTCTGTCTTGCAGCTCTCTTGACTTCCTCATCATTTAGAAGTTCTGTAACTACACAGTATTTTCCCTCTTTTTGGTTTGTAGTTGTCCTCATTTGCCAATTGATGTCTCTGGTTCCCTGTTTACAATTTTGTAAGCTTATTTTACTTTGGATATGTCCATAGCTGTGGTTTCTGGGTTATGTCTTCTTGTGTAATAATGTTGGTTGTTGTTTGCTATTTTTGGTTCTCTGTTCAAAGGACTTCCTTTTGTAGCTCATGTAAGGTTGTTCTGGTTTTAACAAATTCCCTTAGTTTCTGCTTATCTGGAAATTTCCTAATTTCACCTTCATATTTGAGGGACAATTTTGCCATGTATATAATTCTCAGTTCCAAATTTTTCTCTTTCAGGGCTTTATATATACCATCCCATGCCTTTTTGACTGCATGGTTTCTCCTGAGAAATCAGAGCTAAGTCTTATGGTTGTCCTTTTTAAGTAACTTTTCGTTTTTCCTGTGCTGCTTTCAGGATTCTTTCTTTGTCTTTGGTTTTGATGACTTTGATGATGATATGTCTTGTTGATTTTCTTTTGGGGTCTTTGGGGTCTATTCTGTTTGGACGAACTCTGGTAGTATAATGCCTAAGGCACTTGACTGCCAAAAAAGGGGCGGGCAAATACATTTCCCAAAGGATACTGCCTTGGAAACCCAAGGAGGTGTTGCTAAGGGTCAGGTCTGACTTGACAGCACATAACAACAACATCCTGTTTGGGGTTTATTGGAATATCTGAATGGATATATTCTCATCTTTCATCATATCAGGAATGTTTTCTTCCAACAAATCTTGGATAATTTTCTCAGTGGTTTGTTTTTCTCTTCTTGTTCTGAAATTCCAATGACACATAGGTTATTCCTGTTGGTGGTATCCCAAATGAACCTTAGGCTTTCTTCATTTTTTTTATCCTTTTTTCTGATTGGTCCAAAGAAGTATTCAGCTTTGTCTTCAATCTCATTAATTCTGTCTTCCATTGCATTGATTCTACTCCTTTGTCCTTGCAGTGTATTTTCTATTTTTGAAAATTTAGTACTAATCTTCTGTATTTCTACTGTAGATTTTGAATGATTTCTAATTTTTAATTTATTTTATCATTTTGTTCTTGTATTTTCTTCCAAAATTGTTCTAGGTTTTTTTTCTGTGTTTTCCTTAATTTTGTCATTTTTTCCCTTGATCTGTCTCTCAATCCATTGAAGATATCTAAATATAGTTCTTTTGAATTACTTATCAGAGAGTTCTAGCTGCTTCTTCCTCAGGGATGTGTTACAGGTTTGTATCCTTCTCCATTGTTTCTGCCACTTTATTTTGCTTCTTTGTGTGGACTCTGATAGTCTGTTGTCTCCAAGACTTTGTGACATTGTTGTATTTATATTTCCATTAACTGTTTGTGAAGAGCAGCTAAGGGTGAGTCAGGGTCTTCTTGGTGGTTGTTTATCATTGGCCCATTGGTGGAGAAGGAGGTGGTGGTGGCTCTCACTCACTAAGTGAAGCTGTAGGAGATGTGGGTATAGTTGTATTGTATGGGGACTGTTGCTGTCTCCCAGTCAGCTAGACAAAAATAACAATTGAATAACCATCA
>NW_006921772.1:2719664-2723519 GCF_000298275.1 Orycteropus afer afer
AAAAAAAAAAAAAGGAAAAAAAATCAGGCCAGGGTGTAGCAGGGCACCTAAATTCCATCCAAGCACACAGACTGGGATGAAATTCCTGTCAGCCTAGAAGGTGGGTGGGAGTGAGGGATGGTCACATGTCTGTTCACCTAGAGAGTGTGGGGTATATTAGTAATGCAAGGAAACTTTACAGTCGTTGGTGTCCAGAATGTCCTTGCAGTTCCCAGTAGATGGAGCCTATTCTTAAGTCTCTGGAATCTGGGAGAATGCTTCTCTTTAAATATTCAAAATGGTCAAACTGCTTGTAAACAATCAAAATGGCTGTGCCCTCTGGACAGGCAAAAGTCTTTTACTCCCAGTTTTGGTCAGTGTGACACTACTTTACTGGCTCTTGTGTTTTTTTTTTTTTTTTCTTGATGGAGGGTGGAGGAGAGGTCTAGAGGGCAAAAAGACAACCCATTATCCTAAAGCAAATAATTTAATCTTGGATTGCTGTGATTTTATAAAAGAAGTGAGTCCTACAGCAAGGGCAGCATGTTTAATCAGCAGGCAGAGTTACGGAGACAGTCTGAATTCCATAAAGCTTCTGATGTTTATGAAAAGCCATAACATACTACACAAAAACATTGTTCTACTTCTTACTTTGGAGAATGGCATCTGGGGTCTTTAAAGCTTGGAAGCGAGGAGTTCTGGTAAGATAGTGGGATAGGCAGCCAAACTACACACACACAAAGAAAAGAGGAACCAATTAACACAGATACAGAAGGTAATCCTGGAGTCCTGAGCTTTGAAAGGAAGAATATAGAATTGGACTAAACTCCAAGTAGCAAAAAAACCTGCATGAAAAAGAAGACATACAGAGCTGTCGTCTGTCAGCGATCTTCATCGGCTTAGATATTGCCAAATGGTGTTAGAACCTAAGAATTAACCTAAAAATTGGCCCTACTAGCCAGGGGCTACATGGAAGATGGCACTGGTGACTGGTGAATAAAAAGGAAAGCAGTGAAGAGGGTGAAGGGCTGAGCTGTGGACTTTTGTCAGGCCAGAGGGTGGAGCCATTTTGAATGTTAGCAAGTGGTTTGACTATTTAAATATTTAAAGTGACAGTGTTCTCTCAGATTCCAAGGACTTAAGAATAGGCTCCACTTCCCAGGAACCAGAAGGACATTTAGGACATGAACAACTGGAAAGATGTGATATTCCTTTTGTTACTCTTAGACTCCACACCATCCTGGTGAATGGAGGTGTAGCTATCCCTCACTCCCACCCACATTCTGGACCAGCAAGCATTCCATCCCTGTCTGTGTGCTCACACAGAGACAGGGTGCCCTGCCCTGCCCTGCTCAGATTCCTGCCCCCTCCCCCTTTTCTTTCATTGGTTTGTTTTTGTGTGTTTAAAAATTATTATTATTATTATTATTTGTCCTTTTTATTATTATTCTTTATTCTTCCATTCCCAGGTTCTAGTTCTCAGCTTTTTCTCTTTCCCCTGTTTCTGGTCCCCCCCCCGCCTTTTTCTCTCATTGGTTACCCCATTCTTTGTTTTTCATTCTGCATTTTTCCCATTTTTCTTCATTATTCTCCTACTCTACTTTACTTCTCTTATAACCCTCTCTCCAGATATTGCAGGTTTTTTTTCTTTCTTTCTTTTCTTTTTTCTGTTTTTTTTTTTGGTGTTGTCCCTGTGTGTTCACATGGTGGGTTTTTTGTCTGCTTGTTTTTACTTTTTTGATCATTTTTCAATTGTTGTTTTTGTTTACTGAATGGGACCCAGAACATATCCCTGAATAAGAAGCAGCATTGTTACTCCCTGATAAGGAATTCAAAAGAATTATATTTAGGTATCTTCAAAGGTTTGAGAGACAGATCAAGGAAAACACTGACAAAATTAAGGTAAACACAGACACAATGGTAGAACAACTTAGGAAGAAAATACAAGAACAAAATAACAAAATAAATGAAAAATTAGAAAAGATATAAAATATACAGATAGAAATCCAGACGATTAATACTAAATTTTCAGAAATAGATAACACATTGAAAGTGGAAAGTAGAATCTAATCAATGGAAGATAGAGTTAGTGAGATTGAAGACAAATATCTGACTACTTCTTTGCAAAGGAATCAAACATGAAAAATGTCAAAACAAAATGAAGAAAGCCTAAGGTTTATGTGGGATACCATCAAGAGGAATAATCCACATGTGATCAGAATTTCAGAACAGGAAGAGAAAAATAAACCTCTGAGAAAATTGTCCAAGATTTGTTGGAAGAGAACTTCCCTGATATGATGAAAGATGAGAATATATTCATTCAGGAATTCCAATGAACCCCAAACAGGATAGACCCCAAAAGAAAATCACCAAGATATATCATCATCAAAATCATCAAAACCAAAGACAAAGAAAGAATCCTGAAAGCAGCATGGGAAAAATGAAAAATTACCTACAAAAGACAAAAAGTACAAATAAGCTCTGATTTCTCAGGAGAAACCATGCAAGTGAGAAGGCAATGGGATGGTATATATAAGGCCCTGAAAGAGAATAATTTCCAACCAAGAATTTTATACATGGCAACATTGTCCCTGAAATATGATGGTGAAATTAGGAAATTTCCAGATGAGCAGAAATTAAGGGAATTTTTTAAAACCAGACCAACCTTACAAGAGATACTAAAGGGAGTCCTTTGAACAGAGAACCAATAATAGCAAACAACAACCAACCATTAATACACAAGATGACATAACCCAAAAACCAACACAGCTATGGAAATATCCAAAGTAAAATAAGTTTACAAGATTATAAACAGAAAGCCAGAGACATGTATTGGCAAATGAGGACAATTACAAACTAAAAAGAGGGGAAAAATAGTACAGAATAGAATAGTATAGAAGTTCTTTAGACCTTATAAATGGTGAGGATGTCAAGAAAGTTGCGAAGTAGAATACTATTCTAAACTCTGTGAGAAAATTATAAATCATAGGGTAACCTCAAAAAAAAATGGTAAACCTTCACATACAATAAAAAAGAGAACAAGCACAAATATTTAGCAAACTCTAAAACAAAAGCAACAAGGAAATGATAACATGATTCATAAACACAAGGAGCTCAGCACAGAAAATTATATGGAACAAAGAAACCAGGGACACCATAAAACAACACAACAAAATGACAGCAACCAATTCATACTTCATGATAATTACACTGAATGTTAATGGATTAAATGTACCACTCAAGACACAGAGACTGGATAAGAAAACATAACCCATCAATAAGCTGTCTACAAGAGACACACCTCAGAGACAAAGACAAAAATAGACTAAAAATCAAAGGTTAGAAAAAGATGCATCAAGCAAATTGCAACCAGAAAAGATCAGGAGTAGCAATTGTTGTTGTTGTTAGGTGCCATCAAGTTGTTTCCGACTCATAGTGACCCCACGCACAGCAGAACAAAAACACTGCCCGATCCCACGCCAGCTCC
Source organism: Orycteropus afer afer (assembly GCF_000298275.1). Lineage (NCBI taxonomy): Eukaryota > Metazoa > Chordata > Mammalia > Tubulidentata > Orycteropodidae > Orycteropus > Orycteropus afer. The sequence goes on from NW_006921772.1 coordinate 2,723,131, forward strand.
ACGATCCCTGCTATACTTGAGTCCTTCATCGCAGCCACCATGTCAATCCATCTTGTTGAAGGCCTCCCCTTCCCACGTCAACCCTCCACACTACCAAGCATGACATTCTTCTTCAATGAATGGTCCCTCCTGACAACATGACCACAATAGGTGAGATGAAGTCTGGCCATTCTTGCTTCCAAGGAGCATTTTGGGTGCACTTCCTCTAGGACAGATCTGTTAGTTCTTTTAACAGTCCATAGTACTTTCAGCATTCTTTGCCAGCACCACAACTCAAAAGCATCAACTCTTTTTTGGTCTTCCTTATTCATTGTCCAGCTCTCACATGCATACGAGGCAATTGGAAATATCATGGCTTCTGTCAGGCACACCTTAGTCCTCAAGGAGAC
>NW_006921772.1:2727349-2728255 GCF_000298275.1 Orycteropus afer afer
CCTGCAGCTGACTGCTCCTCTGTCTGAGTTCCTGGCTTTTAATCCCCTTTTTCCTGCTCTCCTGCACTGCTGCTTTGGGTGTGCCTGATTTCCCTTGCCTCCTCCTGTCAATATATTGACAGAGAACTTCCAGAGTAGCAATATTATCTGATAAAATTGACTTTAAGACAAAAACCACCATATGTGACAAGAAGGGACATTATATAATGATTAAAGGATCAATTGAACAAGAATATATAACCATAATAAATATCTATCAGTGAAAGAGCACTGAAACACATAAATCAGACTTTAAAAGAGTTGAAAAAGCAAATAGGTAACTCTACAGTGATAGTGGGAAACTCAAATACACCACTTTCAATGAAGGATAGAACAACTGGAAAGAAATGCAACAAAGATGAAGAAGAGGTAAACAATACAATCCACCAACTTGAACTTTTTTTTTTTTTTAATTGTGATTTGGGTGAAGGTTTACAGAGCAAATTTACTTTCCATAGAGCAGTTCACATATACTGTGTCTCATGACATTGACCACAGTTTACCACAATGCAACAACTCCCCTCCCACTTCCTCCCCATAGTTACCTCTTCCCTGTGTCCATCCCTCCATCCACTCCTGCCCCCTGAGCTGTCTCCCTGTGCATAAGAAGCCCTTCTTTCTCCCATGATTGTTCTTTCCAAGGAGTGTATCTACCTCAGGTAAATGTTCAACTCATATGCCTGTATTTTGTTTGGTGGGAAACCACAGGTGTGGGCTCAATTCCAGACCTGAGGCAGCTAGGGGCCATAGACTCAGTGGTTCCACCAGGCTCTATCGGACCAGCAAACTTGGTCCCCCTCCCTTTTTTTTTTTTTTTTCTCCAAATGATTTTGAGTTTTGTTCCACATTGTTCTCCCTCTCTATCAA
>NW_006921772.1:2729019-2730268 GCF_000298275.1 Orycteropus afer afer
ATATTTGTCCTTTTGTGATTGACTTATTTCACTCAGCATAATGTCTTCCAAGTTCATCCATGTTATGCGGTGTTTTACAGATTCTACATTATTCTTTAGCGTTGCATAGTATTCCATTGTGTGTATGTACCATAGTTTGGTTATCCATTCTCAGGTGATGGACATCTAGGTTGTTTCCATGTTTTGGCTATTGTAAATAGTGCTGCGAAAAACATGGGTGTGCATCTGTTCTTGTTATGGCTCTCACTTTAGGGTATATACCCAGTAATGGAATGGCTGGGTCAAATGGTATTTCTAATTCCAACTTTTGAAGGAATTGCCATACTGTTTTCCACAATGGTTGTAATATTTTACAGTCCCACCAGCAGTGTATGAGAGTCTCAATCTCTCCACAACCTCACCAGCATTTGTTATTTTCTGTCTTGTTGAACTTTGCTGGAGCAAGATGTTATCTCATTGCTGTTTTGATTTGCAGCTCTCTAATAGCTAATGATCATTAGCATTTCTTCATATGTTTGTTGACAATCCACCAACTTGAACTTATAGACATGTACAGAGTTCTTCACCCAGCAATGACACAATATACATTCTCTTATAGTGCACATGGAACATTCTCCATGATAAATCATATGTTAGGCCATAAAGTAAGCCTTAATAAATTTGAAAACATTGAAATATTGCAAAGCATCTTTTCAGATCATAATGCTATCAAATTAGAAATCAGCAATAGGAAGATCAATGGCAAAAGAGTAAACACATGGAAACTGAACAGCACCCTCCTTAAGAAAGACTGGGTGAGGAAAAATATAACAAATGAAATTGAAAAACTCCTTGAATCAAATGAGAATGAAAACACAACATACCAAAATCTTTGGAACACAGCAAAAGCAGTGATCAGAGGGCAACTTATAGCAATGAATGTACACATCAAAAAAGAAGAAAGAGCCAAAATCAACACTTTAAACCAACATCATCTCCAACAATTAGAAAAAGAACAGAACCATAGCCTACAGTCACCAGAAAAAAAGAAATAATCGATATTCCAGCAGAAATCAATGAAACAGGAAGTAGAAAGACAATAGAGAAAATCAACAAGACTCTAAGTTGGCTTTTTGAAAAGAGTGATAAAATTGACAAACCAGTGGTAAATTTAAAAAAGGAAAAGAGGGAAAGAATACAAATAACACAAATGAGAAACAAAATGAGTGACATCACAACAAAACCAAATGAAATAAAAAGGATAATATCA
>NW_006921772.1:2731085-2731605 GCF_000298275.1 Orycteropus afer afer
TAAATAAAACAAAGGAGAAGAATCACATGGTCATATCAATTGATGCAGAAAAGGCATTTGATAAAATCCAACACCCATTCTTGATCAAAACTCTCAGCAATATAGCAATAGAAGAGACATTACTAAACATAATAAAGGGCATATATGTGAAACCAACAGTTTCTCTCAGTGGAGAAAGACTGAAACCATTCCCCTTGAAAACAGGAACCAGATAAGGATGCCCTCTATCACCACTTCTATTCAAAATTGTATTGGAAGTCCTAGCCAGGGCAATAAGGCAAGAAAGAGAAATCAAAGGCATCCAAACTGGTATGGAAGAAGTCAGACTATCCTTATTTGCTGATGATATGATCCCATAAACATGCATAAACATGCAATCAGGATGTGTTAATTATCACTGTTGACTGGAATGCAAAAGTTGGAAACAAAGAAGAATCACCGGTAGTTAGAAAATATGGCCTTGGTGACAGAAATAATGCTGGAACTCGTATGGTAGAATTTTGCAAGACCAACGACTTGT
>NW_006921772.1:2733955-2743482 GCF_000298275.1 Orycteropus afer afer
CTGCGATGATGGGCTCAAGTATAGCAGGGATTGTGGGGCTGGCGTGGGATCGGGCAGTGTTTTGTTCTGCTGTGCATGGGGTTGCTATGAGTTGGAAACGACTTTATGGCACTTAACAACAACAACAACAACACAGCAGCAAAAATATTGCTGAAATAGAAATAAAGAAATTGGCATAGTTGGAACTGTGTGTCAACTTGACTGGACCACAATTCTGTGTGGTTTAAGGAATTGTGGTATGGGTTGTTCCAATGATGGGATCAGATGTATATGTTATAAGCAGCCAATCCATTGAAAGGGAGTTTCCCTAGGGATGTGGCCTGCTTCCGGTATATATATGGACATCCTGGGAAAAGAGACACTCTTCTGTGTATTGGGATTCTGTTGTGTTGCCTACAACTGTCTGTGAGTGAATAATTCACCGTTCAGCCTGGAGAGCTTTGATTTGTCATTCATTGGCATCAACAGCCAATATACTGCCTGCCAGCCTTGAGCTCGTCAGCCCCTGCAGCTTCATGAATTGGAAAAAGCCTGCAGCTTGATGTTTGATCCAAGAACTTGGGTCTTGCCAGCTTTTGTAAATGTGTGAGCCATTTTCCTAAGATCTCTCTCTCTAAGCTTTACTGGTTTTGAATCTCCAGAGAACTCAGTCTAACACATTTGGTACTGAGAGTGGTTCTAGAGAGACCAAATCATAAGGATAGGCTTCCTAAAATGGTTCTCCAATTTGGTTAATTGTAAAGGCACTGATGACCCTGCCTCCTTTAGTAAAGAGGGGCCTGCTAATCTGTGGTGAGAGGTGACAACATTAATATGCAAATAGCACCACCAATAGATCAAGTGCTTTTGAGAAGTGACGGTCTGGGTGATTGCATATTTGATACTTTTCTACAATTTTGTCAGCATGAGGAGTATAAGGAAGCTGGTTGGTTGGTTCTAATTACATTAGACAAAGTGGTGAAAGAGTGAGATGAGCTCAGGGCTGCTGAGTCACAACTTAAGCACCGTAGAAAAAACCTCAATGTTTCCAGTTGTGCTCTGAAAGAAAGCCTTATTTCTTCTAGTAACAGAGCTGATATTGCTGAAAACCAAACCCAGAGTCTTATTGTAAGGGTGGCTGAATTACAATGCCAATTAAATTGCCAGCCCAGAGTGGTGTCTGAAGTTAATGTAAGGGCATTGATTGGGAAAAAATGGGATCCTAAACCTGGAATAGGAGCTCTGATAGCGTAGTGCCTAAAGCACTTGACTGGTAACCAGAAGGCTGACGGTTCAAACCCAGCAGTCACTCCCTGGAAGGAAGATGGGACAATCTACTTCTGTAGTGATTGTTGTTGTTGTTGTTATTTGCCGTGGAGTCGGCCCGACTCATAGCGACCCCTCCTTGGGTTTGCGAGGCAGTATCTCTAGGGAAGTAGGATTGCCCAACTTTCCTTCCGAGTCTGTAGTGATAGTGCCTCAGAAATCCAAGGAGGGGTCGCTATGAGTCAGGTTCGACTCGAGGGCACATAACAACAACAACAACCCTGAAATGAGCACACATGGGCAGATAGTCAGAAGGATCAGGATATGGAGCCTGTAAATTCTGTTGAATCCCTCCCATCTGAAGGGATTACTATAAAACCATTATCCCCTCACGTCAGTTTGATGGGATTAACCCAACTGCTCCTGATGGGTCATTGCCTGAGGCAGAGGCCATGGAAGACATTGCTGAATGTTCCCAGGAACTGCCCCAACCACCCATTGTTGCTGCTAGACCTATAATCAAAGTTAAGACCAAGCGAGCCCCATAGCCAGAAACAGAGAGTCCAGAAGACATGCCTTTTACCAGTATGGTGAGTAATAAATTTGTGAAGGGAGCCCCAGTATCCTAGAAGACACTGTGATTGCTATTTTATGTAAGCTGGATTTGACAGTGGGAAGGGCCCTAATTGAACCAAAACACTTAACTATGATGGGGCTGATTGGACCTCGTTGTAGTAGGGGCCAAGTGACAGCAGTTAATCAACAAAGGCAAGTGGGTATGGTTACCATAATGGACAGCAGAGTCAGAACAGTAATCAGAATATTCTGACTCATGTGGAATTATGACATTGGCTAATTGTGCATGGTGTTCCTAGTAGTGAAATTCATGGCAAACCTACCAAATATTTACATGATCTGTATGTTGTTGTTGCTGTTATGTGCCGTCGAGTCGGACCCGACTCATAGCGACCCCTCCTTGGGTTTCCGAGGCAGTATCACTATGGAAGTAGATTGCCCCGTCTTCCTTTGGAGGAGTGGCTGGTGTGTTTGAACCACCAGCCTTCTGGTTAGCAGTCAAGTGCCTTAGGTACTATGCTACCAGAGCTTCCTTGATCTGTACAGACAGAAGAATTCTAGGTCACGTGAACAGCAGCCTAGGTTGAATTGCCAGAATAGAGTCACAGCCTCTCAATCAATTCCCAGACTTGAGTCAGTTTACAGACCCACAACCCCTTGAAGCAAGGGGAGGCCAGGTCCCTTTGTGAAGGGACCCCACTACTTTGCCCAAAATCTATAATGTCAATCTTTCTCCTAGCCTTCCCCAATGGGATCTAAGGCCTTTTACGAGAGTGACTGTTTACTGGGGAAAAGGAAATAATCAGACTTTTTGGGTTTTACTGGACACTGGCTCTGAACTAACACTAATTCTAGGAGACTCCAAGTGTCATTGTGGCCCATCAGTCAGAGTGGGGGCCTATGGAGGTCAAGTTATTGATGGAATTTTAACTAAGGTGCATCTCACAGTGGGTCCAGTGGGTCCCTGAACCCATTCTGTAGTGATTTCCCCAGTGCCAGAATGCAAAATTGGAATAGATATACTGAGCAATTGGCAGAATTCCCACATTGGGTCTCTGACATGTGGAGTAAGGGCTATTATGGTAGGAAAAGCCAAGTGGAAGCCATTAGAACTGCCTCTACCTTAAAAAAAAAAAAAAGTAAATCAAAAGCACTACTGCATCCCTGGAGGGGTTGCAGAGATTACTGCCACCATCAAGGACTTGAAGGATGCAGGGGTGGTTATACCCACTACATCCCCATTTAATTCACCTATTTGGCCTGTGCAAAAAACAGGTGGATCTTGGAGAATGACAGTTGATTATCATAAACTTAATCAGGTGGTGACTCTAATTGCAACTGCTATTCCTGATGTGGTTCATTGCTTGAGCAAATTAGTACATATCCTGGTACTTGGTATGCAGCTATTGATCTGCCCAATGCCTTTTCTCAATACCAATTTCAAAGGACTATCAGAAGCAGTTTGCCTTCAGCTGGCAAGGCCAACAGATACTTTCACAGTGCTTCCCCAGCATTATATCATAATTTAGTTTGTGGGGATCTTGATCACCTTTCCCCTCCACAAGACATCACACTAGTCCATTATATTGATGATATTATGCTGATTGGACCTAGTAAGGAAGAAGTATTGATGACTGTAGACTTATTGGTGACACATTTGTGTGCTAGCAGTTGGGAAATTAACCTGGAAAAATTAAGGCACCTTCCACCTCAGTGAAATTTCTAGGGGTCCAATGGTGTGGGGCATGTCGAGATATTCCTACTAAAGTGAAGGATAAGTTATTGTATCTGGCTTCCCCCACAACTAAAAAGGGGGCACAGTGTCTGGTGTGCCTCTTTGGATTTTGGAGGCAACATATCCTTCATTTGGGTGTGTTGCTGCGGCCTATTTATCAGGTGACTCAGAAAGCTGCTAGTGTTCAGTGGGGCCCAGAACAACAGAAGGCTCTGCAAGGGGTTCAGGCTGCCATGCAGGCTACTCTGCCACTTGGGCCATAAGATCCAGCTGATCCAATGGTGCTTGAAGTGTCTGTAGTAGATAGAGAAGCTGTTTAGAGTCTTTGGCAGGCCCCTATTGGTGAATTGCAACACAGACCCTTGGGATTTTAGAGCAAAGCCCTGCCATCCTCTACAGATATCTACCCTCCTTTTGAGAAACAGCTTTTAGCTTGTTATTGGGCTTTAGAAGAGACTGAACGCCTAACCATCTACGACCAAGTCACCAAGTGGCCTGAGCTGCCCCTCATGAACTGGGTGTTGTCTGACCCACAGAGTCATAAAGTAGGACGTGCACAGTAGCACTCCATCATTAAATGGAAGTTTTATATCAGAGATCAGGCTCAAGCAGGACCTGAAGGCACAAGTAAGTTGCATGAGGAAGTGGCCCAAATGCCTATGGTCTCCACTCTAGACTCATTACCTCCCCTCTCCCAGTTTGCACCTATGACCTCATGAGGAGCTCCTTCTGATAAGTTGACTGAGGAAGAGAAAACTCATGCCTGGTTTACAGATGGTTCTGCGTGATATGCAGGCACCACTTGAAAGTGTACAGTCTCAGCGCTGCAGCCCCTTTCTGGGACCTCCTTGAAGGACAGTGGTGAAAGGATATCTTCTTGCTGGTCAGAACTTCACACCATGCATATGGCTGTTCACTTTGCATGGTATAAAAAATGGCCAGATGTGCGATTATAGATGGATTCATGGGCTGTGGCTAATGACTTGGCTGGATGGTCTGGGACTTGGAAGGATAATGATTGGAAAATTGGTGACAAGGATGTATGAAGAAGAGGTATGTGGATATATGTCTCTGACTGGGCCAAAGGAGTAAAGATATTTGTGTCACATGTGAATGCCCAGCAAAAGGTGACCTCGGCAGAGGAGGACTTTGACAATCAGGTGGATAGAATGACACGTTCAGTGGAAACCAGTCATCCTTTTTCCCCAGCTACTCCTGTCATTGCTCAATGGGCTCATGAAAAAAGTGGCCATGGTGGTGGGGATGGAGGTTATGGATGGGCTTAGCAACATGGATTCCCACTTCCAAGGCTGGTTTGTCTACTGCCACTGCTGAGTGCCCAATCTGCCAGCAGCTTACAGACTTACAGAATACCTTATCCACCATCATGGTATCCCACACAACATTGCTTCAGATCAAGGGATTCACATCACAGCAAATGAAGTGCAGCAACGGGCCTATGCTCATGGAATTCACTGGTCTTACCATGTTCCCCATCGTCCTGAGGCAATTGGCTTGATAGAATGATGGGATGGCCTACTGAAAATACAATTACAGTGCCAGCTAGGTGGCAATACTTTAAAGGGTTGGGGCAATGTTCTCCAGGAGGCTGTTTATGCTCTAAATCAGCATCCATTGATGTTCCCACCCCAAGTAACCACCAAAGAACGTTGTTTTCTGAGTGTATACCTAAGTTTGACTTTTTATAACAGTGGTATCATGGACTATTTGTCCATTTGTGATTGATTTATTTCACTTAGCATAATGTCCTCCAGATTCATCAAGGTGATGTTTCACAGACTCATTATTATTCTTTATCATTGTGTAGTATTCCATAGTATTTGGATATTCTTATGTATTTATTTTTCCATATAATCTTTAGAATCAAATTGTCTAGTTCCAGAAAAAAAGAATTCTTTTATTTGTTTTATTGAGATTCTAAGCCACTTTTTATTATACCATATTTAAACTAAGATGGTCAGATTGAGTATTCACATCTTGGTTCTTACAGTTCCTAACTGCTTAAAAACAGACTTTTCTGATTCAAATCCAAAAATAATTGTCACATAAAACTGATCTTTATTTAAGGCACTACATATTTCTGGTATCTATGATTCTAGGTTTTCTACTTTATAGACTTAAAAGCTTTCTAGAGGCTTTGCCTGAGGTGGTCACTCGTAGGCAAGATGTTCATTTTGTAAGGTCACATTGTCCATCTTTTTTTTCCCCAACACTCCACAGTTCCAAGTTTTGTGCTTTTTAAAACTATTTTCTCCTAAAATGATTAAAAGTGCTCTTGGGAAGATCCACTGGTTTGGAGGTCTGCATGCAATTGTGTAATTTCTGGCTCTAGTAATTTCTAGTTTGCCTGGAATTTTAACAATAGTCTTGAGGTTTTGCACATGGAACAGACTTCTAACTCTTCAGTGAGGGCAGCGATTGATGTGAATATCCCTGAGAGAGCTAGACCTGTGAATATGGATGGAATGAACATTTGTCTCCTTACAAAAGACTCCATCCTGATTTATAAATTGCCTTTTCTTAGAGAATTTCCTTGAAATATATGTAGATATACTTTACTAATGTGCTGAAATAGTGCTATCCAAAGAAATAAGAGTCCAGCAGTACAGGAGGTAAAGCTCTATAATAACTGTACTTTACCCACACTGCACATATATAATTTTTGTGATTACTAGCTGCACTATTAACTAGGGTACCTTAATAGACATTATGTGCAATGTGGGTGAACTTGAGTTTATTATAACAATTCTAACTTGTACATTTCCTGACATCTGTGGCATTCTGTGTGGTTATGGTGAACATTGTTTTCCTTTTGGTATTTTCTTAAATGAAAGAAAAAAATGCATAAATTTTAAAAAGTTACCAGCGTCTAATTATGTTTATGTTCAAGAAGTTTGTGTAATTTTCAATATTTATTTAATTTATATGTGTGATCAGACTCACACCATTAATATTCACTCATTATTTTGAAAGCTCATTTTGTGTCAGGCAATGAGTAAGACACTGGGGTTACAAAGGTAAGTGTGGTCTAATTCCCACTAGTGATACCATTCTCTACTTCCATGTGGGAGACCTGAGTTAAAAAACTGGCTAATGCCTCTCAAGTGTAGCCACGACCTGTCTCTCATTGTAGGCTTGCATGTTACAATGACGCTGAAGAGATTTCAGCAGAGCTTCAAGGCCAAGACAGAGAAGGGAGACAGACCTAGTGATCTACTTGCAAAAAGTCAGACAATTAAAACCCTGTGTATCACAATAATTTGATCCCATTGTGCATTAAGTTGGCATGAGGTGGGGGTCAACTCAACATCCATTAAAAATAACAACATTGAAGAACTAAAAAGCTGTGCTGAGGGAACTTGGGTTTATATGAAATATTTACAAGACCAAGTGATAAGAACCTGACAAGCACTGTCATTTACTATTTATAATAACTCAATGACTTAAATATGATTGTAATATCCATTTTACAAATGAGGACCTTGATGGAATTTGGAAAGTCAGATATAATCTAGTAGATGTATTCAAAGCATTAGGAGAGCAGAGAGAAGTGGCTTGGAGAAGAAATGAGGATTAGAGAACAGATTTCTCTTTGTGGGTAAATGACTTTCCTATAGGTCTGGTGGGAAATCTAATGGACTCTATGCCAGATAGTGTAGTAGAGGGAAGACCTTCAGGAAAGAAATATGTAGACTACAATCTAGACACCATACGATGGACTGGATACCATTGTTGAAAACAAAGGATGAGTTGAGACTAAATATGATATTTCTTTCTTTGTTTCTTGCTTAAATAAATTGGCAAAATGAATTGATATAATGTAACTATAAAGATAGAATGGGTATAAAGGAAAAAATAGTTTGCTTATGATTTTAAATTTATATAATCTATAATTATTCTACAAGTGTTTTGGTTTTCATTGTGTATTTTCCTTGTCTATAAGAAGAGAAAATAATAACGTTTTAATGCACAAGAGTTAAAGGTAACCAAGATGACTACTATTATATACACAATCCTGCAATAGCAGTAATAACAATAATTTGTAAGTGGATGCATAAATAGACAATCTGAATAATGATGGGAAAGCAAATGGGGGTACACTCATGAATATATATAGGTTTGACAGAGGCTCTCTCTACCTATGTATTTATTTATATGTGCTTCAAATATACCCATGAATGTAGTAGAGCATACAGGGGATAAAGATATGAAAACATCTTAGTCATAACCACCTACCTTGAGGGAATGAGTGCTGAGTATGGAGGCCCAGGACTGTGCTTTTGGGGAACATTAAGGTCAATTGGCATGCCACAGTCCGCAAAGATAATGTTTTACCTCCTATTTTGGTGAGCAGCAGCTAAGGTTTTAAAATCTTGTAAGTAGCCCTCTAAGGTGTGACTATTGGTCTCTCCCCATCTGGAGCAAAGAAGAGTGAAGAAAATAAAAGATGCAGGAAATAATTAGTCCAAAGGACTAATGGACCATGTGAACACCAGCCTCCACAACCTTGACACCAGAGGAACGACATGGTTCCTGGCTACCACTGTTGACTGCTCTGAAAGGTATCACAACGAGAGGTCTCAGATAAAGTGGGGAAAATATGGAACAAAACTTAAAATCATTAAGAAGACCAGGCTTATGGGTCTGATGAAGACTGGTGGAACCCCTGAGATACGACCCTTAGACACCCTTCAAGCCAGGAATTGAACTTAACCCCCAAGACTCAACTGGCAGCCAAATGATACACAGGCCTATAAGGTGAACAGTAATATTAGGAGGGTACGTACTCATCAGAACAATCAAGCTTATGAGATCCAGAGGACTGTATTTGCCTAGGAATGGAGCCAGGAAGGCAGACACGGATGAGAAGGAAGGAAAGGAGTGGGGACAGGGAGGATGTGGGAAGAATTCTGATACAGTGTGGGGATTGCAGTAAATGTCACAAAACAGAATGTGTATGAACTGCTGAATGGAAAACCAATTTGCTCTGTAAACTTTCACCCAAATTAGGTCTTAAAAGCTTGCAAAGGTGGCCATCTAGATGCAACAATGGGTCTCTCTTCGTCCAGAGCAAAGAAAAATGAAGAGAACCAAACATACATGGAAACCATTAGTCCAAGCAACTAGCACACTATGCAATCCTCAGCCTGTACAACTATGAGACCAGAAGAACTAAAAGGTGCCCAGCTACCACTGTCAACCACTTGGAAGTGGATCTATGTAGGAGATCCTGCATAGAGTGGGAGAACAATGTGGAACAAAACTCAAAATCATAAAAAAAAAAAAAAAAGGACCATGTTTGCTGGTCTGATAAAGGTTGGTGTAACTGCTGAGACTATGGTTCCTAGCTGTCCTTCAGGTCTGTAATTGAACCCAGTCCTGTAGCTTCCAGCCAAATAAATACAGGCATATGAGTTGAAAATTTACAGTAGGTAGATATACTCCTTAGAGATCAATCATGGGAAAATAGGACTGTGTATGCACAGGGAGACAGCTCAGGGGACAAGAGTGCATGGGAGGGAAGGACATAGGAAAGAGGTTAACTATGGGGAGGAAATAGAACGGGAGCTGTTAAATTGTGGTAAATTGCAATCAATGTCATCAGACAAAGTGTATGTGAGCTGTGGTATGTTGTTGTTGTTGTTAAGTGCCGTCGAGTCGTTTCCGACTCATAGCAACCCCGTGCACAGCAGAATGAAACACTGCCTGATCCTGCGCCAGCCCCACAATCCCTGCTATACTTGAGCCCATTGTCTCAGCCACCGTGTCAATCCATCTCGTTGAAGGCCTTCCCCTCTTTCATCAACCCTCTACCCTACCAAGCATGACATCCTTCTCCAGGGAATGGTCCCTTGTTACAATATGACCAAAATAGGTGAGATGAAGTCTGGCCATTCTTGCTTCCAAGGAGCATTCTGGCTGCACTTCCTCCAGGACATATCTGTTAGTT
>NW_006921772.1:2743582-2746340 GCF_000298275.1 Orycteropus afer afer
GGCCTGAGTTTCCTCTCCTCACCTAATCCCTTCGGCTAATTGCTCTTCTCTCTGGCTTCCTGGCTTTTAATCCCCTTTCTCCTGCTCTTCCTGCTTGCTACTTTGGGCATCCCTGAGTTGTCACTCCTCACCTGTAACCCTGGGGCTGACTGCTTTCTGCCCGGGTTCCTGGCTTTTTATTAAATGTGGTATGGGACATGAATATGCTCTGTAAACTTTCACCCAAATCACAATTTAAAAAAAAATTATTTTTTTTCAACTGAAGAATATCCTTGAAGAATATCTAGTTTCAAGAATAAATTAGTTGCAATAGGCATAGTTCAGAGATGTTTTTTTAAAAGGCCACCTGACTATGGGACATGTTATAAACAACAGTGTAAGGAAACATACTCACTTTATTTCACTTTTCCTGTTCCAACATCACTATGTTGACTCATCTAATGACCTAAGAATATTAAAACTTTACCTCCTCCTCTGCTGTTGGTGTCCTTGGAGGAGCCTTCTCCTCAGCTCTGCAGCTCAGATGGTGAGTGGTACGGCAAGATCAGAGCAGTTTCTGATGAAATCCTGGTCAGGTATGTAGATGTTGCATTGACTCTCTACTGATTTAAGTGTTACAGTTTAATGTACATTTGCTGAAATCTTGATACCTCAATTTCAAATTCAACTCCCACTGGAGCTGCCTTGGTGTCTACTTGCCTAAACAATTTTAAGTAGAAATATGAGAATGATTCCATGTTACAAAATATATCATTGATAGTGGACATTTAATAAAGGTTAGGGACCTGAGCCTCAGATTAACAGATATTTCTTGGTTTTTGCATTGCAGTGAATTGCTTGGCATGGCTTTTCTAGCCATAGGTTTTGTGACTTCCACCAGATTATTGGGTCGAACTATGCAAATGTGAGATGCTTGTGGCCTACCAAAGGGATTGGATAGCTTGTTAGTAATGTAAATAAGATGCATGGCACCCTTGTTTGAGTGGAACCATGCAAATAAGATTTATGGAGCCCTAATGTTGGGATCAGTCAGTTTTGTCATTCCACTAAGCTTAAAATGAGCTTTCCCAGAGGCAGAAAGGGGGACCTCACTATCTTCAAAAGGAAAAGGCAGGAGTGGAGTGTGTCCTTGGACCCAAGATTCAGGTACTGAGAGGATGGCGGAGAGACTGGTGAGAGACAGCAGAGATGGCAGAGTACCGAGAGACTGGCACAAGACAGAGTGGTGGGGTTTGTCTGCCCATGGAGTGAGAAAGCTGAGTGTTTTTGTGCAGAGCTAAAAGATCTTTGTAACCCTTGTCCAAGCAGGGCAGAGGCCAGGCCGAGAGGCTGAGGGCAAAAGAGAAGCATTCCTAGGGGCATGGCTGAGGGAGACTGTTCTGATCAAAGAATTATATCTTGAGTGCTTCTGAACCTGAATTATGACCTATCAAACCGAAAGCCAAGCCCACTGTCACTGAGTTGATTGTGACTCATAGAGACCTCCATTGTGTTTCCAAGGCAGTGAATCTTTACAGAAGTAGATTGCTTCCAATCTTCAGGTTAGCAGTCAAATGTCTTAGGTATTGCACCACCAGAGCTCCTTAAATAAACCCTATAATCTTGAGTATTGTCTGTGAGTTCTGTGTGGCCATTGCAACGAATTATTGAACCCAGCAGAGAAGTAGAGAGTACCTTGGGAGGGACAGTTGGTATCAGAATGATAAAGAGATTGGGGGGTGGTGACATGTCTGACTTCATTAGAATCATCCTTGGGCTGCTGACTGTGATTCTTTCGCCCCTTGTGAAGTTAGAGGAGGTAAGAGAACATCACTACCATGTATTTTTGCAGTGTTCCTTGACCCAATTTGTACTTATTCTGGGGTATACTCCAACTCAAAAACTCACTGCTGTGGAGTCAGATCCAACTCATTGCGACCCCTCCTTGGGTTTCCGAGGTAGTATCACTAAGGAAGTGGATTGCCCACCTTCCTTCTGAGGAGTGGCTGGTGGGTTTGAACTGTCATCCTTCTGGTTAGCAGTCAAGTGCCTTAGGCACTACACCACTAGAGCTCCTTCTGGGGTATACAGCAAGGTTGTATTTCCCAGCATCTTTGCTGTGTGGTGTGGCCATGAAATAAGTGCTCAACAATGGAAATGATGGAAGAATTTTGTGTCATTTCAGGGTTTGGACATGTGGGAGGCAGGTGTACCTTTCCCTTCCTGTCTTTGCCTATTAGATGGTTTTATATAAATGATCGTGAAGTACGAGGGGATGATAGAAACTCAAGGTAGACATTATTTTGTGGACTGCTGCCTGCCCATGAGAAATATCAAAATCTTGGCCTTACATGAGAGGGACACTTATTTTAGCTAATGAACCCAGAAAGTCTCCTTTGAAGAAATGATGTTTAAATACAATCCTTAGTTGAAAAAGTCTTAACCAATGTGGACTGAGTGGCCTAAGTGAATTTTAAATTGTGTTTTTCTATACAAAATTACAAATTTTATGGAGGATTGTTTTAGGTCACTTCAAGAA
Source organism: Orycteropus afer afer (assembly GCF_000298275.1). Taxonomy (NCBI): domain Eukaryota; kingdom Metazoa; phylum Chordata; class Mammalia; order Tubulidentata; family Orycteropodidae; genus Orycteropus; species Orycteropus afer. The sequence continues at coordinate 2,746,101 of NW_006921772.1, forward strand.
TGGACATGCTTTGAAATAAGCAAAAACAAAAAAAATCAAACCCACTGCCATTGAGTCAATTCTGACTCCTAGTGACCCTCATTGGGTCTCTGAGGCTATAAATTTTTACAGAAGTAGATTGCTACATCTTTCTTCTGCAGAGTGGCTGGTGAGTTTGAAATGCCAACCTTCTGGTTAGCAGTCAAATGCCTTGGGTACAGTGCCACCATAGCTCCTTAAATAAGCCAAGTTGATAGGAAA
>NW_006921772.1:2746730-2792819 GCF_000298275.1 Orycteropus afer afer
ACAACAACAACATATATATATATATATATATATATATATATATATGTGTATATATATATAGCTTTCATGAAATTTCTGGGTAGTGTATCAATATTACCCAGGAGGCAGTCATTTAAAAGATTATTGAATTGAAAAGGAATATTTTAGAAATGTATTTATCAGTGGGAATCTCTGAGTAAGGCAGTTAGTGTGCTTGGCTGCTAGCCAAAAGATTGGAAGTTCTAGTTCATCAAAAGGTGCCTCAGAAGAAAGGCCTTGCAATGTACTTCCAAAACATCAGCCATTAGAAACTCTATGGAACCCAGTTCTACTCTGACACACAGGAGGCCACCATGAATCAGAATTCAACAGCAACTGGTGGGAACATATTAGTGATATTGACTTGGCAGCCATAAATCTGTTCATTTATTTATTCAATTATGTATTAATCAGCATATTCTATTAAATAACAGGTTCTGTATTAGATCTTGGGGATATAATTATGAATAAAACAAGGTTTTTGTGTTTATGGGACCTACAGTTTGTAGAGAAGGAGAGTAATTGTCAAATGATTACACAAATGAAAATGTAATAACAAATTGTAGTTCATATGAAGGAAGACTATAAGGAGGTATGAGGTAAATTGAGATCTGGCAAATGAGCAAGAATTAATGTGGTGAGAAGGGGTGGGGTGAAAAATGTTCAGAGTGTTGGGAGGGTCTGAGTAATGAAGAAGGAAGAGAGATTTGGTAGGCCAGAGTGGTTGCAGCAGTGTAATGAATGTGGGAGTGAAGAGTAGGATATGAGGTCAGACTGGATGATTTAAGAGTTTAAACAGAATGGTCACAGGATCATATGTGTGTGTGTGTGTGTGTGTGTGTAGATATATATGTGTATATATATATATATATATATATATATAGAGAGAGAGAGAGAGAGAGAGACAGAGAGATAAAGTCACTGCCATCAAGTTGGATCCGACTCATAGCGACCCCTCCTTGGGTTTCTGAGGCAGTATCCCTACGGAACTACACTGTCCAAGCTTCCTTCTAAGAAGCTGCTGGTGGGTTTGAACCACCAGCCTTCTGGTTAGCAGTCAAATACCTTAGGCACTACATATTTATGGATAAGTGTGTATATATGTGTGTGTGTGGATATATATATATGTGCGTGTATATATACACACGCACATATATGTATATTTGGATTGAAAAGTTCACTCTGGCACTGAAGTGTGGACAAAGTTTGGAAAGTTAGAGGGGACAGTCAGGAAACAAGGAGGCTACTAAGGTCTCAGGAAAGCAAGGATCGTGGCTTAGCCCAGGTAATGACAGTTGAGATGGAGAAAAGTGGATGATTTAAGAAAATATTTTTAAAGTCTGAATTAACAAAGCAACTAATGGTGGCATGGAAATAATATTTTAGAGAGCTCATTTTAAAAGTTCTTATTTATTGCATAAAATCCAAGGAATAAAACTAAAACTTACTAAATCTCTGCATACCACGCAATCAATTTGTTCATTTTCTTTTCAATGTCCATACATTATTTCTGCATATGTGTATCTAAGATATTTTTTAGATTTTCTACTTGTCTGTCTTCTATAAAAAAGGATTTCTCCAAGTAACATAAAACTACAGTGCTTTATCGTTAATTGAAAATTTTACAGTAGTTTTCTTAGTATAAAGCCGATATAGTTTAAAGCTCAGATAGGGGATTCTGGATTTACTGGTGGAAGGATCTTTGAATAATGTATTCCAGATGAAAATACAGCAAGATTGGAAAGCCCAAGTCGCAGAGGACTCTTACTTCTCAGTTGCCTTTCTATCCCCTCAACCCCATCTCTCAACTGTGCAACTGGAGAATTCTTTCAAAATTCCAAAATTTCTAATACTTTTCCTATACTTCCTCAGAATTCCCAAGTGAAAAAAATATCTTACTATCACTACCTCATTTTCCCTTACCAAAATGTACACTTACACCTCTTAAACAACCATCTTGTTAAAGTTTACTTACTGAAACCCTGGGCTCATATTCTATGCTTCATGTTATTTCTCTTCCCAGTTGTGAATATTTTCTTCTAGTTATTGATACTTACTAATTTTATTAAGAAGCTCTGGTGGCACAGTGCCTAAGGCATTTGACTGCTAAGCAGAAGGTTGGTGGATGGAACCCACCAGCTGCTCTGTGGAAGGAAGATAAGGCAATCTACTTCTGTAAAGATTTACAGCCTTGGAAACCCAGTGGGGGTTGCTATGAGTCAGAATAGACTTGATGACAATGAAATTAGTTTGTTTGTTTGTTTGTTTGTTTGTTTAACCAATTTTATTAAGTCTTTCTCAGATTGGAAGTTTATTTGTTTACTATATTGTGGAGGCTGAAAACTAAGTCATGCATAGAGAAATTTAAAATTTGTTTGATTATTGGGGAAGGGCTCTTAACAGACAGTACAAAAGCTATGAGACTGGAATGAAACAGGTTCAGTTACAAATAGCATCAGTGAGTCACAGAATTTCACCAGGATTTATGGAGGTGGACAAAAAAATTAAGAAAATAATGATACTAAAGTCAGAATTGAAATAATAGAAATTATTATCTTCAAGAGTCTTTAGGTTTTATGATTTCATTAGATCAAAATTCTATTGCACAGGAAGCAAAAGATCTCTTTTTATCTGCTGTACTTTCAGGAAAATAAAAAAATAATTAATATTATTTTTCCATTTGTTTGACAGCAGAAAATCCACTGTAGACAGATAATACATGTGGGTGATGATTAAATTTTAATCAGCTCACAACTACTTCAGGAGCACCACACCTTTAACCAATATAACATTGGGTGAGTATGCACTTACCACAGACAACTGGTCTTGAACCAAGCAAGGTGAAATAGAAAGGAAAGTTTAAGTGCTTAAATGCAGTGCCCAGATGACCCTCCAACCCAAGAAAGGTGATATGAGTGTTGGGTTCAGGAAGACAGGGGAGCAATTTCCCTTGTTATGTCTCTCAGGGGATATGTTGTGCTCTTGGCTATAGCTGTGGCACCACTGAAGGAGAAGAGAAATCTATAAGTCACTTGGCTGGTACCATTTTATCTCAAGTAAAATTCAAATCATTAGCAATCTCAAATAAGTCCTTTTTCAGGTGAAGAAAAACAATGTGAAGGGTATTATTTTTGAATTATTTTCCAAAAATTTCATAGTAAATCAGTTTTTGATGTACAGAAACCATTGCTCCATAAATCATATTATAATTTAATGATTGAAATTATAGTTTTTCTGGTATCATTTTAGCTTCTCCCAACCACCAATGTAATATTCTTTACATAGCAAAACATTCTAATTTGGAAGAAGAGGAATACTTTCTCCTTCCTGGAAAGTTGCTTGCAAGCAAAGGGAGCAATGATTAGAGTAGAGAGGGTGGACATAATGTTAGAAGTTGTCCATTAATGGCCATTTTCTCCTTCCACCAAGGTCTCAGGAGCATTAGTTCTAAAGCTGATGCTTGTGGGTCTATAGGTAAGTCCAACAAGGAGGTCAATGTCCAGAGTTATAAACCCAGAACACCAATAATTTGTAAATTTCAGAAAAATATATTTATAATGTCTGTTATTGTTCGTGTAATAAGAGAAGGTTGTTTATATAAAAGAAACCTTTATTGAAGTAACTCTCAATTCAAATTATATGAAATGAGAAATATTGTGGGGGTGAGGAGAAGGTAAGGGTTAGCATGCAGAGTGGAATCCCTTCCTACCCATTTGCATGTAGAAGACTGTATGGAATAATAATGTCCTCTGGGGTTTGGGGGGGATAGTAGAACCTATTATTGAGTTAGCAACAGTATATTGTAAGTACAGTATGTACTTAAAATTAGTAATTTTACACACATATACACAGACACATACACATGTTGGTTGGATAAATTTGGGAAAACTATAAACCAGTGCTTTGCTTACTCTGTCCTTCTTCTTAAGGGTCTTCTTCACAATAGTAAAATATTGATGGGTTTCTGACAATAAGGATGAGAAAATCTCTTGGATAAATTTAGTTCTACAGACACATTGATGAAAAATTCTATGGAAGAATCCTGACCAAAAGGGGGGAATGTAGAACAGAATTTCCAATTTTCATTGACTCCAGACTTTTTGGAGGCATGGATGCTAGATGAACCTCTGCAAATATTCCCCTAGATAATCTTTAAACTTTAAAACAAAAATATCCTGTTTGTAGCTTAACTAGTAAGAAATGTCTGCCTTAAACATTATGCTCTTTAAGATCTATATAAGATCAAAATGACAACAGCAACTAGAAAGATTAGATGGGAACCTTAGGGGACAGTGAGTTTATGTTAATGAAAAAGAGGGTGAGAGTGGATGCAAACTTGAAGAATATAATCAAAGTTACTGGATTCTACATGTAGAAATGGTTGAATTGGTGATTTTGCTGTGTGTATTTTCCACAACAACAACAAAATAAAACATAATAGAAGCTTGTTCTGAAAGGTGCCCTCTGGATTTAATGCCCAATTTCTAAACCAGCACTAATTTCTTTTCAGAATTGAAAATGTATAATTTTTATATTCTTATATTTTTATCGGAAAACATTTAGAATATTTCAGTCCTATCCCATTTCTAAACAGTGTAAAGCAATAAGTAATATAAAACAAAAGATGCTAGAATAGTTAACATACATCAACATGCATGTGCATGTTTCTGAAAATGTTCTAAAGGGGCTCTCTAGATGTAATGTTAATATTCTTTTATCAGCATGATATATTCTGTTTACTATATACACTGTGCTCTATAGATTAAATTGACTTAACATCTTTTATTAAATTTTATGTTTTTCTTCCCTGTTGAAGTAGACTCCTTTAAGACACAGTTAATGTTCACATTCAGTTTTATACCTCTCACAACCTTGAATATAGTATATCCTCAAATAATATTAAAGAAATGAATTTGTTCCTACTCTGATATGTGCTTCCCCTTTAAGTATTTATAATATGGATGGTAGAGACATCCTGTGGACCTCAATTTTCTTAAAGAAAGTGACAATTAGAAAATCCTCAAGAAATTTTCATCAACATTTTCCTCAACTTTTTTTACTCAGGAAGACTTCATAGACTATTCTACGTTCCCTTACAATCAAGAATTTTTATCCACACAAATTCTACTTCATTTCACAAATAGAATTTCTTTGCAAAATAATTTTAAGATTTTATAAAGCAGCTTTAGTATCATACATTACAAAAATATATTAAAATCCATCCACGTGCAGGTTGACAATGTATCTTGATCTCTGTCATAAAGAAAACTTAACCAGTTTTAAATATAATTTGTTTTCATAATTTTGGCCAAAATTCAACTGTTCTTCACTAATACATGTATTTGCCAGGTCCTAGTGTAAATTTCTAAATAGTAACAATTTATAAAAATTAATTAATCCTTTCTTCTTTGGAGCTTTTTAAAACCTGATTTTTAGATGTTGTCAAAAAGCCTATGATCTTTCATCAATTGCCTTTTGAAAACCTGAACTTTTGAAAATGATTGAGAATTTATTTTTGCCAGCAAATCAAAACCAATAATGAAGATGTTGTCCTCATTCCAGTTATCATGTTATAATGAGTAGAACTGGCCTTACATATGTGTGGTATAAGATCTAATAACATGAAGATATTTCAGGGGCAGGCAGGCTTTCTAGAGTTGATATCTCTGCCAAGTGACGTTCTGGGCAAAAACAGGTGAATTTTCTTTTTATTTTGATGTTTTCTTCCTATTAAAAGGTAAATATTCCTGTGAAGGGTGGTACTTGAACTTATTCACTCTTTTTCTTTTGGTATTATGAAGGAAAACAAGTTTTGGTAGCCAACAAAGAGAAGAGAACCCCAAAACTAAAGAAATAAAAAAGTTGAAGTATAGCATGGAAAGCAAACAGAAAAGACTTAGGAAGAATGTCTTTAGCCAAAGATAATGTCAGATCATTTCAGTTATAGTTAAAGATCTATCCACCATGCTTATTCTAGTGAATATACTTTGCTGTAAGTTAAGTAGTAGCCTTTTCTAGGAGTAATAGAGAAGGTGCTCTTACTTAAAATCCCAGAAATCATTGACTAGAAATCCAAAAGAGTAAAGGCAAGTCATGTTTGGGTAACTATGGGGAAGTTTAGAGCAGAGCTCTGGCATGTATTAATTGTGTGGTAGGTAAAATGGTTCTGAGGAACAAAAGTAGACTAGGGAAAAGGTCAATACAATTCTCCTGTTGGAATAAAGTTCAGGTATTGCAGGAACAAACGCCAATATTTTTTTTCCATACAGGGATTAATTACATGGTCAACAGCTGGAATTTACAAGGAGGTATATTAAATAAAATAGCAGGCAAACTTGAACTGCATTCCCTCAAAAGCCATAAAATGGGAATACCAAGAGAACTGGCAAATGTAATCTTTCACCTATTTTCTTAGGCACAGCTGTCCATATACAGGTTGGGGAGATAGAAATTTGTGATTAGCCAACTGTGCAACTCTTTGGAAAGTTTCAAGACGAACAATTCTTTGCAACTATTTAAAAAACGTATACTTTAGAACAGGAATACCTCAAAAGCACTACAACTTGAGTAGAGACAATAGATGTATTTACTGCTATTGCAATTACCATTCCTAAGGGAATTCTTCCAGCTAGTCCATTTAGTAGTTTGCTACATGACCTCATCTCATACATTCTATCTCCAAAAATCTTGGAGAGCCAATCAGTTCTTTTGGAATTTAGCAAGTTTCAGTTGAAAATTTGGAATCTTCAACAATAGAAATAAAGCACAGAATCATTTACAATATCTTTAGCTGTATAACTTAGTTTAGCACAATTCAAAAATCTTTCAGGGGCTTCCCACGATATTTAGAACTAAATTCCAACTCTTTACTATTGGCTACAAATCCATGCATGATACACCCATCTCTCTGCCCAATCTTATCTTCTAACACCTCTCTCCTCTCTCACTACAGGGAACCACACTTGCCTCCTGCCGGTTTCAAAAGGCTCTCCCAGCCTAAAGGAATGTGGTCTCTCTGCAGAATGCTGTTCCTTTGCTCTTCATATGTCTGTCTTCTTCTGGTCCTTTGGGTCTCCATTTATTTCCTTTCTCAAAGAGATCTTCTGTGACGACCCTTTCCAAATTAATCTCCCTTTAATTCTTTATCAGAATTCCAGCTTTGTTTTCTTAGTAGAATATATCACAAATTTTCACTATTTGTTTATATCTAGATTGTCTCCCATTGTGGCTGTAGACCCAATGAAGATTGAAGGCAGGCAGATGTCCTCAGGGCTTAATACCACAACCAGATGTTCGATACTGTTTTTTTTTTTTTTTTCCAACACTGAGGTCATAAATCAATTTTGTGAGACATGACGAATATTAAAAAAATTAAATAGAATGTATTGCACAGAGTAAGACAAGTACTTTTAAATGAAAATATTATTTCAGAAGTATAAGTATTATATATATTTATGCTGGATCATGATATAAAATGTTGGCTTTGGGAAAACAAAAAAGTAAAAGCACATACACACAAAAAAGTTGCCCAATAACTATTTCTTAAGTTAAGGACTTTTTTTTTTTTTTAAATGGAAATGTCCTATAAGTCGTCCAATCTTTACCCCTGTTCAAAGAAAGAAGATGCTGGTGTGTCTTTTCAAAGGTACTAGAAAACCTAGTTTTTTCAAGAAAAGAAAGTTCATATCAGTTGTCATCTGAAATTATTTAAAGCTTCATTCCTATGCCTTATTTATATTTTAGATGTAGGGGTTTCTATGACTGCTGTGACTTGTAACACATAAAGCCTGATTACATATATCTTCCTAGTCTTAGAGTCCCGAGGTAGCACAGACAGTAGGAGTTTGGCTGCTAACTGAAAGGCTAGAGGTTCAAGTCTATGCAGAGGCTCTGGGAAGAAAGAGCTGTCTATCTACTTCCAAAACATCAGCCACTGAAAACAATAGAGCATGGTTCTACTCTGACACATTGGGGTTGGTGTGAGTCAGAATCAACTTGATAGCAACTGCTCTTCATATATACTTCTCCCTATCTATCTGTCTAGGAGCTCTGGTAGCATAGTGCCTAAGGCATTTGACTGCTAACCAGAGGCTGGCGGTTGAAACCCACCAGCCACTCCTCAGAAAGAAGGTTGGGCACTCTACTTCCACAGTGATACTGCCTCAGAAACCCAAGGAGGGGTCACTGTGAGTCCGGTCCAACTCCACGGCACATAACAACAACAACATCTATCTGTCTAGTCCTAAGATGCTTTCAGAGGCTTTGGTGGCACAATACTTAAAGTATTCAGCAGCAAAACAAAAGATCAGCTGTTCAAACCCACCAGCCATTCCATGGGAGAAAGATTAGACAGTCTGGTTCCATAAGGATCAATAGCATTCAAAACCGTATGGAGCAGTTCTACTCTGTCTTAATAGGGTTGCTGTGAGTCAGAATTGACTCTATGGCAGTGGGTTTGGTTTGGTTTGAATAAGATCCTTTCCCTGAAGAAGATTTTGACTGAAGAAAAGATTGAGAAGAAAGCATGAGGCTTCCAGGGAAGACAATAGCATTTGGAATGGGGATATATTGTCGGTAAGATAGAAAATTATAGCATAAACATGTTGAGTTTGTTCACACCAGATATTTGTCTATTTCACATTTGCAAAGACATGGTCCTAATGATGCATGAGGTCATCCAAAAAGTGTTGTTGTTGGTGGTGGTTGTTGTTTGTTGGTTGTTGTTTGCCTTTGAGTCCAACCTAACTCATAGTGACCCTTCCTTGGGTTTCTGAGGCAGTATCACTATGGAAATAGATTGCCCAACCTTCCTTCCAAGGAGGGGCTGGTGGGTTTGAACTGCCAGCCTTCTGGTTAGCAGTCAAGTGCCTTAGGCACTATGCTATCCAGAAAGTAGTAGTGGTAAAAGTGCATGTTTTAGTTATAAGAGCCAAACTGCTTGAGCTAGTGGGAGTATCTGGTTAGGACTTTTGCCTATAGTTTCCATGTCAGAAAATGAAAATGTTCTCCACATATTATAGTGACATTAAAAAAATATAAGTCCACTTTTGGAATAAAGAAGAGGGGAGTGGTTTGTTTATATTCAGCAGTTTAACTCACTTCAGATATTTAAGAATTATTTTCACACATTATGGTTAAATTTATAATTTTTCAAAAATTCTCTACAGATTAGTAAAAAACAGAATAACAGACATATCACTAAAATAAAAACATTGCTGTCTAATTGGGAGCTCAATATAATTCTTTCTTTGCTTTGGAGTTCAGCTTGCTGGGGGGAGAAGTCTTTATTCACATTCCATCCAACCAACCATCATCCACACCCACTTTCTTTTTAAAGGAAAACATTTACTTTTGTGACTTGGTTATAATGGAGCACAAAGGACCTCTTTGTGTGTGAAAATGAAACTGGATGTGAGCCTGTTAAGGAAAAATTAAAGAAGGATGTGTATGTGGGGGGTAAAAGGCCCAAGTCTTGCTCAGCTGTTCCTGCCTACCTTTAGAAACAAGCCTGTCCTGCACAGCAAGAACCATATCATGTGTATTAGGGAGGCAAACAGCCCCTTCAATGGCTCACAGCTGAGAAGTTCAAACAGAGCCTGGCTAGGACTTTTCAAAGCACTAAGTGCCCAGCATGGAATGAATCTCAATCAAGTAGCATCTAATAGATGACTTCTACTTGTTTCTTCCTGAAATTTTTGACTCATATTTAGATTTCTAAGCAGAAAGAGTTCAGTTAGGAATAAGGCAGATGGGGATAACCAAGTGGATATGACTTGTAATGAGACCTGGGAGAATTTCAGGTGGGATCAGTGCATTCAAGAATACATTACTTTCACAGGACAAGACATAAGCTAGAAAAATGTAAAAAGAAACATCATCTATGAGGCAATTTCTGGAACTGGCTAGCAGATTCTAGGAATCTTGGTATCTAGCAATTCCCTCGTTGTCCACGTATCCAACACTCTCTCAATCATCTGCTTTTTTTTTGTCGTTCTCAGTTACTCTCATCCCAATGAGTCTTTCTCCTCAGCTTATAGACACTTAAAGTCTATCTTATCCTGAAATCCACCTTCATTGTCTCCCATTGTCCTATGGCTTTTGTACTATTGCTCTTTCTTCCACTGGAAAATTTCTTCAGCAAGTGGTCTTTGCCTTCATTTGTTCATAAGTCACTACAGTCCCACCACTGTACTGGTACTTTGCTATAGAAATTAACCAAAGAATCCGTTACACTTAAAATTCAGTGGTCTTTTCTCAGCCTCATACTCACCATCCTCCCTGAAGATTTTGACATTATCAGTCTCACATCTGCCTCTTGAAAATCAATCCTCTCTTATTTTTTTTTTTTTTGACATAATAATCATAGTTTATCTCTTGTCTCTTCAGCTGCTGTTTCTCTATTTGTTTTTGCTATCTACTTTTTTCTGACTGTCACTCTACACTCTCTGTGTTGTACTGCCTGATTAATTTTGATTATGCCACACTTCCCTCAGCACTTCCTTCTATCTTTAGACACCAATTCTTACCACATCAGCCACAATATTTCTTTGAAAACATTTAGTCATATGATGTTACCTATCTACTTAAAACCTTTCAATGATTTCCCATCTCAAATTCCTTACAATTCCAGCAAGACCCTATATGATCTGGCCCAAGCTATCTCCCTGAAATAAGGCCATTGGACTTTTCCCCTGGCTTATTCCACTCAGACCTTCAAGTCCTGCCTCAGGGAATCTTTACATGCTGCTTCCTCTCCCTAGAATGCCCCCACCCACTGTTAAGCAGTTGGCTTGCTATCCTAACCAATATTTAAAACATATCCCTTTCACTCCCTACCCATATTTCCTGCTTTATTTTTATTCAGAACACTTACAATCATCTAATATATTATTTATTTTTATATTTTCCCCTCTTACCAGAATAAAAGCTGCAGAATGATCAAAATATCTGAGTGCTTTAATGGTCATATTTCACAGTGCCTATCACAGTGCCTGGAGTATTGGTTAAAGCATTCAGTTGCTAACCTAAAGGTTGATGGTTTGAACCCACCAGCCACTCCACAGGAGAAAGATGAGACAGTCTGCTTCTGTACAGATTTACGGCCTTGGAAACCTTAGGAGGCAGTTCTACTCTGGCCTGTAGGGTCATTATAAGTTTGAATCAACTCAATGGCAGAAGGTTTTAACACAGTGCCTAGAATATACTGGCTGATCAAATAAGTATTGTTAAATGATTGAATGAATATTCAAAATCTTTAATGTTGAAAATAAATGACTATACACTTGGGTTTATTTCTAGACTCTATTCTACTTCCTTGATTTATATGTCTATCCTCATGACAGCACCACACTGTCTTGAATATAGTTTGTTATTGTTGTTGTTATGTGCCGTCGAGTTGGCCTTGACTCATAGTGACCCCTCCTTGGGTTTCCAAGGCAGTATCGCTACGGAAGTAGATTGCCCAATCTTCCTTCCGAGGAGTGGCTGGTGTGAATATAGTAGCTTTACAGTAAATCTTGAAATCAAGTATTATAAGTCCTTTGACCTTGTTCTTCTTTATCAATGTTGTTTTGACTTTTATAGTTCCTTTGTCTTTTCATATCAATTTTATAGTCAGCTTATCAATTTCTTTAAAAAATCCTTTCAGAGTTTTGATTGAAATTACATTGTTATAAACAGACATATCTATAGCTATATAGATCCCAATGTACACCCACTGAAAGGGCTTAAGTTTAAAAGACTGACAATACTAAGTGTTGGTAAAGATCTAGGGTAAGTTGAACTCTTGTAGATTGCTTCAAAGAGACATTTCTACATATTCTCCCAACCCTACTGATAGATTGGGAGACATTACAGAAGAGTGGTGAAATATGATTTGAACTCCACCTGTTGAACCAAATCTTTGTGTTGAGCTTGTAGTGAAAGACTTGCTAACACAGAGATGCAAGTAAAATATTCCCTACTGAGGAAAATCAGGCCTAATGTGGGGAACAGAATTGAAGCTCAAAAAAGGAAGGATGACTAGTTGAGTACAAATGCCCCTATGGAATTAAGAGACTATATGCAAAATAAAGCAATGTTCAATTACATGGTCTCAACTCCCATCCAAGCCACAGAATTTAATAGAGATTAAAATTGCAATGCGCACACTTAAATTTTTTTTTCTTCAATTCTTTCAGCTTGAGAAATGTTGAGCCTGTTCTTCCCTTTTGCTTTTCTAACTCCAGGTCTTTGCACATTTCATTATAGTAATTGGCTTTGTCTTCTCAAGCTGCTCTTTGAAATCTTCAGTTCAATTCTTTTATCTTGTCATTTCTTCCATTTGCTTTAGCTACTCTATGCTCAAAGGCAAGTTTCAGAGTCTCTTCTGTCATCCATTTTGGTCTTCTCTTCCTTTGTTATCATTTTAGTGACCTCTTGCTTTCTTCATGAATGATGCACTTGATGTCATCCCATAATTCATCTGGTTTCCAGTCACTGTTGTGCAATGCATCAAATCTATTCTTTAGATGGTCTCTAAATTCAAGAGAGGTATATTATAGATCACATTTTGGCTTCCATGGACTTCTTTTAATTGTCTTTAACTTCAAGTTGAACTTGCATATGAGCGGTCAATGTTCTGTTCTACAATCAGCTCCTGGCCTGGTTTTGGATGAAGATATTGAGTTTTTCCACTGCCTCTTGCCACAGATGTAGTTAATCTGATTCCTGTGTGTTCCATCTGGTGAAGTCCATGTGTACAGCCACCATTTGTGTTGTTGAAAAAAAATGTTTGCAATGAACAAGTCGTTGGTCTTGCAAAATTCTACCATGTGAGTTCCAGCATTATTTCTGTCACCAAGACCAAATTTTTCCAATTGCCAGTGACTTTTCTTTGTTTCCAACTTTTGCATTCCAGTCACCAGTGATAATTAACACATCCCAATTGCAAGTTCAGTCAATTTCAGACTGCAGAAGTTGATAAAAATCTTCAATTTCCTCATCTTTGGCTTTGATGGTTGTTGCGTAAATTTGAATAATAGTAGTATTAACAGGTCTTCCTTCCTTGTAGGCATATAGATATTATCCTATCACTGACAGCATTGTACTTCAGGACAGATCTTGAAACATCCTTTGTGATGATGAATGCATTCCTCTTTATACTGTCATTTCCGGCATAGCAGATCATATGGTTGATTCAAAATGGCCAAAATCAGTCCATTTCAGCTCACTAATGCCAAGGATATCAATCTTTATGTGGTCTATTTCATTTTTGACAACTTCCAATTTTCTTAGATTCATACTTCGTACATTCCATGTTCCAATTACTAATGCATGTTTGCAGCTGTTTCTCTTCAATTTGAGTGGTGCTATGTCAGCAAATGGAAGTCTTGAAAGCTTTACCTTATCCAAATGAGTAAGGTTGATTTTACTCTGATAATGCAGGTCTTGCCCAGTCCTATTTTGAGAGCTTTCTAAGATAAGTGATTCATCTTCCTTCTCTGCACTGGACAATATTTCTGGACTATTCATAAAGTTGTGAAGTAATGTACCAGACAGCATTTCTCTGCTATTCATAAGGTTTTCCCTGGTCAATTCTTTGAGAAGTAGATGGAAAAAAAATTTTTTTTTTTTCCAAAAATTTAAGCATCGAGTTGCCATATTGGAAGATTCTAAGGGCAAAACATTGAAAGATGCAGGGAACATAAAAAGCAGATGGAAGGAATCCACAGAGTCACTGTACCAAAAAGAACTGGTCAATCTTTATCCATTTCAGGAGGTGGCATATGATCTAGAACTAATGGTGCTGAAGGAGGAAGTCAAAGCTGCAATGAAGGAATTGTTGAAGAACAAGGCTCTGGGAATTGATGGAATACCCACTGAGATATTTCAACAAACGGATGCCCCACTGGAGGCACTTGGTTATGCCAAGAGATTTGGAAGACAGATACATGGCCAACTGACTAGAAGAGATCCATATCTGTACCCATTTCAAAGAATGGTGATCTCACAGAATGTGGAAATTAAAGAACAATATCATTAATGTCACACACAAGTAAGATCTTACTGAAGATAATTCAAAAACAGTTGCAGCAGTATATTGACAGAGAACTTCCAGATGTGGAAGCTGGATTCAGAAGAGGACATGGAACAAGGGATATCATAGCTCCTGTCAGATGGATCTTGGCCCAAGGCAAAGAATACCAGAAAGATGTCTACTTGTGCTTTATTGACCATGCAGAGGCATTTGATTATAAGGATCATGACAAATTATGGATAACATTGAGAAGAATGGGAATTCCCGAACACTTGATTGTACTCATGAGGAAGCTGTACCTTGACCAGGAGGCTGTCATTCGAACATAACAAGGAGACACTGCATGATTTAAAATCAGAAAGAAAGTGTGTCAGGGTTGTATCCTTTCCCCATACTTATTCCATCTATATGCTGAACAAATAATCCGAGAAGCTGACTATATGAAGAAAAACATGTCATCAGCATTGGAGGAAGAATCATTAACAACCTGTGATACACTGATGATACAACTTTGCTTGCTGCAAGTGAGGATGACTTGAGGCACTTACTGATGAAGATTGAGGAACACAGTCTGCAGTATAGATTAATCTCAATATAAAGAAGACAAAAATCCTCACAACTGGACCAATATGTAGCATCACGATAAATGGAGAGAAGATTGAGGTTGTCAAAGAATTCACATTGCTTGGTTCTACAATCAAGACCAATGGAAGCATCAGTCAGTACATTAGACAACATGTAGCACTGGGTAGGTCAGCTGCAAAGGAACTCTTACAAGTACTGAGGAGCAAGGATGTCTCCTTGAGGACTAAAGTGGCCTGACACAGGCCATGATATTTCCAATTGCCTCATATGCATGTAAGAGCTGAACAATGAATAAGGAAAACAGAACAAGATTTGATGCTTTTGAGTTGTGGTGCTGGGGAAGAATGCTGAAGGTACCATGGACTGCTAAAAGAACTAAGAGATCTGTCCTGGAGGAAGTGCAGCCGAGACACTCCTTGGAAGTGAGGATGGCCAGACTTTGTCTCACCTACTTTGGTCATGTTGTCAGAGGAGATCATTCCCTGGAGAAGAATGTCATGCTTGGTAAAGTGAAGGGTTGATGAAAGAGGGGCATTTGAATCAAATGGTAACACATAATTTGATTCAAATGTATCAATTTTTCTTCTCTCTTCCATTTTTGTTGTTCAAATTTTACAAGCATGGTCAGGTGCAGTCATCAAAAGTAATGTCTTGTTTCTTAAAACATTAAGAAGGTCTTTTACAGCAGATTTTTCCAATACAATACATCACTTGATTTCACAACTCCTGCTTCCACAGATATTGATTGTTGATCCAAGTAGAATGAAATTATTGATAAATTAAGTTTTTTTCTCTATGTACCATATGTGATGTAACATGTCACTCCATTTGTGAGGACTTTTGTTTTCTTATGCCCAGGGAAAACTCCATATTGAAGGTTGTAGTCTTTGACTTTAACAAGTAAATAAAACAAAGGTATTTGAAAAAAAAAAAAAAGTAAATTGAGAGAATTTGTTTCTAGAAGGCCTGATTTATAGGGAGTTCTCAGGAAGAAGGAAAATAGTCACAGAGGTAAATATAGAAATGCAAAAAGGAATAAAGAGCAAGAGAAATAAAAGATATGTATATAGGATAGGAGAAACAAATACTGAGTTCTTATTAACCAAACAAAATATTTTTGGTGGAATTCAAAATACATAGAATGTTATCAAAACAAAGAAAAATAAAACAAAAACAAACAGAGTGAAACAAAGCAACACATAATCAACAAATTAAAAAAAAAACTTCCATGATAATAGATAACTTCAATTCAAACAAAGAAACAGGACAAGAGAGTAGAAGGAAATGGCCAAAATAAAGAACTATGAAATCTCTCTGAGGAAGAAAAGGTAATAGAACTATCTGATAAAAAATTCAAAACATATAAATCTATAGGACCTTCCAAGTGCTCAAGGAAACTATAAACATGAGCAAGGAAAAGACAGAAAATATCCTTGAAGAATTCAGGAAAAAAATATCAGAGCAAAATGACAAAACAAACAGACATCATGCAAAGACAGAATTAGAAATGCAGAAGATTTACATTCAAATACAGAGATAGAAAACACACTGGAAGAAGAAAAGATAGAATCGAGTTGGCTGAAGAATGCATTAGACAGCTAGAAGACAAATCCCTTGACAAGAACTTGTATAAGGAAAAATCAGAAAAAGGAATCAAGAAAAAGGAAGAATACCTAAGAGTTACATGGGATGATATCAAACAAAATAACATACATCTGATTGGAATTCCAGAACAAGTGAGGCAAAAAGGAAGAAGACAGAGAAAATTGTCAAAGACTTGCTGGCAGAAAACTTTCCAAATATCATGAAAGATGAAAAAATATCCATCAAGAAGCTCAATGAATCCCATACAGAAAGATCCTAAAACAAAGTCAGTAAGACATAACGATCAAACTTGCAAAAATCAAAGACTAAGAATCTTGAGACTTGCTCAGGAAAGATGAACATTTACCTACAAAGAGAAACCAATAAGACTGAACTCTGATTTCTCAGCAGAAACCATGCAGACAAGAAGGCAATAGGATAACATATACAAAATCTTCAAGGTAAAATATTGCCAACCAAGAATTATTTTTCCAGCAAAACTGTCTCTCAAAATATGATAATGAAATTAGGACAAATTCCCAGGCAAACAGAAATTAAGGGAATTTGTGAAAACCAGACCATGTATATAAGAAATACTAAAGGGACTTCTTTGGACAGAAAACTAACAACAATGGAAGACAACAACTTAAGATTAAGACGTATGTCAACACCACATAGAAACCAACCCGGAAAAAGAATTCTCAAAACTAAGATAAGGTTACAAATGGAAAATAGGGAGAGAGGGGTCAATCTGTAAATGACAACAACTACAAAGCAAATAGAAGGAAAAATGGTATAATTATAGAACTTCCAAAGGGAGAGGAACTCAAGGTGATGTCAATATAGAATAGACTATTCAAACTTAGAAATATAAGAATTTACTAGAGGATAACCAGAAAGAAAATTGATAAGCCTTCTAACCAAAAGAAGAATGAAGAAAATTACAAGGACTAAGTAAACATAAAATCAACAACAATGAAGAAAAGAGAAAGAAAACCCAATAACAAAATGAACTCAGCATAGAAAAATATTCAGAACAAAGAAACCATCAACACCTTAATAAAAAACACAGAAGAATCCATAATTATCATTATTTACACTGAATATGAATGAACAAATATACCAGTCAACAGAAAGGGAGTGATAGATTGGATAAGAAAAAAAGATCTAACAATATGCTGCCTGTAAGAGGTTCACTTTAGACACAAAGATAAAAATAAATTAAAAGTCAAAGGTGGAAAAAAATTGATGGAGCTAATGACAGTCATAAAAGACCATGAGTGGCAATATTAATTTCTGGTAAAATAGACTTCCAGGACATCATATAATTATAAAAGTGTCAATCCACCAAAAGGATATAACCATAATAAATATCTGTGCACCCAAGGAAAGACCTCCAAAGTACATAAAGAAAACATTAACTGAATTGAAAAGAGAAATAAATGTAGTGCCTAAGGCACTTGACTGCTAACCAGAAGGCTGTTGGTTCAAATCCACCAGCCACTCCTTGGAAGGAAGGTTGGACAATTTACTTCTGTAGTGATAGCACCTCAGAAACCCAAAGAGGGGTCAAGTCCAATTTGACAGCACATAACAACAACAACACAGTAATAATAGGAGATTTTAACACACCACTTTCAATGAAGTATAGAACAATTAGAAAGAAACTCAATGAAGTTACAGAAGATCTCAACAACATAATCAACCAACTTGACCTCATAGACATATAAAGAAAACTCTACCCAAAAACCCCACAATACACATTCTTTTCCAGTGTACATGAGTCATTCTCCAGAATAGAGCATATGTGAATCTAGAAAACAAGCCTCAAAAAATTTACAAACACCAACATAGTACAAAGCATCTTCTCAGATCACAATGTTACAAAATTAGAAATCAATAGCAGGAAGATCAGAGGAAAAAACATGGAAACGGAATAACACCCTGATCAAAAACTACTGGGTTAGCGAAGAAGTAAAATGTGAAAAAGAATATATTCCTAGAAACAAATGAGAATGAAAACACAACATACCTAAATCTCTGAGACACAGTGAAAGCAGTTCTCAAAGGTCAGTTTAGAGCAATAAATGCACACATCAAAAAAGAAGGAATGAAAATCAGTACCTTAACCCAATAACTACAACAATTAGAAAAGAGCAACAAAAGAAACCTACAGTCTTCAGAAAAAAATGAAATAATAAAGATTAGAGCAGAAATAAATGAAAGAGAAAAAAATACTTAAAAAATCAACAAGACTAGAAGCTGATTCTTTGAAAAGATTGGGAAAATTGACAAATCACTTGCAAATTTAACCAATGAAAAGAAAGAGATGATGCAAATAACTTGAATAAGAAATGAAATGGTTGATGTCACAATAGAACCAACTGAAATAAAAAGATAACAGAATTCCATGAAGAATTACATTCCCCAAAATTTGAAAACCTAGAAGAAATGGACAAATTTCTAGAAACATGTTGTTGTTGTTAAGCGCCGTCAAGTCATCTCCAACTCATAGAGACCCTATGCATAGCAGAATGAAACACTGTCTAGTCCTGTGCCAGCCTCAAGATCCTTGCTATACCTGAGTCCATCATTGTAGCCACGGTATTAATCTATCTTGTTGAGGGCCTTCCCCTTTTTTGTTGACCGTCCAATTTCCCAAGCATGATATCCTCCAGGGAATGGTTCCTTCTGACAACATGAACAAAGTAGGTGAGACAAAGTCTGGCCATTTTCTATTCCAAGGAGCATTCTGGCTGCACTTCTTCCAGGACAGATTTGTTAGTCCTTTTAGCAGACCATGGTACTCTTAGCATTCTTCTCCAACAGAGAAACATACACCTACTTAAATTAACACAAAACAAGATAGAAAATTTGACAGACCCATAACAAAGAAGAAATTGAGCAGATCATAAGCTGCCCCCCACAACACAAAAAATCCTGGGCCAGGCAGCTGCATTGAAGAATTCTATCAAATGACCAGAGAAGAGTTGACACTTATCCTACTCAAACTATTCTAGAACATAGAAAAGGATGGAATATTCCCAAATTAATTTTATGAAGCAAGCATTATCCTGATACCAAAATCAAGCAAAGATACCACTAAAAAAAGAAAACAGCAGACCAATTTCCCTCATGATATAGAAGAAAAAATATTCAACAAAATTCTAGCTAATAGAATCCAACACTATATTTAAAACAACAACAACAACAACAAAAAACACTATGGTCAACTTGGATTCATACCAGGTATGCAAGGATGGTTCAACATTAGAAAAACAATCAATGTAATCCACCACATAAATAAAACAACGGAAAAGAAACACAAGATCATATCGATTCAGAAAAAGCATTTAATGAAATCCAACATCCATTCCTGATCAAAACTCTCAGCAAAATAGTCATAGAAGAGAAACTATTCAACATGTTGTCATTGTTGTTGTCAAGTGTCATCAAGTCAGCCCCAACTAATAGCAAACCTGTATGCCACAGAATGAAATACTGCCTGGTCTGGCACCATCCTCACAATCTTTGCTATGCTTGAGTCTATCCTTTC
The DNA here is from genome assembly GCF_000298275.1 of Orycteropus afer afer. Classification (NCBI taxonomy): domain Eukaryota; kingdom Metazoa; phylum Chordata; class Mammalia; order Tubulidentata; family Orycteropodidae; genus Orycteropus; species Orycteropus afer. The sequence goes on from NW_006921772.1 coordinate 2,766,491, forward strand.
AGTAACAGTGTCAATCCATCTCATTGAGGGCCTTTCAATTTGTTGCTGACCCTCCACTTTACTAAGCATGATATCCTTCTCTAGGGACTGGTCTCTTCTGCCCACATGATCAAAGTATATGAGACCAAGTCTGGACATTCTTGTTTCTAAGGAGCATTTCAGCAGCACTTCTTCCAAGATGGATTTGTTCATTCTTCTGACAGTCCATCAAAACTCTCAGCAATTCTTTGCCAATACCCAAATTCAAAGGTATCAATTTTACTTCAGTCTTCCTTATTCATTGTCTAGCTTTCACATACATATGAGGCTATTGAAAATACCATGGCTTGGGTTATGTACAGCTTTTGCCCAGTGCAATACCTTGTCTGATTACTTGACTGCTACTTCCTTGAGCATTTTTTGTGGATCCAAGTGAAATGAAATCTTTGACAACTACAATCTTATCTAGATTTATCATGACATTGCTTATCAGTCCATTTGTGAGGATTTTTTCGTTATTTATTTTGAGATGTAATCCATATTGAAGACTACTCTGATCTTCATCAGTAAATGCTTCAAGTCATCTTCATTATCAGCAAACAAGGTTGTGTCATCTACATATTTCAGGTTGTTAAGGAATCTTTCTCCAATCCTGATGCTGTATTCTTCTTCATATAGTCCATTTTCTTGGATATTTGCTCACCTTATGGAAGAAGTGGTGAAAGGATACACACTGATGCATAGCTTTCCTGATTTTAAATCATGTACTATCCCCTTTTTCTGTTCAAATGGCTGCCTCTTGGTCTATGTACAGGTCCCTCATCAGCATAATTAAGTGTTCTGGAATTCCCATTATTCTCAATGTTATCCATAATTTTTTACAATCCACACAATCAAATGCCTTTCCATAGTCAATAAAATACAGGTAAATATCATTCTGGTATTCTTTGTTTTTAACCAAGATCCATCTAACATCATCAATAGTATCTCTTGTTCCACATTCTCTTCTGTATCCAGCCCTAATCTCTGGCAGTTCCCTGTCAATATACTGTTGCAAATGTTTTTGAATTATCTTCAGTAATGTTTAATTTGTGTTTGATATTACCGATGTAAGGAGCTCTGGTGGCTCAGTGCCTAAGGCATTTTACTACTAAACAGAAAGTTGGTGGTTCAAACCCACTAGTGACTCTGCGGAAGGAAGACAGGTCAATCTACTTCCGTAGAGATTTACTACCTTTGAAACCCAATGAGGGTTGCTATGAGTGGGAATCGACTCGATGCAGTGGGTTTTTTTTTTTTTTGGCTTTTTGGTTATTATTTTATTATTATTATTGATACAGTTCAATGATTTCCATTCTGTTGACTCACCTTTCTTTGAAATAGGCACAAATATGAGTCTCTTCCAGTTGATTGGCCAGGTAACTCTCTTCCAAATTTCTTGGCATAAATGTATAAGCACCTCCAGTACAGTACCCATTTGTTGGCACCTCTAGGACTGCACCCATTTGTTGAAACATTTCCATGGGTATTCGGTCAATTCCTGGAGCCCTGTTTATCACTAATTCCTTCATTGCAGCTTGGCCTTCCTTCAGTTCCATTGGTTCTTGATCATATGCTACCTCCTAAAAAGGTTGAATGTTGACCAATTCTTTTTGGTACAGTGACTTTGTATTTCTTTTACCTTCTTTTGTTGCTTCTTACATCATTCAGTATTTTGTCCATAGAATACTTCAATAGTGCAACTTGAGGCTTGACATTTTTCTTCAGTTCTTTCAGCTTGTGAAATGCAAAGTGTGTTCTTCCCTGTTGGTTTCTAATCCTAGGTCTTTGCACATTTTATTGTAATAATTTACTTTGTGTTCTTGAGCTGCCCTTTGAAATATGTTCAACTCTTTTATTTCATAATTTCTTCCTTTTGCCTTAGCTATTCTCCATTAAAGAGCAAATTTAAGAGTCTCTTCTGATATTTGTTTTTGTATTTTCTTAATTTTCTGTCTTGTTAATGAACTTTTGCTTTCTTCATATAGGCTGTTCTTGATGTCATCCCATAACTCATCTGGTCTTCAGACATTGGTGCTCAGTGTGTCAAATCTATTCTTCAGGTGGTCTCTAAATTCAGGTGGGGTATAATCAAGGTCGTATTTTGACTCATGTGGAACTGCTTTAATTTTCTTCAGCTTTAACTTGAACTTGCACAGGAGCAATTTATGGTCTGTTCCACAGTCAACTCCTAGTCTTGCTTTGACTGATGATATTGAGCTTTTGCATTGCTTTTTTCCACAGATGTAAACAATTTAATTCCTGTGTATTCCATCTGGAGAGGTCCATGTGTATAACTACTGTTTATGTTATTGAAGGAAGGTATTTGCAATGAGTAATTCTATCATGTGATCACCAGTGTCATTTCAATCACCAAGGCTATATCTTCCAATTACTGATGCTTCTTCTTTGTTTCCAACTTTCACATTCTAATCACCAGTAACCATCAATACATCTTGATTGCATGTTTAATTAATTTCATACTGCAGAAGCTGGTAAAAATCATTAATGTCTTCATATTTGGCTTTAATAGTTGGTGTGTAAATTTGAGCAAAAGGCAGATTGACTGGTCTTCCTTGTAAGCATATGGATGACAGCACTGTACATTAGATTGACCTTAAAATTTTCCTTTTGATGATGAATGAAATGTCATTCCTCTTCAATTTGTCATTCTTGGCATGGCAGACCATATAATTGTCTAATTTAAAATGGCTGATACCAATCCATTTCAACTCACTAATGCCCAGGATATCGATCTTTATGTGTTTCATTTCATTTTTGACAATTCCCAATCTTCCTAGGGTCATACTTCATACATTCCACTTTCCAATTATTAATGAATGTTTGTAGCCAGTTCTTCCCATTTTGAGGTGTATCACAGCAGCAAACTAAGATCCTGAAACCAGTACTCCATCCACATCATCAAGGTCAACTTTATTTGAAGAGGCATCTCCTCCAGTCATATTTTGAGAGCCTTCCATTATAAATAAAATATCATGACCAAATAGTATTTGTATTAGATTCATATCAAATATTTACAGCAAGGAAGTTTAAACATTAGAAAAACAATCAATATCATTCATCACAAAAGGAAAATAACCACCTTACCATATCAATTAATGCAGCAAAAGCATTTGATGAAATCCAACTCCCATTGCTGTTAATAACTCTCAGCAAAATAGGAACAGAAGGCACATTCCTCAAAATAATAAAGGGCATATATGCAAAAGCAACAGCCAGCATTTTTGTCAACATAAAGTTCATCAAAGAGAAAATAAGGGGGAAATTAGTGGCCCTAATTTATGGCCTAGATAGACTATCAAACATATCCAAATATGCACAAACAGTGGAAGATAAACTAGATGACTGGGACCTTCTAAAAACTGAATTCTTATGTGTATCAAAAGACTTCTACAAAAGAGTAAAAAGAGAAGCTATAGATTAGGAAAAACATTTGACAACAACATATCTGACAAGGGATTTTTCTCTAAAATCTATAGACAACTTCAACACCTCAATATCAAAAAGACAAACACAACCCATTTCAAAAATAAGCAGGCGACATGAACAGACACTTCACCAAAGAAGGTATTTAGGTGGCCAACAAGCACATGAAGATGTGCAATCATTAGCCTGTTTAAAAAAAACAAAAAACAAAAAACAAAACTCACTGCTGTTGAGTCAATTACAATCATAGTGACCCCTCCTTGAGTTTCTGAGGCAGTATCTCAAGGAAGTAGATTGCCCAATCTTCCATCCGAGGAGTGACTGGTGGGTTTGAACTGCCAGCCTTCTGGTTAGTAGTAGTGCCTTAGGCACTATGCCACCTGAGCTCCCTGGAGCTTCCTTAGAAACTTGGAAATGGAAATACTGTTTGATCCAGCAATCCTATTACTGGATGTTGTTGTTGTTGTTAGGTGCCATCGCGTCATGTCTGACTCATAGCAACCCTATGCACAGCAGAATGAAACACTGCCCAGTCCTGCGCTGGTTCCATGATCCTTGCTAAGCGTGAGCACATTGTTGCAGCCACTGTGTCAATCCATTCCATTGAAAGCCTTCCCCTCTTTCATCGACCCTCCATCTTACCAAGCATGACATCCTACTCCAGGGAATGGTCCCTTCTGACAATAGGACCAAAGTAGGTGAGAGGAAGTCTGGCCATTCTCGCTTCCAAGGAGCATTTCAGCTGTACTTCCTCCAGGGCAGATCTGTTAGTTCTTTTAGCAGTCCATGGTACTTTCAGCATTCTTTCCCAGCACCACAACTCAAAAGCATCAACTCTTCTTCAGTCTTCCTTATTCATTGTCCAGCTCTCACATGCATACGAGGCAATTGAAGGTATCATGGCTTGTGTCAGGCACACCTTAGTCCTCAAGGAGGCATCCTTGCTCCTCAGCACTTGAAAGAGGTCCCTTGCATCCAACTTGCCCAGTGCTATATGTAGTCTAATGTCCTGATTGCTGCTTCCATTGGTCTTGATTGTAGAAACAAGCAATGTGAAGTCTTTGACAACTTCAATCTTTTCTCCATTTATCTTGATGCTTCTCATAGGTCCAGATGTGGGAATTTTTGTTTTCTTTATATTGAGATGTAATCCATACTTCCGATTCTTTAATCTTCATCAGTAAGTGCCTCAAGTCATCCTCACTTTCAGCAGGCAAAGTTGTGTCATCAGCATATCGCAGGTTGATAATGATTATTCCTCTAATCTTGATGCCATATTCTTCTTAATACAGTCCAGCTTCTTGGATTATTTGCTCAGCAAACAGACTAAATATGGTGAAAGGATACAACCCTGTCACACTCCCTTCTTGATTTTAAACCATGCAGTGTCCCCCTGTTCTGTTCGAATAATAGCCTCCTGGTCAATGTACAGGTTCCTCATGAGCACAATCAAGTGTTCTGGAATTCCCATTCTTCTCAATGACATCCATAATTTGTTATGATCAACACAATCAAATGCTTTTGCATAGTGAATAAAACACAAGTAAACATCTTTCTGGTATTCTTTGCTTTGAGCCAGGATCCATCTGACAGCAGCTATGATATTCCTTGTTCCACATCCTCTTCTGAATCCAGCTTGCACCTCTGGAAGTTCTCTGTCAATATACCGCTGCAACCATTTTTGAATTATCTTCGGTAAGATTTTACTTGCGTGCAACATTAATGATATTGTTCGATAATTTCCACATTCTGTGGGATCCCCTTTCTTTGGAATGGGTACAAATATGGATCTCTTCCAGTCAGTTAGCCAGGTAGCTGTCTTCCAAATCTCTTCGAATAACCAAGTGAGTGCCTCCAGTGGGACATCTGTTGGTTGAAACATCTCTGTCAATTCCTGGAGCCTTGTTCTTTGCTAATTCCTTCAGTGCAGCTTCAACTTCTTCCTTCAATACCATTGGTTCTTGATAGTATGCCACTTCCTGAAATGGATGAAGATTGACCAGTTCTTTTTGGTATAGTGACTCTGTGTATTCCTGCCATCTTCTCTTGATGTTTCCTGCATCATTTGATATTTTCCCCATAGAAGCTTTCAATATTGCAACTCAAGGCTTAAATTTTTTCCTCTATTCTTTCAGCTTGAGAAATGCTGAGCATGTTCTTCCCTTTTCGTTTTCTAACTCTAAGCCTTTGCACATTTCATTATAGTAATTGGCTTTATCTGCTTGAGCCGCTCTTTGAAATCTTCTGTTCAGCTCTTTTATCTTTCAACTTCTTCCATTTGCTTTAGCTACTCTCTGCTTAACGGCAAGTTTCAGAGTCTCTTCTGTCATCCATTTTGGTCTTTCCTTCTTTTCTCATCTTTTCAGTGACCTTTTGCTTTCTTCATGGATGATGTTCTTGATGGCATCCCACAATTCTTCTAGTTTTCAGTCACCGGTATTCAATGCATCAAATCTGTTCTTTAGATGGTCTCTAAATTTCAGAAGGATATATTCAAGATCATATTTGGCTCTCCTGGTCTTGTTTTAACTGTCTTTAACTCCAAGTTAAACTTGCATATGAGCAGTTGATGGTCTGTTCCACAATCAGCTCCTGGCCTGGTTTTGGCTGAAGATACTGAGCTTTTCTATCACCTCTTACCACAGATGTAGTCAATCTGATTCCTGTGTGTTCCATCTGCTGAAGTCCATGTGTATAGGCACCTTGTTGTTGAAACAAGGTATTTGCAATGAATAAGTTGTTGGTCTTGCAAAATTCTACCATGAGATTTCCAGCATCATTTCTGTCACCAAGGCCAAAATTTCAAACTACTGGTGCTTTTTCTTCGTTTCCAACTTTTGCATTCCAGTCACCAGTGATAATTAACACATATTGAGTGCATATTCAGTCAATTTCAGACTGCAGAAGCTGATAAAAATCTTCAATTTCCTCATCTTTTGCTTTGGCAATTGGTGCATAAATTTGAATAATCATCATTTTAACTTGTCTTCCTTGTTGTTGCTGTTGTTGTTATGTGCCGTCAAGTCAGACCCAACTCATAGCAACCCCTCCTTGGGCTTCCAAGGCAGTATCACTACGGAAGTAGATTGCCCCATCTTCCTTCTGAGGAGTGGCTGATGGGTTTGAACCACCAGCCTTCTGGTTAGCAGTCAAGTACCTTAGGCACTATGCTACCAGAGCTTCCTTGTAGGCATATGGATATTACCCTATCACTTATGGCATTGTACTTCAGGACATATCTTGAATCATCCTTTGTGATGATGAACACCATACCATTCCTCTTCAAATTGTTATTCCCAGCATAGGAGACCACATGATGGTTTAATTCAAAATGGCCAAACCCAGTCCATTTCAGCTCACTAATGCCTAGAATATCAGTCTTTATGCACTCCATTTCATTTTTGACAACTTCCAATTTTCCTAGATTCATGCTTCATACATTCCATATTCTGATTATTAATGGATTTTTGCAGCTGTTTTTCCTCAATTTGAGTCATGCCACGTCAGCAAATGGAGGTCTCAAAAGCTTTACCTTATACTTATCAGTGAGGGTGGTTCTACTCTGATGATGGAGGTCTTTCCTGGTCCTATTTTGAGAGCCTTCCGACCTAAGTGGCTTATCCTCCTGCACTGTATCGGACAATGTTTCCAGGCTATTCATAAAGTTGTATAGTAATGTATCAGACAGTGTTTCCCTGCTATTCATAAGGTTTTCCCTGGACAATCCTTTGAGAAGTGGATGGCTTCCTCCTTCTTCCTAGTCTGTCTCAGTCTGTAAGCTGTTGAAACCTACGCACCATGTGCAACCCTACTGGATTTGAGACACCAGTGGCACAGACTCAAGCCTCACAGCAACACACCACCATAGTAGGACAAACTGACAGGCAAATGTGTCTCCCTTATCTGTTCAAAACTTCTCCACCTTCCCCACCCTCCCCTTACATAGATCCCTGCCTCTTTCCTGCCTCTTGGGAGGGGTGTGGCCTGGGTCCCCAACCTTACCTGGATCCCTGTCTCTGCTTCCTCACTCTGTCCTGGTTCCCCCCTGGCTTTTTCTCTGCTTTTCCTGTCTTTCTCACCCCTTGGTAGGGCCGTGGCCTGGGTCCACAGACTTACCTGGGTCCCTACCTCTGCTTCCTCACTCTGTCCTGGTCTACTACAGGATACATACCCTAAAGAAGTGAAATCTGAGACATGAACAGATATATGCACACCTGTGTTCATCCCAGCACTCTTTACAACAGCAAAGAGATGCAAACAACCTAAGTGCCCATCAACAGATGAATGGATAACCAAATTATGGTACATACACACAATGGGAAAATATGTAACATTTAAGAATAATGAAGAATCCATAAAACACTTCATGACATGGATAAACATGAAGGACATTTTGCTGAATGAAATAAGTTAATCACAGAGGGACAAATATTGTATAAGTCTGTTATTATAAAAAGTCAAGGAAAGGTTTACAAATGGAAAGAAACGTCCTTTGTTGCTTATCAGTGACAGAAAGGCAGGGGTGGGAATATTGCTAACTAGGAAAAAGACATACTGATTTGGGTCAAGGGAAATGCAATATACCAAAAGCAGGTGACCAGCACAAGATCATTAAGGAAAAGGAAGACATGGATAGGTGTACAATAAGTACAGAAAACAAAGGTAAATACTATTACATACACAATTCTGCATTATCAGTAACAACAAATATTAATATATTGGTGGATATATAGATACACAGGCAAGATGATTAGGTATGTGTAGGCAACAGGAAATATACCCTTGATCATAAATAGGTTTAAGGTTGCTCTAGTGATGCAGTGAGTAAGGCAATTTTCTGGTAACTAGAAGATTGGCAGTTCGAATCCTCCAGTTGTTCTGTAGGAGAAAGATGAAGCAATCTATGTCTGTAAAGATTTACAGCCTTGGGTACCCAATGGGCATTGCTATGAGTCCAAATCAACTCAATGACAGTGGGTATATAGTGTATATATTTTGTATATACAGGTTTGGCCAACAATATTTCTACAAATGTATTTGTATCTGTTATAAAAATGTCCATATAATAGGGGTCAATGCTAAGAATTTGCCAATTTTTGGGCAAAATCGTCCACTTCAAGGGAGTTAGTTGCTGGGCCTGGGAGCTTGGGAACATAATCTTGGGAGACTTCAAGTTCAAGTGGCATAACAAGGTACACATCATACCTTGGTGAATAGTGACTCGGGTCTTAAAAGCTGTGAGCAGTCATCTAAGATGAAACTATTTTTCCGTCCCAATCTAGAACAACAAAGAGTGAAAAAAACTAAAGAAGCATGGAAAAAATTGGTTCAAGAAACTAGGAGACCATTGGAAACTCAGCCTACATGACTATGAGACCAGAAAAACTAGATGGTGTCTGGCTACCATTGCTGACCACTTGGAAAGGGATCAGAATTGGAGATCCTGTGTACCGTGGGAAGAAAATGTGGAACAAAACTAAAAATCAGAAAAAAAGACAAGGCTTACTGATCTGATACATACTGGTAAAACCCCTGAGACTATGGTACCTAGTTATCCTTCAGGCCTGGAAGTGAACTCATTCCTGTGGCTTAACATTCTGCCAAACAACACACAGGCCTAGGAGGTGAATAATTACTACAGGGATGTATACTTCTTAGAACATTCAACCATGGGAAATCAGAAGGGCAGCACTTGTGCAAGGAGAAACCTCAGAAGGCAAGAATGCATAGGAAAGAAGGACAGAGAAAAGGAAATCTTAGAGAAAAGGAAACCACAGAGAGGAAGTAGGAAAAGAACTGTTATATTGTGGGGATCACAATACAAATGTGTATGACCTGTTGAATGGAAAATGAATTGGCTCTGTAAACTTTCACCCAAATCACAATAAAAAGTTAAAAAAATATATAGAATGGAAATGCCATATAATGTACAATAATGCAAAGGGGAAATGAAGTTAATAGGTTTTAACTTTCTAGAAATACAAGGAAAATTATAAAAGTAAAGAAAAACATATTAAAGAAGGCAGTATGTCAAGGATGCATGTTTTAAGTTCTAGAGTAACAAATGTCAAATTAGTAAAATAATATTCAACAAGTCAAATATGGAAAGAAAAAAAAAGATATTTGGTTATTTCAAGGAATACAAGATGAAAAACAGAAACAAAAACAAACCTTTGCCATTGAGCCAATTCTGACTCATAGGACTTTAGAATAGAGTAGAACCAGTTCACATGGTTTCCAAGGGTGTAATCTTTAAAGAAACAGACTGCCACATCTTTCTCTGGCAGAGTGGCTGGTGGGTTCAAACTGCCAACTTTTCAATTAGCTGTAAAGTGCATAACCGCTGTGCCCTCAGAGCTCCTTTTAAATACAAGATAGAAGATTTAAAAAAGCATATAATTTTTCAACAACATTTATGGATACTATGTGTATGGACCTGCCACATGGAATACCCAGGAAACAAATTGACTACATATGTGGAAAGAGACAATAGACAAGTTCAATACCATCAGTCAGAACACAGCCAAGGACAAACAGCACAACAGACCATCAACTGCTCATATGCAAGTTCAAGTTGAAGCTCAAGAAAATTAAAACAAGTCCATAAGGGCTGAAGTATAACCTTGAGTATAAAAAACAATAAAATAAAATAAAATAAACTCACTGCCGTTGAGTCAGATTCGACTCATAGCTATCCCTTCTTGGTTTTCCAAGGTGGTATCTCTACAGAAGTAGATTGCCCAATCTTCCTTCCGAGGAGTGGCTGGTGGGTTTGAACCACCAGCCTTCTGGTTAGTAGTCAAATGCCATAGACACTATGCCACCAGAGCTCCCAACCTTGAGTATATTTCACTTGAATTTAGAGCCCCTCTCAAGAATAGATTTGATGCATTGAACACTGGTAACAGAAGAACAGATGAATTGTGGGATAACATCAAGGATGTCATGCATGAAAAAAGCAAAAAGTCACTAAAAACACAGGAAAAGAAGAAAAGACCAAATAATTTGTCAGAAGAGATTCTGAAATGCCATTGCCCATAGAGTAGTTAAAGAAAATTGAAGAAATGATGAAGTAAATGAGCTGAACATAAGACTCCAAAGGGTGGTCGGAGAAGACAAAATAAATTATTACAATGAAATGTGCAAAGACCTGGATTTAGAAAACCAAAAGAGAAGAACATACTTACCATTTCTTGAGCTGAAAGTACTGAAAAGAAAATACAGCCTCAAACTGCAGTATTGAAGGAGTTTATGGGCAAAATGTTGAAGAATGCAGACAGCATGAAAAGAAGAAGGAAGGAATACAGAGTCACCATACTAAAAAAATTGGTCAGTGTTCAACTGATTCAAGAGGTAGCATATGATCAAAAAGGATGATATTTAAGGAAGAAATCTAAACTTCTCTGAAAACACTGGCAAACAACAAGGCTCCAGGAATCAACAGAATACCAATTGAGATGTTTCAATAAGTGGATTCAATACTGGAAATGCTCACTCGACTATGTTACCGTCCAACCAACTGGAAGAGATTCATATTTTTTTGCCTGTTCCAAAGACTGGTGATGCAACAGAATGCAGAAATTATTGAACAGTAACATTAGTATCACATGCAAATAAAGTTTTGCTAAAGATAATTCAAAAATAGTTGCAGTAGTACATAGAAAAGGAGAAGCCAGAACTTCAAGCCAGATTCAGAAGAGGGCATGGAACAAAGGATAGCATTACTAATATGGAATGGATCTTGGCTGAAAGTAGAGAATACCAGAACTATGTTTACCCCTGTTTTATTGACTCTGTAAAGGTATTTGACTGTGTGGAGCATAACAAATTATGGATAACATTGTGAAGAATGGGAATTCCAGAACACTTAATTGTGCTCATGGGGAACCTGTACATAGACCAAGAGGCAGTCTTTGAACAGAATAAGGGGTTACTATATGGTTGGGAGCTCTGGTAGCATAGTGGCTAAGACACTTGCCTGCTAACCAGACGGCTGGCAGTTCAAACCCACCAGCCACTCCTTGGAAGGAAGGTTGGGTAATCCTACTTCTGTAGTGATACTGCCTTGGAAACCCAAGGAGGGGTCGCTATGAGTCGGGTTTAACTCGACAGCACATAACAACAATAACAACATATGGTTTAATATCAGAATATGTATACATTAAAAGGGAATATACCCATGACTATATATAAGGTTAGCAGATTATATTTCTGCAAAGACTCATATGCTGTAAGAATGTCCATATAACTAGAACTAACAGGGGGCAAAGTTATGATAACTTGTTAGGCACAGTCAACCACCCTGATGGAGGGAGTTGTTGTTTCTGTTGGCTCAGGACCATGGTCACAGGGGACATCAAGCTCAATTGTTCTACATCCTACTTTGGTGAGTGGTGACTGGGCCTTAAAATCTTGCAAGCAGCCATCTAGATGCAACAATGGGTCTCTCCTTGTCCAGAGCAAAGAAGAATGAAGAAAACAAAATATGCATGGAAGCAATTAGTCCAAGGGACTAGTGAATCATGTAAACCTCAGCTTATATAACTACAGGCCAGAAGAGCTAGATGGTACCCAGCTACCACTGTCAACCACTTGGAAAGAGATCAGTGCAGGCGATCCTGGATAGAGTGGGAGAACAATGTGGAACAAAACTCAAAATCATAAAAAAAAAAAGACCAGGTTTATTGGTCTAATGAATAATAAAGTCTGTTGAGACCCCTGAGTCTATGGCCCCTAGTTACCCTTCAGGTCAGGAATTGAACTCAGTCCTGTCGCTTCCAGCCAAACAATAGACACTTAAATAGGGTGAAGGTTTACATCAGGTAGATACACTCAGAATGATTAATCATGGGAGAACAAAAGGGCATTATTTGCACAGGTAGATAGCTCAGGAGGTAACTACAGGAAGGAAGTGGGAAGAGAGCTGTTACCTTGTGGGGAATTGCAGTCAATATCATGAAATAAAATGTGTATGAACTGCTATATGGAAAATGAATTTGTTCTGTATACTTTCACCCAAATCACAATAAAAATTTTAAGAAAAAGAATACGTATGCCTTATGGTTGAATCCTTTGGTATGCTGAGCAAATAATCTGAGAAGCTGAACTATAGAAGAATGTGGCATCTATATTGGAGGAAGGCTTATTAACAACCTGCCATATGCAGATGACACAACTTTGTCTGCTGAAAGCAAAGAGGACTTGAAGCACTTACTGTTGAAGATCAGAAACAACAGCCTTCATTATGGATTAAAAGCAAAAATAAAACCAAACTCACTGCCGCCAAGTTGGATCCGACTCACAGCGACTCCTTGATTTCTGAAGTGGTATCACTACAGGAGTAGGTTGCCCAGTCTTCCTTCCAAGGAGTGGCTGGTGGGTTTGAACCAACAGATTTCTGGTTAGCAGTGAAATGCCTTAGGCACTATGCCATAAAGAAAACAAAATTCCTCACAACTGGCCTGAAAAGCAGTATCATGATAAACAGAGAAAGTTGGATCCACAACCAATGCCTATGGAAGCAGAAGTCAAGGAATCAAACAGCATATTGCATTGGGCAAAACTGCTGCAAAAGATGTCTTTAAGGTGTTCAAAAGCAAAAATGTCACTTTGAGGAATAAGTAGTGCCTGACCCAAGTCATGGTATTTTCAACTGCCTCATCTGCATGTGAAAGCAGGACAATGAATAAGGATGACCAAAGAAGAATTGATGGGTTTGAATTACAGGTTAGTGGAGAATATTGAATATATCATGGATTCTCAGAAGAATGAACAAATCTGTCTTGGAAGAATGTTCTTTAGAAGCAAAGATGACGAGACTTTGTCTAACATACTTTGGACATGTTATGAGCAGGGATCAGCCCCTGGAGAAGGATATCATTCTTGGTAAAGTAGAGGTCAGCAAAAAAGAAGAAAATCTTTAAGGAGGTGGATTGACACAGTGGCTGTAACAATGGGCTCAAACATGGCAATGTTTGTGAGGATGACACAGGACCAGGCAATTTACTAAGGGTAAGTATGAATCAGACGCGACTCAATGACAGTTAATAACAACAGCAAAAACACAATGATATTATTCAACATAAAAAATTTTAATATGTGCTCAGTCAGACCCATATTACAAAGGCATTTATTCACTCCAATAACAAAAAATGCATTTACCCTTTAAACAGGAAAAACGGCTTCTTAAATTCTGTCTCATAATGACATTTTCACATTTGAGCAAAGATGTACACACAAGGTTACTTAATGAGATCTTGTTAATAGATAAAAATTGTAATAAACTAAACATTCATCCAGGGAGGAATAAAAAACCATCCATATTTTATATAGAAAAATTATACTAAACATAATGAGGTAAAATTTTCTAAAACATGTTTTTATGCTTATTTAATTAAAAAATAAAAATTCAAATATACTAAATATTCTAAAAAATTCTGTGACCACTGAATCTGAAGGAAAAATTAAGTATTGAGGGGAAAAATATCAGGTAAGTACAAATTCAATGTTGTTTTACATATAAATTAAGTAAATCAAAATTTTTTTAAAAACACAAATGTTCCATTAATAATACAATTTTAAACAATGTGTGGAAGAAATAATTCAAAGCTGTGGTGCTATATTACATTGTTTAGTAAAAGAAAGTAAAAAAGTGGCCTGGATGGGATTAGAAAAAAAAGTGATGGAGGGACAGAGAATGGTTAAAAAAAAGTTACTGAAAAAATGACATAATATAGGATGAAAGAGAGAAAATGACATATACAAGGAGATATTAAAACAAAAAGAGTTAATTCAAAATTGAGGAAATCACCAGGAACAAAAAAGACACTTATTGTAGGAAGTAACTCAGAGACAGAAAGAACACAGAAGGTTCAGTAATATTTCCATCTTATGAGCATTTTAGAATTTTATGCTGAAATTGAAAGCTGTATTTCATACACAAAGCCCTATATATATGTACGGACATCAACTTGTAATAGGGTAAGGTACTCTTTGATGAGTTAACTGAGACGATATTTCTAGTAATGATAGATTGATGTTCAGACAGTGCTGAGGATGTTGGAGAGGAGACTGCAGGTGACTTTGGTGCCTATGCTTGCGAAACAACCTGGCAATAGTTCAGTCCTTTGTTGGGAGAAGATTCTTTTATATTTATTGACTATCTGCCTAAGGCATTAGACTGATAACCAGAAGCCTGGCAGTTCAAACCCACCAGCCAATCCTCGGAAGGAAGATTGGACAATCTATTTCCGTATAGATACCACCTCAGAAACCCAAGCAGGGGACGGTATGAGTCAAATTGACCCGATGGCAGTGAGTTTGGTTTTTTTAGTTTAATGAAAGTGAATTCAGGATTAATTATTTCAGTTGAAAAAAACAAAAAGCAAAGTAAGAGTGTTCATATATTTGCTTTAGAACAATACGTGTGTATAAATTGAGCACTGAATTGCGGATCCCATAGGAGATACTGATGTTGTATTTTCACCTAGACCTTACCAAATATTATATTTTGTTATATATGATGTTATATATATGATGTTATATTTTCACCTAGACCTTACCAAATAAATCCAGAAGTTTTACAAAAGCAGATTTATGATGGTCTGTGGATGTTAACAACCAAATGATGGGTAATAATGACAGCTTCATGTGGTTGCCGTATTTCTAGCTCTAAAATATTCACAAAATACTGAACAGTGACTCTTCAAGTGTTAGTCTGTAGTATAGCAGTATTTCAAGACAATAATAATATTGAGATTATTGAGAGGTCAATTCTTACAAAATTGGAAAAGGATTTTGTGGAAAATGAGGTAGCAGAAGATAAAGAGAAAGTAAATCCTACCTAATGTTCATTGAGAGCTCACTACAGATCATGAAATTCTTAAAGGGCTTTACAAATATGAGATAGTTACAATCACTGAACCTACTTATGAGTGAGGTAACTGTGACAGAGAGGTTAGAAACTTGCCCAGGGACATACAGCTAGTTAAAGTCCAAGCAGGAATTTGAACCCAGTGTGGCTCTAGAATCTGTGCATTTAACCACAGTGCTATAATCTCTCTAGATTGGGAACAACATTTATAATGAGACCAAATTGGGGAAGAATAATTCATGAAGAACAAGGGCTGTGGAGAGGGCAGAGGGCCAGTGAGTCATTCATTATTCATGCTCAAAACCATGCTCTGACAGAAATTTTATACAGATGTTCTGGCTTACATATAGGCAATTTATTACCAAACAGATTTAACTTATAAATAGTATAAGCAAATCATTTTTATGTTTTCCTCTTCTTGATCCTTTTAGGACATTGCATTGTACATTATCATCATCTCATGTGAGTACAAAAATATATGCATCTTGTGATCTTATAAAAATATAAAAATTCTATAAATAAAATATAGATTTATATTTCAAGAATAGTAAACATTTCCTCAATCTGTGACTCCTAAAATTTTTTAATAGTGATGAAAAGTTTATTAAAAATGATATAAGGTAAACAATAATTTGATAAGTTTGCAAAATAGATCAGAACTTATAAGAAAGCAGTTTTATAAAGAAAAATAATATAAATATGAAATATTATCTCCTAATCCCTGTAATGGGAGCTCTGGTAGCATAGTGGCTAAGACACTTGCCTGCTAACCAGACGGCTGGCGGTTCAAACCCACCAGCCACTCCTCGGAAGGAAGGTTGGGCAATCCTACTTCCGTAGTGATACTGCCTCGGAAACCCAAGGAGGGGTCGCTATGAGTCGGGGCCGACTCGACGGCAAACAACAACAACAACAACAATCCCTGTAATGGGATTTCTTAGTTTCCTAATATGTTGTAACAGAAATACCACAGTGGGTGGGTTTAACAAACTGAAGTTAATTTTTTTCATAGGTCTGGAGGCTAAAAAATCAGGGTCTGAACCATGTTGGTAGCTCCAAGTATTCCTTGGCAGTCCTCAGAGGGTGTCTGTCTTCCACAATGGGTGCTTATCTGTGTCTAATCTGCTCTTTTTTATAACTCAGAATTGATTAGGTTTAGAAACCCACTTTACCCTGCTATGATCTAATTAATATTACAAAGAAAGTCTTATTTCCAAACAGAGTTACATCCACAAGCATAGGGTTAGAATTTCAACACATATTTTGG
Organism: Orycteropus afer afer; assembly: GCF_000298275.1. Taxonomy (NCBI): domain Eukaryota; kingdom Metazoa; phylum Chordata; class Mammalia; order Tubulidentata; family Orycteropodidae; genus Orycteropus; species Orycteropus afer. Next base: position 2,783,095 of record NW_006921772.1, read on the forward strand.
AGGGACACAATTTAATCTATTACAAAGGGCTAGTAGGTTAGTCACTGAAGAATCTCAATAGGGCAATCAATTAGGGAAAGAAATACCTGACAGGTATTGGGCAAGAGGGTCATCAAAACTCTTCTGGAGGTTATGAGAGAAAAGTTACTTCACAGAGAAAAAGTGACTCTCTGCAGGGAGGTGGACAGAATGTCCCCGGATTTATGGCTTCATTATCTCAGCTTTTTGGATTTGCCATTGCCTATATTGTAGTTTGCCTCCTCTTTGGGGCTGTGTTATTCCAGGATCCCCAGGGAGCAAGGCCTATTAAGTTAAGTTTGGATGTAGGTAATACCCTTGAAGAGACAGTTTTCCCGATTAAGGTCTACTCCAGTTTAAAAGGTGTAAAACACATGGGGGTAAATTCAACTCATGTTCTGCATTTCTAAAGCTGGGAAAACCTCCAGTGTACTCTTCTAGACATAAATAATACCCAGCACCACAAAATAATTGTGGATTTCGTGAATTTTCTATGTATAATGAATTTAAGGAATTAGAGTAGTTGCTTGCTTTTAGAACATGGTAATTGACAACCATTCTGGTTCAATATAACATAAGAACTGTTTCGTGTAAGAACAGAGCATTCTCTGTAGCAAGTTTTGTTCCTGGAAAAGGGATATATCATGTCACTAGCTCGATCCTCAAGCCCATCTGGAAGGAGTGGTACCTGGAATATATGTGGTGGAGTCTGTTTCTACAGTGTTGCATGTTTTCTTTTCAAACATCCTATTTCTTTAAGGGGAACAAATGTTTTCTCCACAAAGGATGCCTTTGCCTCCCTCCTAGCTGCTCAGATTTCTGCCTGCCTTTTGGTTACTGTGTGGCTGGTGATTTCACAGGGCCCCAAAGGAGGTCTAGCTGTTATGACTGAACAAACAATCCCAGCTGAAACCAGAACAAAATCTCAGTGAACTGCTTTCACCATCATGGGCTTCAGTTCCATTTCTGTTCTCTCTGCCAAATTAGATATAATATCAAACATTGAGATGTTGCCAAAACTCAGTAGTAAAACAGAGGCACAATAATAGCTGTCATTTACTAAGGGCCCCTATGTGCCAGGCCTTGTACCAGGCAGTTTATACAAATCAAACTAAATTTAATCCTCTCAATAGTGTGAGGTAAGCCTCACTATTTCAGTTTTACCTTAGAGACAATGGAGATTTAGAGACCAAGAGAAAGTAAGGAATTTGCCCTAGGTCACAGGTCTTAAGTGGCCGTGTTGTGGTATTTCAGTACATTATCACTCTTAGTTTTCCCTTTTTCTTGTCCAAAAATAACTAAAATTAGAATTCCTTCCTGACCTAGAATCTAACTATCTTTCATTCAGGGTGAACTAACATTTATGGAGCCTCTGTGACCTGGCAGGCATTGTGCCAGGCATGAGGGTAGGGTATGGACAAAGTTGACACATCTCTGACTGAATGGAGCTAATCTTTCCAGTCTCATCTGCTAACACTATCCCAATATTTCATCTATGTCGTATGGTTTGAAATTGCTTAATATAGGCAATGTTCTCTTACATCTGGTTCAGTGTCCTTACCTGTGAGTAAATGACCTACTCTGTAGTCATCTACTTTGCCACCTCCTACTCATTCTTCAGGAGCTCTGATAGCATAGTTCCTAAGGCACTTGACCGCTAACCAGAAGGCTGGCAGTTCAAACCTACCAGCCACTCCTCAGAAGGAAGGTTGGCCAATCCACTTCCCTAGTAATATTGCCTCAGAAACCCAAGGAGGGGTCGCTATAAGTCGGGGCAGACTCTACGGCACAAAACAACAACAACAACAACTCATTCTTCAAGATTTGATTCACCTATCACTGCTCCATGCAGCCTTCCTTGAATTCCCTAGTTGGAGTTAGATACTTTTTCCTCTCTGGTGGGGGTGTGTGGGGGGGTCCTGCAAACTTTGGCCCCCAGTCCAAATATGGTCCTGAATCATTTATGTATTGGCTAAGAAACCCTGGTAGTTCAATGATTAAATGCTCAACTGGTAAACTGAAAGTGGACAAATTGAATTGTCAAACCCACTGGCTGCTCCACAGGAGAAAGATATGACAGTCTGCTTCAATAAAGATTCAAAAAAATCCACTGCCATTGAGTCTATTCTGAGTCCTAGAAATCCTATAGGACAGGGTAGTAATACCCCAGGGTTTCCAAGACTGTAAATCTTTACGGAAGCAGACTGTCTCATCTTTCTCCTGCAGAGTGGCTAGTAGGTTCAAATATCCCACCTTTTGCTTAGCAGCTGAATGTTTTAACCACTGCATCACAGGAGCTCCTAGGTCACCATGATGGGAGACCATAATACATGTTTTTCTTTGTCACATTCTTCAAATGGATTATCCTCTTATCTGGGAAATCAATCTACATATCAAATATGTTTGACAATTGTGCTGTCAGGGCACCCATTACTTGGGACACATACTGGCCTTGAACGATTGATATGACATAAATGTCTCTAACATGCACATAGGCTAAACGTTAGCCCTGAGCCCCCAAAAGAAATCAAGGGAATCATTTTTTTTGTAGGAGGTGTTTTAGTTTTGTTTTTTCAAACCATTAAAAAATCAGAAATAGGGTCCTTTCATTCTATTTCCGGTTTTTACAAAGGGAAATTTTTAAAATCCTTTCTCCTCTACCCACCCAATTTCACAGCCAAAATATTATTCAGATCTTAGAAAGTATCTTCATACTCTCTATCATCTCTTTCATCATCTTCCCCATCAAAATGATCAGATTTGGGGAATCTCTTTAAAATCTTATAACCACATTCAAAATACTATCAGTAACGTTTATTTTCAGATCCTTTCCCACTCACTTTAAAAACATTATTATAACATTAACTCTTCAGTTAGAACTCTTTTAATATAAAAGTCCTGATATACATTAGTGATGAAGATTGCTATATTTTTCTCCCCATCTCCTGCCTGCTGGTAGTTATTACTAACTCTCTAAAATCTGAATGGCAAAGCTACCTACTCTGGGAAAGTTCCCATGATTTATTCTGGTGCAGTGGTTAGCACAATCAGCTGCTAACCAAAAGGTCAGTGGTTCAAGCCCACCAGCTGCTTTGTGAGACAATGATGAGGCAGTCTGCTTCCGTAAAGATTTACAGCATTGGAAACCCTGTGGGGCAATACTACTCTGTCCTACAGGGTCACTATGAGTCACAATTGACTTGATGGCAGTGAGTTGTTTTTTTTTCTTCTCACATCTTGACTCAACCATCTCTTCTACAGTTATACTCTGTAGTATTTGAATCTGTTTTTAAGTACTTTTAGAAGTTTTTATTGATTTAACTTATTCAACAAATATTTTTTGACTGCTTATTGTGTGCTAGACCCTAGACTGTGTTCCAGTTGCTCAGGATACCATGTTGAGCAAGACATCCAATTCTTTGCACTTTATTACCTCATACATTCATATAATCTCATACAATCTTCTATAGATTACTTTATATTGTAATAATGTTGTCTCTGTGAGAGTGGGGGCTTCACTTCTCCATTTTTTATGTCTTATATTTTACTTTATGATGACTGGTAAAGTACATTGATGTCCAATAATTGCAAATGGTAGTTTTGCTCCCATAGTTGTTTTTGCCACCTACAACCTTTTCACATCCTTCTGATAATAGTACTCCGAATTTCTTTTGGGGAATTCACAGATAAGCCTCATGGTAGAGTACTTAAGAATGTATTCTCTGTAATCAGACTGCATTAATATCCTGGTATGTCAATTTACCAGCTCTGGGACTTTGGTCAAAGTGCGCTGCCTCTCAGTAACTCACTTTCCTCATATGTAAAATAGTGGCAATAACAGAACCAATCTCATGGGGTTGTGTGAGCATTAAATGAGTTGATGTCAATAAAGTGCTTCAGAAGATGCCTGGCTATAGGGAAACACTATAGACGTGTTTGCTTTTATTATTATTAAATAATGTCTCTCCTTGCAGTATACTATTTTGGAGATTATCAATCAATGCCCTTTCCTTCCCTTTCTAAGAGCTAGGCACAGGGCTTTTCCTTGGGACTTTAAATCTTAAAATTTTTCATCCCAAGGGCACTGACTTTTAAATCTGTCTGCTAGTTCTTGCTACTTAAGACCCCAGAGCTGCCCTGATTACTGACCTTTCCAACCTTCAATTCAGCAGCCTATGGATTTCAAGAGCTACTTTATACCTTTGCAATAAAATTTCTGTTTTCTTAAGTTAGCAAGCATCTGTATCAGTTGCTTGCAACCAAAGCCCCCTGAAGCTTATATAATACAATGATTCATTGTGGTGCTGATCTCTGCAGTGCACTGCAGTTCTCTTTCAACAAAGTAAATAATAGTTCTGCCTCATCTTTAAATTTATGGAGTAGATTACAGCCAAACAGTAGTAGTCAATATACCCCAGTTCTTTCCCCAGTATATCATTAATTTCTTTTGTTCTTCAGAATGTTATAATCTTTTATTCTTACTTTTACCCTATAAAAAAAGACATCTATATCTACGTGGTACAACATTAAGGCTTTTTTTTTTTTTTTGAGACCCTGTGTGACAGTTCTGATGAACAATTAATTCATTTTTAAGCTTTCACATCTTAATGTGGCCTCTTTCTCTCTCTCTTTTTAAATTTTTTAATTATTTATTGTGATTTGGGTGAAAGTTTACACAGCAAATTGGTTTTTCATTCAACAATTCATACACATTTTGTTTCATGGCATTGACTGCAAACCCCACCAAGTATCAGTACCCTTGCTACTTCTTCTCTATGAATGCTGAAGCATTTTTTAAAAGAGAATTATAATCTTCAGCACCAGTCACTGTTTGCGTTCAATTTTATACCATCAGTGGGGAAGGCAGAAGTTAAGTAGACCTGAGGGTCTGAAACCCCAATGACACTAACTAGATGTGAATGGGACAGCTGTCACATAATCGGCTGACCTGGTAATTTTAGCTGATTTGATGGTGAGGCAGATATGCTCTTTCTTCTTCACTAAACTCCCAGAGAGAGCATTTTCCTAGAGTTAAGATTATTCTTCAGTTAATGGCCTATACAACCCCAAGATATCATTTGTGACAAAGATTTTAAGGTTCATGATTAAATTCTTTACATTTGGGGCAATAGTTCACAGAGAAGTGATGATGGTTTCATTGAATGTTTTAGAAAAGTAACTATGGGGGAGATTATGGACTGACTCTGTATTTGTTTTCTCCCGATGCTATAAAATATTATCACAAAATTTAGTGGCATAAAATAACACAAAGTTAATAAATTTATTATCTTACAATTCCAGAGCTCAGAAGCCCTCAAATCAAGAGGTTGGTAGAATTGCATGCTTTCTAGAAGTTCTAGGGGAGAATCCATTTCTTAGCCTTTTCTAGCCACCAGAGGCTGCTTGAAGGACTCTGGTAGCACAGTGCTTAATCACTTTACTGCTAACCAAAAGGCTAGTGGTTCAAACCACCAGCCTATCCATGATAGAAAGATGTGGTATTCTGCTTCTGTGAAGATTATAGACTTGAAAACCCTAGGAGGTGATTCTACTCTGTCTTAAAGGGTCCCTATGAGTTGGGAACAACTCAATGGCTATTGGTTTGTGTTTTTAGACAATGATGCATGCACATCACCAATTATCCTGCACCATACTTACTCATATAAGTAAAATTGTTATCATGTACACTTTTATGAAGAGAAAAATATCTGAGGAATATCCATCAACAGGCTAATGCTTGCTTTTTCCTGAGTAGTATTATTTTGGGTATTTTTGTGTTTGTGTTTTGCATCTTTTTCAATTGTATTTTTTTTTTTTAATTGTTATTTGGGTGAAAATTTACAGAGCAAATTCACTTCCCATACAGCAGTTCACATACACTTTGTCTCATGACATTGACTACAATTTACCACAATGCAACAGCTCCCTTCCCACTTCCTTCTGATAGTTACCTCTTCCCTGTGTCCATCCCTCCATGCACTCCTGCCCCTGAGCTGTCTCCCTGTGCATAAGCAGCCCTTCTTTCTCCCATGATTGTTCTCTCCAAGGAATGTATCTACCTCAGGTAAATGTTTAATTCATATGTCTGTCTTTTACAGTACATACAAATATATATGTAAAAATATTGTCTGCCAAACTTATATATGGTCATGGGTATATTCCTTTTTGCTTAGACATACCTGATCTTTCAGCCTGTCTACTTATGTTTCCACGCATAGGTTAATGTTTGTTATTACTGATAATGCAGTATTGTGCATGTAAATGTTTACCTTTGTTGTTTGTATCTTTTGTACTCCTCTCTCTGTCTTTCTTTTTCCTTAAGGTTATTGTGCTGGTCACTCACTTTTGATATATTGCCTTTCCCTTCATCCAAACCAATACTTTTCTCTTACTTATCTAGTAATTTTCCCTTCCCTCCCCTCCCTCCTATCCCTGGTAACCAACAAAGAAAGTTTCCATATCTAAACCAGAAACCAAACCAAGCTCATTGCCATGGAGTCAGTTTTGACTCATAGGGACCCCTCTGTGGGTTTCCAAGGTGGTATCTCTATGGAAGTATATTGAGTTCAGGGGTGGCTGATGGGTTTGAACCACCAGCCTTCTGGTTGGTCAAATGCCTTAGGCACTATGCCACCAGAACTTCTTATGTAAACCTTCAGAACTTCTTATGTAAACCTAGTGAGGTCTAAAACTACTGCAGATGAGAGCCAGGTAACAAGCAAACCCAAACCTTTCATTTTGTGTGTGACAAAACAGACCAGAGAGGGCAGCCGATGTGCCTGAAACTGCCCAGGTTGTCAGCATCAGAACCCAGGACAGGATCCAGGTCATTGCTCAACCTTTTCCCTCATACTACCTGTGGTTTCTTAAATATCCTTACAGCTTGCTTTTGGTTATTTACTTTGAACAGTTCATAGAAGTCATGAAAGTCTTCATAGGAATCTTTTAAGATAAGTCAAGTAAATTCTAGAAGCTCTGCTAAAAAATAAAGTGCTGCACTGTAAAGAAGAACAAAGGACCCTTGTCAAAGTGTTGGTAGAGGGGTTTGTTCGGCTGACCCTCTGAACCCACTGCACCTACTGTCAGCACAAGAGTGAAATTCACACCTTTGCATGTTTTCTTCCCCATGAAGAGTCATAGGATTTAACTACTCGGTTTTTACAAAGCTGTTAGGTGCTCAAGAGGAGAGAAAAACTTCTATTACTTTGAGTGGTTTTTAAGTGGATATATTCAGGAATTACATTCTGAAACAAGTGTATTCGGAGTCAGGCAGGCTGGGGGCTGGCAGGAGAGGCTGCCTCTCTGAAGGCCCCACCCCAAACTAGTGCCTCTGCTGGGCCTGAACCAGTTTGGGTTTTCTGGCTTGGGCAGATCCTTCTCTGACTCTGGAACTTACCCACTTCCTTACTTCCACAAACAGAGAGGTTACAGGGTTAAGGCACATCACAATTTGGGGAATGCTTCTTTCTAGAGGTCAGCCATCTCCATGGAAGTTGGGGACCAAAAGCTCATGTGAGTTTAGTTTCCTGCCAGAAGCTGACTGCATGGGGTGCTGCATCCCCAGAGACTGGCATACTGCCTGGCACAGAGTAGGGCTGTTTCTCTTTGAGTAGTTGATTGACTGTATGCCAGAGCTGGGTGGATTTTATGAGGCTAAGAGAGTAGCAGAGAGTTATCCGAGGTCACATAGCTAGTTAGGGACTGTGCTTAAAGCATTTCAGCATGGATTCAGTAAGCAGTCAACAAATATTTATTGAGCACATGCTATGTACCAAGTACTGGGCTAGCAGCTAAAGGTACAGTCAAGGCAAAATATAGCATGTTCTTTGCCTTTCTGGGACATTCTGTCTACTCCAGCAGACAGATGTTAAACAAATAAATAGAAATTAAATTATGTGCAGTGCTAAGAGTAAGAACATCTAGGCCAGGAGAGGGGTCTCCAAGGCAGTAGCAGTTAAGCATTGGGTATGTGGAGAAGTGACAAGGGACCTCAGGTGGGGGAACAACTCGTCCAAAGCCCCTGAGGAGGCCAGCATGACCAGAGCAGAGGGAGAAGGCAAGATAGGTGGGAAACAGGGCCATATCACAAGACATCCCTGAAGAGTTTCAGGGTTGGGTAACACAGTTTGACATTTTGTACAGGGCCTCCTGACTACTGCACTGATTAGAGGGAGGAGAGGGGAGCTGGTAGATTAATAGCACATGGTTGCAAGGGCAAGTGGCAGATGGTGCCCTGTCACTCACCAGATATGTGACTACAGCAAACAACCTACCTCCCCAGCCTGTTTCTCCCTGTGATGTGGGGGTAAGTGTGCCTCACACCACCATTGAAGGTTAGATGTCTGAAAGGGACCTAGCACCCTGCCAGCACAAAGTACACGCTGCCCTAACTTCCTGCTCAGACCCTCCTTATCACTAATCATTAAGGGTCTAAGAAAGCTCTTAATTTTAATATCTTCAAGGGTATCAGTCTTTGGTCCCTTGGTTTGTGCTTTGTGTGCTTTGCTTAAGAATCCTTTCCTTTCCTCCCATGAGTCCATATTCTTTTATTATTGTAAAGTTTCATTTTCCTATGTAGGTCTTTAATCCATCTGGATTCAAGGCTGGCACATAGAAGACATTCAGGTGTGGCATTGAATTCATCAAGATGGAGAGGGCAGTCAGCACACCAAGATGGAGGACACCAAACTCTTCTATGGCTTGGCTTGGCTTTGAGCAAACTGGGTCCTCCATGTCCCCATCTGACAAATGAGGTTACAGTAGGTCACCCCTGAGGCTTCTTTCAAACCCATCATTGCAGCCTTCTAACCCCCCCTTGCTTCAACCTGTGACTGGAGTGATACTGAAGTCAAACCAAAAAAACCAGACTCACTGCCATCGAGTCGGACCCAACTCATAGCAACCTCTCCTTGGGTTTCCGAGGCGGTATCTCTATGGAACTAGATTGCTCAATCTTCCTTCTGAGGAGGCTGGTGGGTTTGAACCGCCAGCTTTCTGGTTAGCAGTCAAATGCCTTAGGCACTACTCTAGTTAGTGTGATGATAATTCCACAGATTTCCACACGCCTTACAGAAAACCTAGCTCATACACTGTGGGCTGGCCCTCTCCATTTTCTGTTTTTTCCTTCTCTAGAAACAAACCAAAGTACCTCAAGGCAGGTTTTCCAAGGCCCACTTCCTGGCCAGAATTTCACTTTAAATCATTGCTCTTTGACATTTTAATTTTAACTGCATTGCATGTACCCGGGCCAGGGGATGGGAGGAGAAGCTTCAGTAACTAGAATTGTTATTAAAACCATATATCCAACTAGGCTGGCATTTCTGGAAACTCCTACCTGTAGGACATTTAACCCTGACTGTTCAAATCTTTTAAACTTGTACTGAAGGAGACCCTGAGAGGTGCCACAGTTTTGCAGGTTTTTGGTCACACAAGGAGCCCTGGTGGTGCAATGGTTAAGCGCTCTGCTGCTAACTGAAATTTGGTGGTTCAAACCCCAACCCCACCCCACCCCGGCTTGGGAGGAGAAAAGATCTGGCAATTTCCTCCTGTAAAGATTACAGCCTAGAAACTCTATGGTGAAGTCCTACTCTGTCCTTATAAGGTCACTATGAGTCAGAAGGGAGCTCTGGTAGCATAGTGGCTAAGACACTTGCCTGCTAATCAGATGGCTGGCGGTTCAAACCCACCAGCCACTCCTCGGAAGGAAG
>NW_006921772.1:2805466-2835739 GCF_000298275.1 Orycteropus afer afer
GTTTCTTCCTCAGGGATGTGTTCTGGGTCTGTATCCTGCTCCTTTGTTTCTACCACTTTATTTTGCTTCTTTGTGTGGACTGTGATGGTCTGTTGTCTCCAAGACATCATGGCATTGTTGTAGTTAGATCTCCATTAACTGTGAAGGGCAGCCAACAGTGAGTCAGTTTCTCTTGGTGGTTGTTTATTTTTGGCCCGTTGGTGGAGAAGGAAGTGGTGGCTCTCACTCAGTAAGTGAAACTGGGTGAGGTGTGGGCCTAGTTTTGTCATATTGGGACATTTGCTGTCTTCCACTCAGTTAGACAAAACTAACAATTGAATAACCATCAAAAAAGTAAAAGGAAATGAACAAAAAGGACACTGTGTAATCACACAGGAACAGTAACTAAAAAAAGCAAGAATGGAAAAAGAACAAGAAGGAAAAAAAACCCTGCAATATCTGGGGAGAGGGCAGTAAGAGAAAAAAGGTTCCAAAAGAGAATAATGAAGAAAAAAATAGGAAAAACACAAAAGGAAACATGCAACAAAGTTAACCATGAGAAAGAAAACAAAAAATTGCAATCAGGAATAGGGAAAAGAAAAAAAGCTGAAAACTAGAACCTGGGAGGGGAAGAATAAAGAATAATAGTAAAAAGGAAAAAAGTAATAATAATAATAATAATAGTAGTTTTAAAACAGACAGTAACAAATAAACTAAAAACAGAAAACAGAAAAAAAATTGGGGCAGGGCAGGGCAGGGCATCCAGGCTCCCTCTGAGCACACAGACTGGAATGGAATTCCTGCTGACAGAAAGTGGGTAGGAGTGAGTTCACCAAGAAGGTGTAGGGTTTAAGAGTAACAAGGGGAATGTCAAACCTTTCCAGTTGTCAGGGTCCGGAATGTTTCTGGCAAGTGGAGCCTGTTCTTAAGTCCCTGGAATCTGGGAGAATGTTCTCTCTTTAAATATTCAAAATGGTCAAGCCATTTGTAAACATTCAAAATGGCTGTGCCCTCTCTACAGATAAAAGTTCACAGCTCAGCCCACCTTCCTCTTCCCTGCTTCCTCTTTTATTCCCTAGCTACCAGCTCAGTCCTCCACTTGGTCCCAGGCTGGCAGGGCCAATTTTTAGGTTAATTCTTAGGTCCTACCACCACCACTCAGCAAAATCCAAGCTGTCTGTGCCATCAGGATCGCTGCCAGACCGCAGCTCTGTCTGTCTCCTTTTTTAGTGTTTTCATGCAAATTCTTCTGTTAGTTGGAGTTTAGTCCACTTCTATATTCTTCCTTTCAAGGCTCAGAAGTCCAGTATTATCTTCTGTATCTGTGTTAATTGGTTCCCCTTTTCCTTGTTGAAGAGAGTCTGTGCAGTCTTTCTGCCTATTCCACCATCTTACCAGAACTCCTCAATTGTATTAAATTTTAATATCTTTCTTCCATAGCAATGCAGCTTTAAAAAAAAAAAAAATGAGTCAGGAGAGTAGAAACAGCTTTTTATCCTCTAAAATGTGTAAAAGACTTCAACTGCTGTGAAGTTAGATTACTGGAATTGGGTAAAAGATGGAGAAGGGGTCAGAGAGAGAGAAATTGTGGGCATGGGGAGGGTTAAGGAGCTGCAGACTGCACTATGGAAGGAGAGCCGGTCTTCAGCAAGGGGCAGCATAGCGAGATTTGCCAACTACAGCTAGAAATCATATCAAGAGGAGGTGGAATAAAGCATGAGCAGAGGGATTGGAACTGGAGAGGGGTCAAGTCAGATACTAAGTGGGAAGAGAAAAAGATCTGAGTTAGAGGTAATACAGTGAGGGCCAGACTGAGGAGACAGACAGAACCCTTTTGCTCTTGATATGACATATTGGTAAATGCTCAGAAGTGAGGGTAGAAAAACAGTAAGTGTTCTCTATTTACATTTCTTTCCTTCTATGGGGGGTTAAAGTGGCCTGGTGGCACAGTGATTGAAGTGTTAGGATGCTAATCAAAAAGTTTTATGGTTTAAACCCAATAGCCACTCAGCAGGAGGAAGATATGGCAGTCTGCTTCCAGAAAGATTATAGCACTGGATACCATATGGGGCAGTTCTACTCTGTTCTATAGTGTTACTATGAGTCAAAATCAACTTGATGGCAGTTTATTGGTTTGGGATGGGTTGTCAAGTCCCTGGGTGGCACAAATGGTTGGTGTTTAACTAATCTGAGCCTGGTGACACTACAGAAGAAAGGCCTGGTGACCTGTTTCTATAAAGATTACAGCCAAAAAAATCTTATAGAGCAGTTCTACTCTGTAACACAAGGAGTCAATTCCATGAGTTAGAATTGATTCTATGGCATTGGGTTTGGTTAGTTTTGGTATGGGTTATTAAACAAGTCATTGGTTGTTTCAGGTGCACGTGGAAGGGGAAAGAACAGGGAGATGGATGAAAAGCATCCAGACAGAATGACTTGTGTGGGAATGTGAACGAAATAAAACTTTTGTACAATCAATTTAGTGGTGTGCATGATCTGGAGCCAATGCTAACACCCACAATTGACTAAAGGGCAAGTAGATTCATGGTGTAGTAGGTCCTGGTTTCCACACTTCAGTTCAACAAGTACTGGTTGCGCATATCATGGGTTGATAAGGTGTTGTTGTTGTTGTTATGTGCTGTCCAGTCAGACCCGACTCATAGTGATCCCTCCTTGGGTTTCTGAGGCAGTATCACCATGGAAGTAGATTGCTCCATCTTCCTTCTGAGGAGTGGCTGGTGGGTTTGAACCGCCAGCCTTCTGGTTAGCAGTCAAGTGCCTTAGGCACTATGCTACCAGAGCTCCTGGGTTGATAAAGTAGGAAACCATAATTTTGCATAACAATCATCTGTTAACCATCATAAGACATTATGGAACTACCAAAAAAAAAAAAAAAGCCAGAAATGGAATTCTTAATAATCTGAGGAAAGACAATGTCACTTTTTCATATGTTGTGCTCACAAGTCACACAGAGAATAAAACAAACAGCAGCAACTCTTAGTGTTACAACTCAAATTATCATTGGTAAAGCTTACCCACCTGCCACTCCTTGGAAGGAAGGTTGGGCAATCCTACTTCTGTAGTGATACTGCCTCGGAAACCCAAGGAAGGGTCGCTATGAGTCGGGGCAGACTCGATGGCACATAACAACAACAACAACAAGTCAATGCTAAGCCCTCAGGGCTTATCTACTGGTGTGTTAGGTACACAGAGACAATTTTCTGTGATCATATGATGCTATTTAGTGCATGGTAACACAGTTGCCACCTCTTTTGCAAGAGGTGTGCTAACAAGACTGCACGTCATACCTCACTATTTAGCAGCTCCTGGGATGCTGTAGCTCAGCTTTTGCATCTGTGTATGTTCAGCAAGGGTGGCACAGCATTCACTCTGGCTTAGCTGCCACAGATCCTCCACAAGCCACAGCAACCTTGTTCTCTTGTTCCCCTCTGTTAAGGGATGAATTATGTCCCCTCAAGTTATGTACTGAAATTCTAACCCATGTACCTATTTGGAAAATAGGGGTTTTCTTTTGTTATGTTAATGAAGTATACCAGAGTAGAATGGATCTTAAAGCTAATCACTTCTGAGTTATAAAAATAGCTGACTAGGCACAGAGACAGACAAGAGGGAAGACAGATGTAAAGAAATGCTAAGGAATGACAAGGACTGATAGCAGTTACCAGAAACCAGGAGAGAGGCCTACAGAAGGAATTGACATAGCCAAGATCCTATTTGGACTTTTAGCTTCCAAAACTGTGGGGAAATACATTTCAGCTCCTTAAAGCATCCATTTATGGTATTTCTATTATGGCAGCATTACAAACTTAAGACTTCTTCCCTTCTGGAACTTTGTCTTAATCTGCCCTACTATAATAGAGTCAGGAGCTCTGGCAGTGTAGTGGGTAAGACATTTGGCTGCTAACCAGAAGGTCAGAGGTTCAAACCTACCAGTTGCTCCGTGGGAGGAAGATGAGGCAATCTACCTCTGTAGATTTACAGCCTTGGAAACCCAATGGGGGTCACTATGAGTCAGAATCAACTTGATGGCAGTGATCTTTCTTTTTTAATCATATAGTGGCCTGAGTACTTGTGAGGGGAGAGTGTGCACCAGTTCCATTTGGCACCATGTTTTCTTTCTTCATTGAATTTTAAAGTTTTATCTTAATTTTTTTTGTGTGGATACTTTATTGATTTATGTCTCCCAATCCAGATGATAAATTTCACAATGCAATCATATATATCTGTGTTTGATCATCTTTGTATACCTGGTACTTAGCCCAATGACAGGCACTTTGCTGAAACAGTAAGTTCTTGTATACATGAAAGATATGTAAAGAAAAAAGCTAATTATTCCTTCATTATACTCGGACATGAAAAAGACAGTTGAACTCACACACTTCTTCCGTCTATGGAAGATTATAGCTTCATGGCAACCTTCATTTTAGAGATAAGGAATTTCAGGTTAGAACAATTTAATTGCTTATCCAAGGATCTAAAGAATGTGCTGCTGAGCCCATTTCATCAAGAATAGTGACTGAGTCAGTCAGGGATAGATTTGGCAAAAGAATCAGGTCAACCTGGCTTTCAAGCCAGGACTTCATTCATTAGATCATGATGTTTCTGGCACAAAATTAACCAGGAAACACACTATGAGACTTTATTTCTGATTGCATTGGGTAAGAAATTAATCTTAACAGTTTGAACAGATAATGAGTAGATGAACTCCAGTTGGCAAAGTTTATTAGGAAAGAGTTGGCAGTGGAACAAATAACTTCCTCTTTAATTCCTAAAACCAGGCGACCATCAAACTATATGTCCTCAGTGATTAAGGTCTTTGGGCTGTAACATATGAACTTTCCCCCTGCATTATGCTCCTGCTCTACAGAGTGATTCATGTCTGTGAAGATGCTGCGGGGAGGAAAATGTGAACTCCTCTGATGACAGCTGTGCAATAAGACAAAAGCTTGTTTAGAATTATTGCGATTATTGCATATGAGAGATGCTGACAGTCTCTCTCCATCTAGCCCCTGTAATCCCATTAGATTTCACAAAATTTGCAAGGGCAGCCATAAGGCCATGTCTAAGATAAAGTACCTCCAGCAATCTTTCTTTTCTGCAGCTAGAATGGTGATTCATATTGCAATGGATTTATAAAAACAGAATCTGCCCACAGATGACAGGAAATCCTAGAGTTACAGGGTAGGAAAAAAATATCAGAGACCATCAATATTTTTTCCTTTCCATGTAAATTACATTCAAGAAAGAGACTTTATGAAAACAAAGGAAAGAAGAAGGCAGGGAGAAAGGGAGAGATAGAAGGAAATAAAAAAAAAAAAGAAAGGAAAGGAAGGAGGGAGGAAGGAAGGAAGAACGTTTTGTGGGAAAACAAATCTGCGTAGTCCCTAAGGCACTTGACTGCTAATCAGAAGGTTGGTGGTTCAAACCCATTAGCCACGCCTCAGAAGGAAGGTTGGGCAATCTACTTGGTAGTGATACTGCCTCGGAAACCCAAGGAGGGGTCACTATGAGTCGGGTGTGACTCCACGGCACATAACAACAACAACAACTTTTCTTAATCAATGTCTTAACTTGTCCCAGAGCCTTCTGGTACATGAGTAGCTATGAGTTATTGTAATTCTATTCTGGTCTTTACCCTGAGGAAGTCTGTTCTAGGACCAGTGGTGAAAGCCTGATTAAGAATATATTGCTCTAGCCTACTGCCCTATCTCTTAGCATTATTTTTTAAATTGGAGATTAAATTGCATTTTTCATCATATTATTATTTTCTTGCTAGAGATCCACAGAACTTAATAATAAGGGTAAAGATACACAAGTTATACAAATAAATACAACCAACTCTCAGTTATTTGATGACAAAATTACTAGAATTTGTATTATCATATCCCAGTTTTCTTCCCACTGCCCAATGTCTTATAATTTTATTACCTTTAGGTATTCTAACAGGGAGTGAAGAATGGAATGATGATTTTTTTTTTCTTTTATTTATTTAATCTTCTTCTCCTTCCTGTGGAATACCTGTTATTGGGGGAAAAAAAAAAAAGTTATGACACTCTGAACAGATAATTGGAGCTAAAATATGTGTTCAAGAGCATGTAATTTATACAAAACAGCTGAGTACTCTTCTGGCTGGGATGAAGTGTTTACAAAAATGGAATTGGAGTTAGGCCTGAAAAAACACACTACATTCCTACAAAATAAGATGAAAAGGAGAAAATCCAGAAAACAATGTTTGGTGATGATGTTGGTGGTAGTGATGGTGATGGTAGTGGGGAGTGTAGGTATGTTGGTGATAATGAGTATGGTGTTGATGGTGGTATTGGTGGCAGTGGTGGTGAAGAAGATGTTGGTTGTGGTAGTAGCATTGGTGGTCATAGTAGTAATTATGGTGATGGTCATGGTGATAGCAATGGTGACAGTGATAGTGGTGATGCCACAGGAAGAGTGGTGGTGATAGTGATGGTGGTCATTATGTTGTTAGTGATGGTGATGGTGGTGGTATGGTGGGAATGGTAGTGGAGAGTATGTTGTTGATGGTAGTAGTGATGGTGGCAGGAAAGGTGGTTGTAGCAGTGATAGTGATGGTGGTGCTAACAGTGGTAGTGATGTTTAGATGGGTGGCTATGGCCTAGTAGTGCTGATGGTGGAGACAGCTGTAGTGAATGTCTTGCAGGCCATGACAATGGTGGTAATCATCAGGAGCATGGTGGAGATGGTCCGGAGATGGAGATGGTGGGGAGTATTCTTTTCCAGTGATACTTCTAATTGTTTATAGAGGTTTTCCATTAAATGGCAGATAGAAGAGACCTGATTTGGTGGCAAGTGGGAAAGATAGAATGAGACCTCTGACATTCTTAAGGGAAATCTACAGCTGTTTGTGCTATCTCAGTATCTGCTTTCACAGAACAGTTCCTCTTTGAGACAAATTCCCTTGTGTTATGAATCAGATTCTTATCTTTCTTTAGCAAAATTTTTAAGATGTTGATTTTTATTTCCAAGTACCAATAAATAGTTTCAACAGAAAAACACACCTTTATAGGGTATAAAGTAAACCTTTACTAAGACAAAATGATTCTTTGCAGTCATGTATAATCTAGTTTATTCTGTGATTATTAGAAAAAGGGAACTTTCGAAGTGCAATTAGCTTCATTGCCAATATATTTTTTAAGTTCTTACAAAAAAGACATTACCTAAGTTCTTTGTCAGTTCAGAAAGAGCAGTGTTTAATCCAAAATGTGCAGAATGATGCCAAGGAAAATGTTCCCAATAGAGACTGGAGTTGCATTGGCTCTGCATCATGATTGAACTCAAAGAACAAGATGTATTTCATTCTAGGAGGGGGAAAAAAAAAGCATGTTCAATGCATAATGAAAATTGGTCTTTCTCTGTCTCAGTCTCTTTCTTATTTTATCAAGAATTTAGCATCTCTTTATTTCTAATATTCATTGTCTGATGCAGGTTCTCCACGGAGAAAAGAAAAGCCCCAAATGACAATATTCTTCAGTATTGTCATTTGAATGACTGTAATAAAGGGATCAAAGTTTATTACCATCGATTCTCTCTTATGTAGACCCATGGCCCTGTGCACGAGGTGTTGCTGATGTGTTTCCAACAGCAACATCTGGCTCTCTGGCAGTCTGCTCTGCTAACTGTGCTGACCCATTGATGGCTCTAGAACTGTTCAGAAAATGCTGTATGGGTTGGCCAGAATATGTGAAGACCATTTTTTTTTTTTTCTGTTGTTTTTGTCATTCATCCTCCTGGGTACTATTTATCTGTCAGTCACATCTCATTCTGGGGAATAAACTGTACTTGTCTGTGTCTACTTGCAATGAATAAGGAAACTCCTTATTAAACATTGGGATTTATATGGTCCAAATGGGAGTATTCCCAAAGCTGTATTTAGGATAGTGGAGGAGCAATGCTATTGGTTGAATTATCCTTAAAATGTCAATTTTCCCTAAGATGGTTTAGAGTGTTACACATCCAATAGAAGCCAAGGTGAAGGAATACTTTTCAAGGGCTAATGGAGAGGAGGTATATATGGAATGATCATTAATACACATTAAAGTTTTAAGGATTTATGTCAAAGTTCCCAGGGGAGAAAGTTCCTGGTGGAGAAATAACGTAGGACTGAAAGCCTGTGGAAATGAGCCAGAAAATATGAAGAGAGAAAAGGAAAGGAAATAGGATGGTGAGGTCAGATATGAGAATCGAAGTGCAAAAAGCAGGAAATATTATTGAATACAAAGCTGTATTGAACCAAGAGAAAATGCAATGCTGATGGTAAAATAAAGTGGCAAGCTTTGAAAAGATGGGCAGAGAAAATAAAATTTTTATTTGAAACTGACCAATAAAAAATAAGGAAAAAAATACTGGAAAATTGGTAAAAATTATTTTAGTAGACATAGAGAAATGAATTTATTAAGCTAAGGAAGAAAACAAAACAAAAAAACCCCACAAAAACCTCACTGCCATCAATGCGATTCTGACTCACAGTGACCCTCACTGGGTTTCCAAAGCAGTAAATCTTTATGGAAGTAGATTGCCCCAACTTCCTTCTGTGGAGCAGCTGGTGGAATTGAATCACCCATCTTCTGGTTAGCAGTCCAGTACCTTATGCACTGCACCACCAGAGCTAAGGGAGAGACAAACGTAAATGGAGACTAATAGATTCACTTAATTTGAATATTAACATGGTGAGTCATGATAAAATTTTCTCCAGAAGGTAAATTCACTTATTCATCTTGAAAAGATAATCTACACAAATGCCATTTGGGTAACCCAAGTGTGCTCATTATAAACTGGAATGAGTGATTTTCTCCCTGGTTCCATTGTAAAGGAGAATATTTACATGCAAATAAAATGCTTTTCTGAAATTATGTGGGAAGGTAACAAACAGTACTGAGGCTACAGTACAGTTTATTTGATATAGAGATTTTTGACATTAATATTCATTATTATAATGGTAGGTGACACTTACATAGAGCTTGCTATAGGGCAAGTACTGTCATAAGCAATTTAGATACATTAACTCTTTTGATACTCACTGACAAACTTATGATTTAGGAACTGTTTTTAACATTCCCATTTTATGCATGGGGAAACTGAGGCACAGAAAGTTTGAGTAAATTACTCAAGACACAAAGTCAGTGAGTTAAGATTCAAAATCAGACAGTTTAGCTTCAGAATCTGTTTCTTATTACTAAGGAGGTCAATGTCAATGACAAAGTTTTCATGTAGAAATTTCTGATCCATGTACATGTGAAATGTGACAAGTTTATTCATTTTCATGCAAAGCAAATGGTGAGGTGAAACTTTCCAGGGTATAGGCTTTGGCTACATCTATTGCTGTCTTCTCTGCTCCCAGTGGAAGTTATTTAATCAGCAGGAAAGGTGAATACAGCTTGGATAGCATCATTTCTGTGTCATAGATTTTGATGTGGTAAACAAAGCAAACTTTGCTGTCAAAGCTTCAATTTAACCTTGCATACTGTCTAGAAATTAATGGGTTAGCCACCAACCCTCCAGATGGCTGATTCTTAAGGCCATCAACCAAATTTCTAAATCTGCATTTCTGTTCACCTTTTTCCAAAATAGTTGAAATACCTATACGAGAGGGAGATGATGGCTGGTTCAGATAATTTGTAAAATCCTTTAATACTTTCAGATAATAAGCCTGGTAGAAGTGCAAAGCATTATTCTCATTTAAAGTCCAGCCGGATTTAACAAAAGTCCTGAGCATCATAAACCTGCAGACAGACAAAGTTCCAGGGGGAAAATAAGGCTTGCTCATAAGCCAGCTGTGCAGAGGGCTGGACTCCAGCTTCCCATCACGGGTGTGCAGCCCAAAGAATGTTGGCTGCCTCTAGGGCCAGCTGGCGCACACAGGGACTGTGCTCCTGGAAATCCTAAGATGTCTGTATGGGATTCCAGTGAATAGAATTTTGGTTAGCTGAGGGATAGTCTCATTAGCCAGTTTTCAGTCAAGCTGTTTCTAAAAAGCTTGTAAACTTCAACAAGTGAGCAATGAAGCTATAAAATGGGGCTAAAAATACCTGCCTCCTAGGGTTAGTGTGAAGCTTCAATTAAATAATTGATACAAAACATTTAGCACTGTGCTTGGCATAAGCTATGGTCTCAGTAATGAGGTTGTTGGAGTGGTTGTTTTAAAGGTCTCTTTCCAAGATCTTGTGCCGTTGGTGTCTCCTTCAACTTTTGATCTAATACTTTTTCATGGCTCATGATTGTGTCTGATACAAAGGAACTAGCTTGCCTCCCAGGGAGTTGATGGCACATTACTGCATTATGACCAGAATATACAACTATCTGCAGTACATAGCTGACGTGATAGCAGTGATGGTGGTTTCTTATAACTGTCCCAGTGTGACGAGCCGGAGCAGCCTCTTATTCTGGAAGGGCAGTGGGGCAAATGGCTTCCCCAGAAATGTCCTCTATCTCCCATGGCAACCACCTTTGGGAGCCAGAAGATTCTTCTCTGCCTTCCAAGAACATTATGAGCTATGTTTAGTCTCATGACCAGACTTGCCACTGGTGCCAAAGGAGGCTGGCCTGTGCAGTGACCGCCACTCCTCCTGGATGCTGACTGATGGCAACACACTTGACATTCCTCAGATTTGGTGGAGCTTACTTGGGCCAGCTTTGGTCAGAGGGCAAAGCAAGAGGAGTTAATGAGGTTTAAAACTCAGCAGAGTAACTCTGCCTGCAAGTTTTAAGTCCAGCAATTCCTCATTCTCCCCAAATTCTCTTTACTCCAGTGTCTTAAAGGAAGGAGAGTTTTCTTTTTCTTTCTTTCTTTTTTTTCTTCCTATTAAACTTTGACCAATATTCAGCTAGTTCTATGAAGAGGGTGACAAAGAGCTCCTTGCAAACTCAGTGTGGCTTATGTAATTTAAATAATAGCAATCTCCCATAGAACATGAGGTAAAATTTGGAGCCAAAACATGAAGTAAAGTTGATTTTTGGGCAAAAGTTATGGGTCAAGAACAGTATGGGGTCCAGATTCTGCCTTATAAAAAGAACATTTTAAACTCCAACTAATACTGCTTCAGTCAGTAATCCTGTATTGGCAGTTTTCTTAATGGCTTGCGCATGGACACTTTATTCCCTGTTCCAAATATTGATTTCAGAGCTTGAGGTAAAATACGAATTATTGTTTTGTTGATAATGTGCTGTGTTCTAGAGTTACCCACCCAATGACTTACTGTTGGGGGAAAAAAAACGAATTAGGCTTGCTACTTTAAGTGAAGATTAGGTCTGAACTGATGCAACAAAGAATAGCAGCTCTGTGTTTTCAGCATTTCCAAAATGAAGCATCTGTCTATAACCCTATCTGGATGGAAACCAGCAGGTTCTGGGAAGAATATTAACCTGAATTTGTTGCAGTCTTGTTTCCCAAACTGCTTTATAAACACTTCCCCATATGTGCTGCCAAAGCTTTGCATTTAATGAATCACCCAAATCTCTTTGCCATATATCCTGTGTAGCTATTGATGATAGAATACAGGTTACCAATATCTAAAGAGAAATGAGAGAAACGCCTACATTGCCAGCCAAAATTGCCTCTTAAAATAATGCCATCAGAATGTTGACTTTGATTTTTTTAAATATTGAATGTTACATTTTGGAAAACTACGTTAGACCAAATTGCCTGCTAATTTCCTAGGGAGTATTTTATTTACTTAATACCTTGTCTTTATTCTGATTAAACACAAAGGAAGTGCAAATCATTGTGTAATAAGCACTCTGATTCTTGCATTATGATTCTTTTGCATTCTTGGTTGTTTTTACTGTATTTTGTAGAGTTTTAAAGTAAAGTACAAAGGTTAAAGGTATAGGCTTTAGAGTCAAACATATTGGATGTTCTACCTCTGACTAATGCTATGAACAGGACACGTTACTTAAATTCTCTGAACCTTAGTTTCCTCATCTGTACTGCAGGGATTGAAAACATCCCCCTTCCTCCTTTGGCTCTTTGGCTATTGTAAACATAAAACCTGGTAATTAATAATTTCTTGGCCTCATGTTTGACATGACTTATGTCAACTATTATAATTATTATTATGTGGTCTATTTATTGGATCAACACTGCTTTCTGGGTAGTTTAGGAGTTAAAAGGGGTATGAGAGAAAATACACCCAACTGAAAGATTTAACAACCATGTTTATAGCACAAGCCATACCAGTAGTATTTCTTTGCAATTATTTCTGAGAAAGGTGGGCCTGTGGAAGCAAGATCATGTGAAAAACTATTGACATTGCTGATGGCTGCTAGTATTCATTTTGAACAGTCAATTTTCAGATTCTTTCCTTGAGCATGTCACCTTCCTCTGGTGTATTTTTTCCATTTCAAAACTGTATCACATTCTCCACTAACAGAGACAACCATGGCCTTCATGAGTTATTGTCTTTCCCTCTGAAAGAAGTTTTCCCATCAAAAAGACCTGATAATGCATTTGACCCTGTCTATAGTGACTCTGTTTGCTCCTGGGCCACAGGAAGAGGATACATTGGCCCCAATTCACTCTCAATCTTTCCAGCTACATGTTAATGTTTTCTTTTTTTACTTCAAACCTCTCTCTGATTTCCCTAAGCCATGATTCTGCACACCTAACACTCAGGAGTAAACTTATTATCCTCAAATCAAACTATGAACTTCACTCCTAAATCCAGGATTGTGTCATTCATATTCTGTAAGTTGCTATTACCAGGAATGGTAATTGTTGTTATTGTTGTTAGTTATTGTCAAATGGGTGCTGATTCATGGTGCCTCTATGTACAACAAATTGAAACATTGCTAGGCCTGGAACCATCCACATGATCATTGCTATGCTTGAGTCGTTGTTGAGGTCAATATGCATTTTGAATGACTTCCAACCTAGGAGGCTTACCCTCCAGCACTTTCTATAGCTGTCCATAGGATTTTCACTGGCTAATTATTGGAAGCAGATTGCTAGGCCTTTCCTCCTAGTCTGTCTTATCTAGAAACTCCACTAAAATCTACTCTGCTGGTTTTGAAATACTTGGAGCATAGCTTCCAGCACCATAGCAAAACGCAAACCACCACACAACAACACACTGATAGATGAGTGGGGGACTAGTAATGATATCTTCTCCAAAATTCAATTTTAAGCATTGCTTTCTTTAACAACAAACTCCTGTATTTACAGATGCTTAATACTAACTGAGGAGCCCTGGTGGTGCAGTGGTTAAGGCATTTGGCTGCTAGTCAAAAGGTTGGTGGCTCAAATCCAGCAACTACTACAAAGAAGATAGAGGAGACAGTCTGCTTCTGTAAAAGTTTATAGCCTTGGAAACCCAATGGGGGTTGCTATCAGTTGGAATCACCCTTGTTAATTAGTGTTGGTAACACTAATTAACAACAAATCCAAAATTTTGAAGAACCCAAAGAGTTCCAATCCATTAAATATAAGAATTTTTCATGACTATCACTTCCATTATATCCTTATGTTCTCTATTACCAGGTTTTAGATTCTAATCCATGGATATAACCACAACAATTTGCTTGTATTTGTTATCCACTTGAAAAGCTCATGAACCTGTATTGGAGAACATGTCAGGAGTCAGCACTACTGACCGGCCCCTTTTACATTTGTGACATGTTGGCCCCTTTTAAACTCTGTGACTTTAATATAAACATTGCAATGTCTCATTTGATCACATAATCTAGACCTCTACTACCTTTCTAATATCATCTACCACTACTGTTCTTCGACATTAGCAATGCAGAACTCCTAGAGGTTTCTTGAACATAATAAGAATGTTCTTGAATATGGGCTTTTACTTACTGTTTCTTCCACCTGGAATGTTTTTTCTAGTCAATGCCCTCTCAACGTCTTCCCATATATTTACTTATGTTGTTGTTGTTAGGTGCCATCGAGTTGTCTGCAACTCATAGTTACCCTATGTACAACAGAACAAAACAGTGTCTGATCCTGCAGCAGCCTTGCTATACCTAAGCCCATCATAGCAGCCACTGTATCAATCCATCTCATTGAAGGCCTTCCCCTTTCTCACTGACCCTCCACTTTACCAAGCATGATATCCTTCTCCAAGGAATGGTCCCTACAATATGACCAAAGTAGGTGAGACATAGTCTAGCCATTCTCTCTTCCAAGGAGCATTCTGGCGGTACTTCTTTCAGGACATATCTGTTAGTTCTTCTGGCAGTCCATGGTATTTTCAGTATTCTTTGCCAACACTATAACTCAAAAGCATCAGCTCTTCTTTGGTCTTCCTTATTCATTGTTCAGTTCTTACATGTATATGAAGTAACTGAAAATACCATGGCTTGGGTTAAGCCCCCCCTAGTCTTCAAGGAGACATCTTCGCTCTTTAAAAAGGTCTTTTGCAGCAGATTTGCCCAGTGCAATATCTTGTCTGATTTCTTGACTGCTGTTTCCATTGGTGTTGACTGTGGATGCAAGTAATATGAAATCTTTGACAATATCAATCTTTCCTCCATTTATCATGATGTTGCTTATTGGTCCAGTTGTGAGGGTGTTTGTTTTTTTTATGTTGAGGTGTAATCAATACTGCAGCCTGTAGTCGTCAGTCTTCATCAGTGCTTCATGTCATCATCACTTTCAACAAGTATGGTTGTGTTGTATGCATATCTCAGGTTGTTAATGAGTCTTCCTCCAATTCTGATGCCATGCTCATCTTCATATAGTCTAGTTTCTCAAATTATTTGCTCAGCATACAGATTGAATAAGTATGAGGAAAGGATTCAATCCTAACATGTTCCTTTCCTGATTTTAAACCATGCAGTATCCCCTTGTTCTGTTCGAACAACAGCCTCCTGGTCCATGTACACGAGCACAATTAAGTGTTCTGGAATTCCCATTCTTCTCAAAGTTATCCATGATTTGTTATGATCCACACAGTTGAAAGCTTTTACACAGTCAATAAAATACAAGTAAACATATTTCAGGTATTCTTTGCTTTCAGCCAAGATCCATCTGAAAGCAGCAATGATATTTCTAGTTCCACATCCTCTTCTGAATCCAGCTTGCATTTCTGAAAGTTCCCTGTCAGTATACTGCTGCAACCATTTTTTAGTTATCTTCAGCAAAATTTTTCTTACACGTGATGTTAATGACATTGTTTGAAAATTTTCCCATTCTGTTGGATCACCTTTCTTTGGAATGGGTAAAAATATGGATCTCTTACAGTCAGTTGACCAGGTACCTGTCTTACAAATTTCTTGGCATAGATGAGCAAGTGCCTTCAGCATGGCATCCATTTGTTAGAACAGGTCAATGGGTATTTTGTCAATTCCTGGAGCCTTGTTTCTCATCAATTTCTTCAGCGTAGCTTTAATTTCTTCCTTCAATACCTGTGACAGTTGGTGATTCTTTGAGAAGTGGATTGCCCCTTCCTTCTTGTGAGTTTGTCTTAGTCTGGAAGCTCCACTAAAAGCTGTTCACCATGGTTGACTCTACAGATATTTGAAATATTGGTGGCATAGCCTCCAGGCTCACAGCAACACACAAGCCAGCATAGGAATGACAACCTCACAGATGAGTTGTGGGATTTATTTATATGCCTCCCCAAGTTCCAGAGCAGTCTTTGTTAACCATTCTATCTCAAGCAGTACTCTTGGTCTCTTTTTATCTCTTTACCCAGGAACACTTTTTTCTCAATGTTGTTGTTGTTCTTATGTACCTGTCGAGTCAGACCCAACTCAGAGCAACCCCTCCTTGGGTTCCTGAGGCAGTATCACTATGGAAGTAGATTGCCCAACCTTCCTTCTGAGGAGTGTCTGGTTGGTAACAAATGCCTTAGGCACTATGCCACCCGAGCTCCCCATTTAACATTACATAATTATTTTTTAAAAAATGTATTACTTCTCTAATCCACCAGAAAGGAAGGTCTATGATTGAAGTGTTTTGTTCACTGCTGTTCTCCAGGAATATATGCCTGGTATATACTAGATATTTAAGAAACTTTAAATGAATTAATGTATGAATGTATGACATTCCTGGGGCCATGGCTGATGACAACATAACATTCACATATTCAAATTTGAATTTCTGATGAGTACACATGAGATTACCAAATTACATAGATAACTTTTAGGAAGAATGCAATTTGTTCAATTTAGTTGCATAGTCCTTCCATATATGAAATGGGAAACTATACTCTCTGCTTGTATTTACCACTCACAAATGAAACAATGAATGAGAAAGTATTGGGGACAGTTTGAAAAAGGTAGATACTAAATTTTTAAGTTCTTCTTCTTATTTTTAATGCTACCACCAAGTGATATACATAGAGTTAGTCACATGTTCTCTTCAGCCCCACATTCTCTAATCCTACGATAAGAAGTGCAGCTGGAAGACTCCCTAGAAGTGAGAATGGCTGGAATTCCTGTCATCTACTGTGGTCATGTTGTCAGAAAGGACTAGTCCTTGGAGAAGGATATCATGCTTACTAAAATAGAGGGTCAGTGAAAAAGGGGAAGACCTTCAATGAAATGGATTGACACGGTAGCTGTCATGATGGGCTCAAGCATAGTGAGGATTGTGAGAATGGTGCAGGACCAGACAATGCTTTGTTCTGCTGTACACAGGATTGCTATGAGTAGGAGCTGACTTGACAGCACCTAACAATAACAACAGCTGTACTCTGTCAGAGGTAAATGCATTCACACACATATCTGGATTTTTAAAAATTATGTAATATTTATCTTGGTCAAAGTACTATTCTTTAATTGTTTTCCCACCTAATAATATGTAAGGAAACTTTTTATATCATTCTTTTTAATAACTAAGTAGTATAATATTTCATAGAATGGATATATCATAATTTCTCTAAAAATATATAATATGTATAGTAAAACCTGTGAAAGCCAGAACCTGTATAATGTGGATATCTGTCAGAAAGGGAAAACAAAAATATTTTCCCCTAAAATGAGTGACAGAGAAGTGGTAAAAACTGCATCCTGTCAAAGGCAGAAAAGTTATCAGACCTGGAAAAAAAGGCAGTATCGCAGCTCTGGCTCCCATCAGTTCCACTATAGTTTCCTTCTTGAACATCCTCTGGATAATATATATAATAAATATATCATATTTATTGTCTTACTGTTGAGTTTTACTCTCTAGAGAACAATAGGCAAAATTTTCACTTGAGGCTCCTGACTTTCCTATTTGCATTCTTGCTCTTTCTCTGAGACTAACTATTTTATGGATTGAATTACATCCCCTCAAAATATATGAAGTAATAACCTCCCATCCCTGTAAATGTGACCTTGTTTGAAGATGATATCTGCTGTTAACATTAGGTCATAATGGAATAGGGTGAATCATTACAAAAGAGGACAAGAGACACAAAGAAACAGAGAGAGAGGATGGCCCTGTGAAAAGGCATCTGCAAATCAAGGAACACCTGGGCTAACAGAAGCTAGAACAAGCTTCTTCCTCCTAGAGCCTTCACAAATATAACCCTTCAGGAATTCTAAATTGGAAATTCTAGCATCCAGAACTGTGAGACAATAAGTTTCTGTTCTTACAAGCCACCCACTGTGTGATACTTTGTTACAGCAACCCTAGTAAATTAGTACACCAATCAATAAACACACGTGGAAACTGCTATAAGAAAGGAGAACCCCTAGCTTTTCCTTTGAGAGGCTCTACAGACACAGGTTTAACTGAGGCATGGATTCTTCCATAAGGTACTCAATATTCTCTTAAGGATAGAGGCACATGAGGAAATATTTTATCTTGAAAAGTGGTAAGTGCTGTGATGAAATTATGCTCCAAAGGCTATTCTATCCCAGTGGAGGGATGGATTTTATCTGCTTTGGTAGGCTTAGGAAATTTTAAGAAAGATGACATTTGGGCTACATCTGATGGATAAATGGGATGGGGTAGGGTAGAAAGGAAAAGGCCTGGGAATATGTAGTAGGATATGAGGAAAAGAGAACTTTCTGATGTTAACAATCGGAATCCACATTTTAAAAAGTTACTCAGGCTTTCTTGGGGGCTGATGAGGTCAACTGTAAAGGAAAAACAAAGAGTGAGAAGAGAGAAGAGTCAATGAGACTAGGAAGGAAACAGAGAAAGATGAACAAACCAAAGAGAAAGTAAACTGTGTACTTTGGATTTAAAGGTAGAAGAGGGGTCTTAGAGTGAGGATCCTTGTCCAGAGGATGAGACAGATAGGCCAAGACTAAGACCAAGACCAGGGGCAGCATGGAAATGCTCAGGGGGAGAGTGGTCAGCAGTCAAGTGCCTGCCCTGTCTGCCTGTGAGATCCTTTTGGATCAAGAACCTCGCCGACTTATCAATCCTCTACCTCATTTCTTCCTGGGAGTGGACATCTGTGCAGCATCTGGAGTCTTTGCTCTAATATAGCTCAGCATTTCCATAAGATGATTTTCTGGAGGGGTGGGGGTTGTGCTCCTCAGCACAACAAGAGAGCTGAAGAAGAGCCCTGGATAACTAATAGGGATGAGAAGGAGCTTATGCCTGCAAGAACTGACTGTGTGGAAGTATCCAGGCTGAGACAGTGGGAACACATAACACTGTCACAGACATTGGGCATCTTTATTTATTTATTCATTTATATACATTCTCATGATATCCTAACAAGAATCTTATGTGTTAGGAATCAGTATTCTCATTTTTTAAGCAAGGATGCTAAGACTCAGTGAAGTTCTCTTTCCAATAACAAGTTTTTCCTGCAACTCTGTTTCACGTTACTAAATGATATTACTCTTATACAAGACAGATTCTGTGTTTTATTCATGTTGTGCCTCTGATTACATCTAGTACAGATATTTTTAAGTAGCAGAAAAATGTAATGTATGGATAAGATTGTGGGCTTTAGAATCATTCACTTAGGTTCAAAGATAGACTCTGCTAATTTCTATTAGTGAGATCTATTTTGGAGAGCTAATAGTCACTCTTCTTAGTTGTTGTGAGGAATAAATGAGGTAACATACTTAAAGCAATTAACTCTGAGTCTGCTATTGGTCTGAATATAATTATTATAACTATAAATCACTTGCTAAATATTTTTTAAATGATAATGTCACATGAACATCAAGAAAGATGATTTTTTGTCTAAGAGTTCTCAGTTTCATCAACATAACAATGTCTAACATTAGGATATGGGAAGCAGAGTTGTTCAGTTTTGTAAAACAACATTTGGCCATCTGTAAGTAGGAACTCAAGCTCTTTCCAACTTTGTAAGTGAGTTCTCCTCAGAAGTCATTAAGGGGTAACTATTGTAGTTTATGTCTTCGGGGACTTCAGAGAGGAGGGTAGGGGATCCAAGGGCCTCTGCAGCTGCTGATGGTTGACTGGAGAGACAGAAACCAGAAAATATTTTATTCTGATGAGCGCAGAAACAAAATATATTTTGTATTTTAAGCCCAGATTTGAAGGAAATTGCCTTTTGAAGATGTCATAATCCTGACAAATGCTTTAATAATGTATAAAATATAGTAGTATGAAAACAAAACAAAACAAAAACAAAAAGTCCTCCTAATTTCCCAAAAGATCAGCCTTAAAGAAATATCTTTCACAGTACTTCCTCTTCTCACTCCCACTTTCACTCCAGAGCAGCTAAAGTATATTTTTTTCTTTTACTCCTATGACCACCCATAGGAGAAAGATAATCAGGAAATAGGTTTTCCTGCAGATGTCTGAGAGGCATAGAGTAATAGTAGCCCCATCATCATCTCATTTCTGCTTCCATCCAGAGGAGTTGTCTTAGTAACTGCTACCTGTGAAACAAACAAACAAAAAAGTTATTAAAAAATCTAGTAAATTCAGAGAAAAATATATATCAATCACTATCTTTTTTCCTAAAGGACCCTCTCTAGCCCTACTGAAATTTTTAACATACTCTGTGAATAGTTTCTACTTCTTCCCAGGCAGTGGTATTCATTATTAGTTAAATTTGTAACTTCTTCTTTGTAACTTCTTCTTCTTCTTTTTTTTTTTTTTTTTTGCTAGGTAATGCAAATACAAGGCATAGAAGTAATAATTTATTTGGGGGAAATAAAAAATTAAAAAGGATTTAGCTTCCATAACTTCCACTCTAACTAAGTTGGAGTGACCAACTCTTGCTACTCTTCCCAGAACTTTCTCAAATTTAGCACTGAAAGTCCTTCTACTCTTCAGCAACGGATGGCTAAAGATGGCTGGTTACCCTGAGTGAATAACAGATCAATTGTTCATGAAGTCTTGAATAACAACAACAGCAACATAAATAACAACAAATTTAAATCTGACTGCTTACTCAATGCCAAACACTTATATGCCTAATATGGATATCACCACAAGAATATTTGAGGGAGATAGTATTATTTTACTTACATTAAACTGAAAAATACTCTCAATATAGAAAGCCTACGTATTTTGGGCCAAAATTTAGCAATTGCTAAATGTACAATTTGAAACCAGATGGACTAACTCCTAATTTGTTCACTACTCCATCATGCTACTTCACTGTTTCAATGTCCCATTTTGAGAAAAGTAGTCATAGGCAGCCTCTATCCATGGTGACCAAAGTATTTTCCTTTTCACCCATCTTACTGGAAAAAGGAGAGTTAACCAGGGATGAAGACCTGCTTAAGAGAGAGGCCAGCAACCCACATGAAGATCTGATATGGAAGTTCTTGGCTAATAATTCCCTGTTTCCTTACTTCCCTATACATCATTTACACATGAGGTAAATTGAATATATCATTAATCTTTGCACTATACATGAGTTTGCTTATAATATCAGAATGGAATCAGCATGACTCATGATTCAGCTCCAATCACTGCCTCCTTAACAAAGCCCAAATCTGCATTCCCCACTAACTGTACTTTTGATTATTGTAGTTGTCCTTAGTCTCACTGATCCACATCCACATAGTACTCTAGTAGTATCCACATCATATACTTCATTATGTAATTTAATTTGGTTTCATGATATTTGGACCTGGGAAAACAAAATTCCAAATTGGGAGCCAAATGAAGCTACTCTTCTTGTATGAAGTGGGGAAAGTCAAAGAGTCTAAAGACAGGACTTATAAAATTTTAATTAAGAGAGATTATTTGCTTCTTGGAGACTTGACCTTGAGCCAGGAATCATTATTGTGAAATACTTGAAAGGATGAAAACACGTGGATAAAAAATTCAGCAGTGTCCCTGATGTATTCTTTCATAGTACTGTTCAGGGTATGATTGGCTCTAGGAGAGAATAAGTATAACCCTGGGGCAGAGGGAGCTGCAGTAACCACCTACCATCTTAGTTCTGTGCTCTTTACTTTATGCCAAGGCTTGGCAGGACCATTAGAAAGAGTATTGGTAGTATTAAAATCGGGAAAAATGATAAGGTGTGCTTTTAGTTTGCATCAGTGGATCTCTTAAAGAACAGGACATGTAGTTTGATCTTTTCTGTAAAAGCATCAAAAAACAAAACAAACAAACAAAAAAACCCGAACTCACTGCTGTTGAGTCAATTCCAACTCATAGCGACCCCTCTTTGGGTTTCCAAGGTGGTACCTCTACGGAAGCAGATTGCCCAGTCTTCCTTCCCAGAAGTGGTTGGTGGGTTTATACCTCCAGCCTTGTGGTTAGCAGTCAAATGCCTTAGGCACTACGCCACCAGAGCTCCTAAACAAAACATCAGATATTTAGTATGTTCAAACCACCATGCTAGGGACTATGTTGAGATTACATTAAAGCAAGATGTATTCCTTCCACTTTGCTAACAGTCATAAATCTAAAGCAAGAGTCTGCACAATGGAGACAAATTCATACAGTGCAATAGAATTGGGTATGAGTGGGTTCTTTTGAAGAGTATGATCAATAAAATGTAAAACTGGAAAACATTGAACTTTCACGAAATGAGTAGAACACTTTTGTCAAGCTCTAAGTCCAATTGATAATTAAATTGTTACTGGACAATGTTCAAGAAAGGAAGGGAAGCATGGATGATAGTAAGGTGACTATTTGAACCAGGGCTTTGAAAAGGTTCATTCTGTTTTGATGCTTTTCTGAGAATTTGCATTTCTACCCCAGACATACTTAATCAGAATCTACATTTTAACAATTTATAAAAACCAAACAAACCAAACTCACTGCCGTCAAGTCGAATCTCACTCATAGTGACCCCTCCTTGGGTTTCCAAGGTGGTTGTTGTTGTTGCTGTTAGGTGCCATCGAGTCGTTTCTTACTCATAGTGACCCCATACACAGCAGAACGAAACACTGCCCGATCCCGTGCCAGCTCCATGATCCCTGTTATACTTGAGCCCATCATCGCAGCCACCGTGTCAATCCATCTCATTGAAGGCCTCCCTCTCTTTCATCGACTCTCCACCCTACTGAGCATGACATCCTTCTCCAGGTAATGGTCCCTTCTGAAAACATGACCAAAATAGGTGAGACGAAGTCTGGCCATTCTCCGTTCCAAAGAGCATTTCAGGTGCACTTCCTCCAGGACAGATCTGTTAGTTCTTTTAGTAGTCCATGGTACTTTCAGCATTTTTCACCAGCACCACAACTCAAAAGCATCAACTCTTCTTTGGTCTTCCTTATTCATTGTCCAGCTCTCACATATATATGAGGCGACTGGAAATATCATGGCTTGTGTCAGGTGCACCTTAGTCTCCAAGAAGACATCTTTGCTCCTCAGCACTTGAAACAGTTCCTTTGTGGTTGACTTTTCCAATGCTACACATCGTCTAATGTCCTGACTGCTGCTTCCATTGGCATTGATTGTAGAACCAAGCAACATGAATTTTTGACAACCTCAATTTTCTCTCCATTTATTGTGATCCTGCTCATTGGTCCAGTTGTGAGGAACCCGGACAGAGGAGCAGTCAGCTGCAGGGATCCAGGTGAGGGGAGGGAACTCAGGCATGTCCAAAGCAGCAGGGCGGGAGAGCGGGAGAAAGGGGATTAAAAGCCAGGAACCCGGACAGAGGAGCAGTCCAAGGCAGTATCACTACGGAAGTAGATTACCCAACCTTCCTTCCAAGGAGTGGCTGGTGGGTTTGAACTACCAGCCTTCGAGTTAGCAGTCTAGTTAGTGCCTTAGGCACTACATCACCAGAGCTTATGCAGCGGGTCAAATCAGAATGAAGTGGTTTGAAGCCCTAATTTGAACACCATATATAATGTTACAGAAGGAGTTTCATTATAACTAATGAAACATTGTGTGAAAACACTGCAGAACCAACTTTTTAAAGAATAGTAAATTGCACTTTGGTGGACACAGAAAAGTATAAAATAAATCCCCTTGTTAAACTCTTTTAAACTAATAAACAGGATGTGTGGTGCATGGTACTGTGAAAGCAGGCAAGTGTCCAGTGAAAACAGAAGAGAGGAAATACTGCCCACGTGAAATGAAATACAGGGATTTGGCGTGTTAGAAGTAATGGGTTATTCATATTTGAACCTAACCTGTAACTGCCAATATTGGTAATTTTCAACCATTCTACAAGTGATACTTGAGAGAGGGCAGATACATGCTTAAAAAAACTTGAACAGAATTACAAATAACCACTACCACAACAACAATCACCTGAGATATAACTTCTAATGTGGAAGAAACATGTATGATGGCATAGAAGTGAACAGATACAGTATCTGTTTTGTGACACTAGCCGCAAAAATTTTGACCTTTAATCATTTGCTCTTTAAAAGTATGTTTATTAAGAGAGTTTACTTTTAAGAAGCATCTTCAGTTCCAAGGAAAATGGGCAGCTGGGAAAATCACTAGATACAATGAATCAAAACAAAAACCTGCTTTGATATAAATATTCAGATAATTCAGAAAAATAAAATTATACTTATTTTAGAATTTTTTGTAGAATGGATTCAACTCTCCATTGCATTTTGAATGTCTAGACTAAAACTTGAAGATATCCTTTCAGCACTTTTGGTTTCCTAATATAAGAAATAAGGCATACTTCATTTGTAACTCCTACTATATTTAGCATTAAGAAGATACTTGAAAAGTCTTTCCAGGGGAACTATAGGGTTATTTTGCAAAACATTAGGATATCCAGCAAGGCTTCATGAAGTTTTAGAGAAAATTTTGTCCATTCATTTCAGCATGAACAAACTTTTGGACCAGGAACTTCTTCACAATAAAACTGAATAGGCTAGTATAAAGGAAATACTTGGTGGATATTTTCTTGGTCAAACTGATGTTGTTAATGTGAAGAAAATTGAATTGACAGATGTATTATGTGTGTGTGTGTGTGTGTGTGTAAATGTGTAATGTATATTTTTTACAAGAATAAAACATTAAAAAAACTAATGTTCTAAAAAAATCATTATTTATATGATCTGATTTATTCCTCACTATATATTCTGACTATGGTGGAAACACAAGAGAGAGAGAGGTGGAAACCAAAGAACAGACCTACTATTTTGAAATTCTTGTTCCTGCAGTTATCAACTGGATCTTTGATAAGTTTCTTAACTCCAGAGCTCTATTTCTTTATATGTAAAAAAGGAGATAATGCTACTTAACTTTCATGTTTGTAGAGGTTTGTTATGTTTGCTGATAAACTGGCCAATGATGGGGTGCTTTGTGATCTGGTGGTGTAGTAATTAAGACATTTGGCTGCTAAACAAAATGTCAGTGTTTCAAATCCACCAGGCACTCTGCAAAAGAAAGATGAGGCAGTCTGCTTCTATAAAGACTGACAGCCTTGGAAACCCAACAGGGGTCACCATAGGTCATAATGAACTCAACAGTACTGAGTTTTTTGGTTGTTGTTGCTGTTGGGTTTTTTTTTTTTTTTTTTTTTGAGTCATGAGTAAAAGGAGGGAGCTCTGGTGGCATAATGCCTAAAGTACTTGACTGCTAAGCAGAAGGCTGGAGCTGCAAATCCACCAGCCACTCCTCGGAAGGAAGGTTGGGCGATTGGGTGATCTACTTCCATGTGATGCCACCTCAGAAACCCAATGAGGGGTGGCCATGACTCACAATCAACTCAATGGCAGTGAAGTTTTTTTTTTTTTTTTGGTTTGAGTAAAAGGAGTTCTGGCGGGGTTGTGGTTTAGGTACTGGGCTGCTAATCAAAAGGTCCACGTTAAACCCACCAGGTGCTCTGTAGGAAAAAGATGAGACAGTCTGCTTCTGTAAAGATTTACAGCCTTGAAAAGCCTATGGGGGTCATTATGAGTCAGAATTGACTTGATGGCAGTTGGTAGGTAGTTATGAGTAAGAGACTGTGTAGTTAAGAGTAAGATATCCTATCTGTGAATATCATTACTGGGGAGTCTTCGTTACCTCCCTGTTGGCTTCTTCTACTAGCTTTCCTACTATCATTCTGATATATTTGACTGGGAAAAAGACATTGAGGCAGAAAAGAGAGCAGTGCATAATTGGGGAACAGAAATAAGGCAGTTTGGAGACAAGTAAAAACTGGAATGGTATGCAGGGGCAAGATTTAGAATCTGGAAGATTATGCTAAGGAATTTTGTCCTAATTCTTGGTAAATGAGAAGATATTGAAGAGTTTTAAGCACAGGACCAACTTAAAAGTATGTATTGGATGGTAGAAATAATTAGGTAAGAGCATATCATGTAATCAGAGACAATTTCCATAGTTGAAGCCAGGTCACTAGTGTCTTGAAATGGAACAGTGGTAGGAATGCAGAAAGGATTTGAGATACAGTAGAAGGATTTAAAAGATATTTTGAAGGTAGAACCATCAGATTTTGGAGATTGTGAAAAGTGGGAGAGAAGGAGATTGTTAGGTGTAATGCCTGGATTTCTAATAAGAGCAATTGGGTAAATCATGAAAAGTGAATAGGAAATATTTTAGCTACGTGTGCTTATTAGGTAAAATGTTTATTGTCTTGTAGTGATGTGGATGAGGTTCTTCTTAGTCTATTCAGTTTATGCAGATTTACAAAAAGTCCACAGATTCAAGCAACAATATCTTTACTGACCCCTGGTGCGTGGTAGTTTCTTCAGTTGTAAACAACAGAAACAACTGTAGTCAAGCAATGGTAGTTTCATTATAAGGATTTACATGGAAATGAGAAAAGTAGATTTCTTAGCCATAGTGGCCAGGGCTCATGGAACACAAGAAGATCTGCTCATTCTTTTGAGAACTGGCATCCAGGGAACATTTTTACATAAGGAAGGTCATTCAGTGACCTTTTTCAATAATGCTTTTTCTGTTTTCTTTTGCTCTGTTTTAGCCTTTCAAGAAGTTAATAAGAATCAGCTATTTTTTCTGTCTCTACTTTTTCTTCCCTTTTTTTCTGCACTTCTCTACCTGACTAACCTTGAATTTCTCTACTGACTCTCTGAGTTCTAATGATTTGTAAGATCTATAAGAAGCACCTGGAGATTTATTAAAATACAGATTCTGATTCAGTACATCTGGAGTGGAAAGGCAAATTCTCAGAAGGATGTTAAACCAGAATGTAGTGGTTCCAAGCCAGTGGTTCGAAGTCCTGAGAGAGCAGTAGCTATTTACCAAAAAACCAAAAGCAAACCTACTGCCCTCAAGTTGTATCTGACCCATAGCGACCCCTCCTTGGGTTTCCAAGATGGTATCACTACGGAAGCAGATTGCCCAACCTTCCTTCCAAGGAGTGGCTAGTGGGTTTGAACTGTCAGCCTTCTGGTTAGCAGTCTAGTGCCTTAGGCACTATGCTACCAGAGCTCCTCAGTAGCTATTTAGGAAGCTCTAATTCTAGGCCAGCTCACAAACTACTACTTGTCCACCTACAGATCAGTTTTTTCTCCACCATATACCCTTCCTGACCCAGTGATTCTCACTAGAGGGACCATGTATATGATAAGAACATTTCCACCTTTGTACAAGGGATTTCTATGAAATGTTTCCTTTAGCAGGGGCTGTGGATGTAGCAGTTTGTCTCAAAAGAAATTTTTGGGCAAGGGAGTTACTAGGACAATAAAAGATTCTTCTCAAGTATTTCTTATTTTTTTTACATTTGCTCTTACATTTGGTATAAATATATATTTTTTTCTTTAAACAATGAATAAGTAGACCCAGGCTAACCATGTAACTATCACTTCAAAACACTGAATAGGAAAAGAAGTTTAAAATTAGACTGAAGTGGGAACTGTGATGCAAACAAATGATGCCAAGAATCCCTCCAAGGTGAATGACACAGAAGTGCCACTATGAGGAGTGCGCTAAAAGAGGCTGATCACATTATGAAGCTCTTTGGTATGTACAGTCACCTTAATTTATCATCATATTTCAGGAAAGTTAAAAAAAAATGGAGTAGCAGTTCTTTCCTGCCTCTCCCTTTGACTTTGAAAAGCATGAGGTGGCCTGGTGAGCTCAACATACTCCAATGATGACAACAAAATGTCTTTTAACAGCTAATAATTTCAATAAAATGGCCAGGGGAAAAAAAAAGCTACAGTTATTACAAATGGGTTGGACGACACATGTTTCAAAAATGTTTTTATTCCTCTTCCTCTCCCTCTTCTTTTATATTTTCAAAGTCCATGTTTTTGGACATCCTGAGCTCTTTGCATGTAAATCTGTGTGGGTGGATGTGATGAGAAGCAGTTGAATAAACTTCTCTTAGAGCCACTAAAGCCCTTGTGGAGGCTAGCAGAGAGCAGGAGCTGAACAAATGGTCCAGAGTTAACAGGAGCTCTCTGAGTGCTGGTTTTAATTCATTGGGTTCCCTTCTCCCAAATACAAAAGGAAATATTTTCTTTTTTAAAAATGGAGAGCCTGATTAGGGTTTATTGAGGAATTAGGGTCTTCTGCATGCTGTTAACCTGTAAAATTTAATTTAAGCATTAAATTGTAGTTTATTTTATTTTATTTGTTTGTTTATTTGTAATAAATAAAATTGGAGCATTCAAGATAATTTGGAATATCTAACTTTATAGTATTTAGAATCTCATTATTTAAATTCATAGCTTTGTATCTCCTTTGGAGTTAATATATGTATATACGTGTATGGTAATATACTTCATATTCTAGAAAATTCTGAATTGAATTCCTGGATTCCAAGCATAAATTCTCCAAATAAGTAGTTTAGATAGACTTGCAAAATGAGAGATGAATAGATAGACAGAACTATAGAATCAGACTGGATATAACTCAGCAAATCACTCTGTCTTATAAGCTGAAGGTTGACAGAGACTAAGCCTGTCCCAAAAGAAATGATGAAGTAGGTAAAATTCTACTAAGACTGAAAACAAGTATTTATTTGATGTATTTATTCACATTATAACAATTTTTCTATGGTTCTTTGTACATAGTTGTTGTTGCTGTTGCTGTTAGGTGCTGCTGAATTAGCTCTGATTCATAGCGACACAACGTACAAAAGAATGAAATACTTGCCTGTCCTACGCCAGCCTCACAATCCTTGCTATATCTGAGCCCATAGTTGGAGCCACATCTCATTGAGGGTCTTTTCCTTTTTCGCTGACCCTCCCCCTTACCAAGCATGATATCCTTCTCCAGGGAATGGTCCGTTCTGACAACATAAGCAAAGAAGTCCGCCCATTCTCACTTCCAAGGAACATTCCAGTTGCACTACTTCCAGGACAGATTTGTTAATTCTTCTGCCAGTACACGGTACTTTCAGTATTCTTTGCCAACACCACAACTCTTCTTTGGCCTTCCTTATTCATTGTCCAGCTTTCACATCCTTATGAGGCAACTGAAAACACCATGGTTTGAGTTAGGTGCACCTTAGTCTTCAAAGAAACACCTTTACTCTTCAGCCCTTTAAAGAGATCTTTTGCAGCAGATTTGCCCAGTGTAATACTTTGTCTGATTTCTTGACTGCTACTTCCATTAGTGTTGATCATGGAACTAAGTAATATGAAATCTTTGATAACTTCAATCTTTTCTCCATTTATCCTGATGCTGCTTGTTGGTCCAGTTGTGAGGATTTTGGTTTTCTTTATGTTGCAGTGTAATCCATACTGCAGATTGTAGTTCTCAATCTTCATCAGTAAGTGCTTCAAGTCCTCTTCACTTTCAGCAAGCAAGGTTGTGTCCTCTGCATATAACAGGTTGTCAACGAGTCTTCCTCCAATTCTGATGCCACATTCTTCTTCATATCCTCCAGCTTCTCAGATTATTTGCTCAGCATAACATTGAATGAGTATGGTAAAAGGATACAACCCTGACACACTCCCTCCCTGAATTTAAGCCATGCAGTATCCCCTTATTCTGTTCGAATGACAGCCTCCTGGTCTATGTACAGGTTCCTTATCAGCACAATTAAGTGTTCTGGAATTCCCATTCTTTTCAATATCATCCATAATTTGCTATGATCCACATAGTCAAATGCTTTTGCATAGTCAATAAAACACAAGTAAACATCTTTCTGGTACACTTTGCTTTCAGCCAAGATCCATCTGACATGAGCAATGATATCCCTCATTCCACTTCCTCCTCTGAATCCAGCTTGCATTTCTGGATGTTCCTTGTCAATATACTACTGCAACCATTTTTAAATTATCTTCAGCAAAATTTTACCTGCATGTGATATTAATGATATTGTTTGACAATTTCCACATTCTATTGGATCACCTTTCTTTGGAATGGGTACAAATATGGATTTCTTCCAGTCAGTTGGCCAGTAATTGTCTTCCAAATTTCTTGGCATAGACAAATAAGTGCCTCCAGCATGGCATTTATTTGTTAAAACATTGCAATGGGTATTCCATCAATTCCCAGGGCCTTGTTTCTTGCCAATTTCTTCAATGCAGCTCTGACTTCTTCCTTCACTACCATCACTTCTTAATCATATAGAGTTTCCTGAAGTGGATGAACATCAACCAATTCTTTTTGGTACAATGACTCTATGTATTCCTTCCATTTCTCTGTTCCTGCATCATTCAATATTTTGCAGATAGAATCTTTCAGTATTGCAACTCAGGGCTTGAATTTTTTCTTCAGTTCTTTCAGCTTGAGAAATGCTAAGTGTATCCTTCCTTTTTGATTTTCTAACTCCAGGTCTTTGCACATTTCATTATAATAATTATCATAATTGACTTCATCTTCTTGAGTTGCTCTTTGAAATCGTCTGTCCAGCTCTTTTAATTTATCATTTCTTCCATTTGCTTTAGCTACATCTCTATTCAAGAGCAAGCTTCAGAGTCTCTTCTAATGTCCTTTTTGGTCTTTTCTTCTTGTCCTGTTTTTTTTTTTTTTTTTTTTAAATTGTGATTTGGGTGAAGATTTACAGAGCAGATTCACTTTCCATACAGCAGTTCACATATACTTTGTGTCATGACATTGACCACAGT
>NW_006921772.1:2844835-2857703 GCF_000298275.1 Orycteropus afer afer
CATTAATTCTGTCTTCCATAGTATAAGTTCTACTTCTTTGTCCTTCCAATTTGTTATCTATTTCTGACAATTTAGTATTAATCTTCCGGATTTCTTTCTGTAGATTTAGAATAATTTCTAATTTTTCATTTATTTTGTCATTTTGTTCTTGTATTTTCTTCCAAAATTCATTTAAGGTTTTTTCTGTGTTTTCTTTGGTCTGTCTCTCAATCCTTTGAAGATACCTAAAGATAATTCTTTTGAAGTCCTTATCAGAGTGTTCCAATGCTGCTTCTTCCTCAGGGATGTGTTCTGGGTCTGTATCCTGCTCCCTTGTTTCTACCAGTTTGTCCTGCTTCTTTGTTTGGACTGTGATCGTCTGTTGTCTCCGAGACATTGTGGCGTTGTTATATTTAGATCTCTTTTAACTGTGAAGAGCAGCCAAGGGTGATTCAGGCTCTTCTTGGTGGTTTTTTATCATTGGCCCATTGGTGGAGAAGGAGGTAGTGGCTCTCGCTCAGTAAGTGAAGTTGCAGGAGATATGGGTGTAGTTGTATCTCATGGGGACTGTTGTCTCCCACTCAGTTAGACACAAATTACTATTGAATAACCATCAAAAAACTTTTCAGTCTTGAGGGTCCAGAGTGTCCTTGGTTTGCTGGAAAGCAGAACGTGTTCTCAAGCCCCAGGAATATGTCAGAGTGCTATCTCTTTAAATATTCAAAATAGTCAAGTCGCTTTTAATCTTCAAAATGGTGGCACCCTCCAGACCAGCAAAAGTCCACAACTCAGTCCACCTTTCTCTTCAACTTCTCTGTTTATTCCCCAGCCACTGTGCAGAGTCCTCTGTGCAGTCCCTGGCTAGCAGGGCTGATTTTTTTGTTAATTCTTATGTCCTACCACCACTCGGGAATCTCCAAGCTGTCTGTGCTGTCAGGATCGCTCAGGATTGCTGCCAGACCGCAGCTCTGTATGTCTCCTTTTTTGGTATTTTCATGCAAATTCTTCTGCTAGTTGAGGTTTAGTCCACTTCTATATCCTTCCCTTCAAGGCTCAGGGGTCCAGGATTATCTTCTGTATCTGTGTTAATTGGTTTCTCTTTTCTTTGTTTAAGAGGGTCTGTGTAGTCTTTCTGCTTAGTTCACCATCTTGCCAGTCCAGCCAAAATAAGCTTGATTCCCCAGAGGCCAGCGCCAGCATGCTCCCCAGGCATATTTTGAGTGCCTTCTGACCTGAGGGATTCATCTACTGGCACTGTATCAGATAATGTTT
This sequence comes from Orycteropus afer afer, assembly GCF_000298275.1. Taxonomy (NCBI): domain Eukaryota; kingdom Metazoa; phylum Chordata; class Mammalia; order Tubulidentata; family Orycteropodidae; genus Orycteropus; species Orycteropus afer. Next base: position 2,846,087 of record NW_006921772.1, read on the forward strand.
CAGGGCTATTCATAAAGTTTTCCAGTAATATATCAGAAATTGTTTCACTGATATTCATAAGCTTTTCAATGGCCAATTCTTTGAGAAGTGAATGACCCCTTCCTTCTTCTGAGTCTGTCTTAATCTGGAAGCTCTGCTGAAACTTGTCCTCATGGACAGACAGGACCCTGCTGGTACTTGAAATACTGGAGGCCTTGAAATAACCTCCAACCTCAAGGCAACACACAAGCCACCACAATGCAAGAAACTGACAGACCAGTGGTGGTTGTACATAGTAGACATACCAAAACATACTGCTTTCTCCCCATTCTCTGTATCTTATGTGGGCATATTTCCTAAACATTTTCTTATTAGCATGATAAAAACCACTTTTAGTAGCTTAAGATGTGCTGGTATTCCATCCATTTAAAATAGAGATGAAGTTGATAATACTTATTATCTTTATATAAATGATTCTTATATATCTATTACTCTTCTTACCTGATATTCTTAGTTCAGTTGTACCCTATCCTGTAAATATATTGAAAACAAATGCTTAAACTGTGGAGACCATGCTAAAAATAAATATACATCATATTAGTATTATTATACAGAATAAAGAAAGCAAGAATATGAGAAGGTAAACTTCTAAAGTCAAGAAATAGGAGTGAAAAAAGTGTGTTAAGTTTGCTGATTCATGAAATAATTCATACAGTTATTTATTTTCTTGAAATTCAAGTATTCTTATAGGAAGAATTAATGCAGAAAACTGAGCTGAGGAGGGGTAATGGAGTAAGTGGTAAGGCAGTTTACACAAGGCTACATTCCAGGGAAATTGGTGTTATTTTTTTGAGAACATTGAATTCAGACTTTTTCTTAGTCTTATTTTTTGATTCATCACTTATCCATTATAATGTTCTTTTGATAAAAGAGAAGAATGGTATTACATGTTTATTTATGGACAATTAAAAGTGAATTTCCTTTTTTTCTTTTGAGAAAGATAAAATGAACTAACTTTTATAAAAATTGGATATATGCCTTTCTTTTCACTTTTTTATATATTAGATTTTAAAATATCCATTCTTGATATTTAAGTTGCCTTCATTAGAAAAATGTAGGGGTACTCTGTTTGCTTAAACAACATTCAAAACCCCAGATGGAATGGCTTTATGAATTAAACATCTGCTTCATATTGTAAAAGTATACTATTTAGTTATTAGAATTATATTGTTGGTGGATTTTTGAAACTTCCATTACAGATTAATTCTTCCTAATTTGAAGATAAAACAATCAAAACAATCTTATTTCAATTGTAAAATAGAGAAAACTACTTAGTGATCAATTTATTTTATATTCATTCTATATTATCCTATCTGTCTATCTGTCTGCCTGTTTGTCTATCTATCTAATCTTGTTCTATGGCTGAACATTTGTCTGTAAAATGTATGCTATATTCAATTAAGTGAATTTTTTCTCTTAAATTATTATTTTGGTTTTAAGGTCACTTACTGATATTATGTAAAATGAAATAATAAAGGATAAAATTAGCATCTCTAGCATAGTGCCTAAGGCATTTGACTGTTAACCAGAAGGCTGGCAGTTCAAACCCACCGGCCACTCCTCAGAAGGAAGGTTGCAATCTTCTTCTGCAGTGATGTTGTTGTTGTTATTGTTATGTCCTGTCTAGTCGGACCTGACTCATAGCAACCCCTCCTTGGGTTTCTGAGACAGTATCACTACAGAAGTAGATTGCCCAACCTTCTGCTGGTGCCTTGGAAAACCAAGGAGGGGTCACTATGAGTCAGGTTTGACTCAATGGCAATGAGGTTTTTTTTTTTTTGTTGTTTGTTTGTTTATTTACTATAATACCTTCAACTGGAGTTTGTAGCCCTAGCACATCACCTTTCATAACTAATAATGTGTAATTTAATGGCATGGTTTGGTATTTCTGCTGAACGAAAACATTATTTGTAAGATTACATTCAAGCATGGTAAAAGGCCAGCAGTGCTGGTTATGATTAATTTTTAAAAAACATACTGTAGTCAATATGTATTGGTTTTATCATGTCCAGTATCTGACCCCTTATATTCGGTCAGAGCAACCCAATTTTCATTAATTAACTCCATGTTGGTACAGCTTCTTATCATGTTCACAATCTGCATGCAGTTGAGAACAACTTAAAGTGAGAGTAATTATTACCATGGTTGGGCAAGGGATACCAGGCAAAAGGAGTTTAGAAGGAAGTGGGGAATTGCATTATTTATTTTCCCTAATTCATCCTGACTCTACTTATCTTCTGCTCTAGTTCCTGAGTTCATGCCTTTGTCACACTAACTTTAACTTGGGACCAAGAATTTGACTTTTGGACAGACCAGCTTGGTCTTGAAAGAAAAAGACAACCTTTGGTCCAAGTGGGCCTATCTGAAATCAAAGCAGTGAGAACAAATAACATACCTAAAATAGGCCTTTCTTCTGGCAGCTATTAATGCAAGATGGCTGAGATGGAGCAACATGTGCTCCATATGCTCCTCTCACTTAAACAAGAGGGGTGGGCACAGGACCCAGGCTGGAGTATGTGAGAGTCCATTCTTCTGGCCAAGCTAGTTTAAAGAGGAGAATATGACTCAAAGTAGACATTAAGAATTCTCCTAAAAATTTGCTACATGGATGTTGGTGACATCAAAATATATCTCTAAGGCACTGAAATTTATAAGAATGATATAAGCAGGAGATATTTGTGGCCATCATTTCACCCCATGAAAAACTCTCTTCTATCAGAGGGAATAACCTGAAAACAAACTGGGTTGAAACATTATTTGTGTCCCTGGACTGGTTATGTTTGAAGTTAGAATGTTGTGGTGTTGTTAGGTGTCATCAAGTCTGTTTCAACTCATAGTGACCCTATGTACAACAGAATGAAACACTGCCCAGTCTTGTGCCATCTTTACAATCATCGTCATGCTTGAACACATTGTCACAACCACTGTGTCAATCCATCTCAATGTGTGTCTTTCCCTTTTATACTGACCCTCTATTCACCCAGCTTGATATCCTTCTCCCTTCTGACTACATTACCAAAGTACGAGAGAGATGAAGTCTGGCCATTCTTACTTCTAAGGAGCATTTTGGTTGTACTTCCTCCAAGACAGATTTGTTCATTTTTCTGGCAGTCTATGATACATTCACTGTTCTTTGCCATCACAATTCAAATGCATTAATTCTTCTGCGGTCTTCCATATTCATTGCCCAGCTCTCACATGAAAATGACGCTATTGAAAAGACCATAGTATTGGAGCACCTTAGTCTTCAAAGTGACATTTTTGCTCTTAAATACTTTAGGGTTCTTTTGCAGGTGATTTGTCCAACAGAGTACGCCATTTGATTTCTTGACTGCTGCTTCCAACTTCAATCTTTTCTTCATTTATCATGATGCTGCTTATTTGTCTAATTGTGAGGATTTTTGCTTTCTCTATGTTGAGGGGTATTCCATACTTCAAGTATTCTTCACTTTCAGCAAGCAAGTTAGTATATTCCTGAATTTTTAGTCAGATTAGAAAAAAGTGTTCTATTTCTGGGAAAACACAGTTTGAAACTGTTCCTTTCATTTGTAGTGGGAAAAAAAATTTTGTTTATCATGTAACAAAAATCACATTAAACCATGTTCCCAGATTCAAATGAGTATTCATATGTTGATTTTACTTACTGATTAATCAACATAGATTGATTTAACTTACTGATTAAGCAATGATTGGAATGATCAGTATAAACATGGTTGATTTACACACTCAATTTAATGCTTTTAGTCTTGCAGATATCCAAGCTTAATTGATTCAGCTGCTAGGAAGTCAAACCATATAAAATTTTTAAAAAATGTTCAGCTGTTTTTTATTAATCTGTCTAGGTAAAGATACTATTAATCTCTGTGGTTCAATATTTACAGAAATAAATTTTCTTTAAAAATTCAATCTCAAGATTCTTTGGGCAATGGCACTGCAGATAGCACCCAGAGTGTCATATTATGGTGTTAATAGTCAGAAGGGCTAATGGAAAGACTCTTAAAAGGGTAAAGATAAATTAGGAAAAAAAATAGATAAGCAGATTATTTGAGGATGTGGGTTTAATTGTTCTCTTAATGACATCTGTCATCTTCATTGTTAAACTCTCTCCTCTTCTTTAGCTTTCATCTTTTTACTTTGAGCAATTGTTAATAATTACTATAATATTTTTACAGCAAAGGTGACTTTGAAGGTTGTCTAATAAGATTTTCAGCTTTTAAGTATAACTTTCCCATGAAGGGAAAAGACCAAACATTTCTTAACCTAACTGAACATTGTGCTTCTCTCTTATTCCTCTCTGAGCATTGTCAGAGCCCACTCCATTTCTAATGTACTACTGGGGCCGAATGGATAATGACTAATGGCCTGGCAGAGACCCAAGTGACATGTGAACAGTGTGCCTTGGCTACAGCCAGTTTGCCTGGAGCAAACGCCAAGGTTTATTGTTCCTGCAGTTTCCTGGCCTACATGAGTAAGAGGAGACATGGCTGTCACCAGACTTTTTAGCAAGACTCCTCATGAATTGCGTATTTATTGGCATTTCATAGAAAGAGGCCAGTGTGGGTCAATGGCCAGAGAAGATTCATTCATAATGCAATTAGAAGAGTCTCATGATTTTATGGTTATGTTATACTGAGAACAAGAGTCCATGTGTCCCTCTGTTTGGCATCATATTATTACACAGTAAAGAGACACATGAATAGGGAAAAGTATTTATAAATTTTGTTCTGTCTTGAAGTTACTGATTTTGCAGAATAAGCCAAACTGCCAGGTATGAAGACATTGTTGTTGTTGTTGTTGCTATGTGCTGTCGAGTCAAACCCGACTCATAGCGACCCCTCCTTGGGTTTCCGAGATAGTGTCTACTATACCGCTGATACCAACTGCAAGGTCAAGGGTTTCCCAAAACAACTGTCAGTTTTAATAATTCACTAGAAGAACCCACAGAACTCAGTGTAAACACTAGTTTATTAATACAATTTATTATAGGAAAAGGATGCAGATCAAAATCATCCAAGGGGAAAGATACATAGGGTAGAACCTGGGAAGGGTCTAAGTGCAGATGTTCCAGTTGTTCTTTCCCTCTGAAATCATAGACAGTGTTACCTCTTCTTGGCCATGGTATGTGACAATACACAAAGAAATACACAATCAAGGAAATTCACTGAGCTTCAATATAAAAAATTTTATTGGGGTTTCATTATGTAGGGGTGGTTGATTGATTGTCCATAATGGTTGAATTCAGTCCCCAGCTTGACTGCTACTACGTGACACAAAGCTTCTACCCCAAAACTCATACTTGATATTTCTGACATGGCCAACTCTAACCTTAAGACCTGTGGGTGTAGATGGCCCCAACCTAAGGGGGGTCACTATGAGTCAGATTCAACTCAACAGCAGTGAGTATGAGTTTTTTGGAGGGTGGGGCAGAGTGTCTGTACTTAGCCAGTAACCCAAAGGTTGACGGTTTTAACCCACTGAGCAGTATCGTGAATGAATGAGACCCGGTGATTGGCTTCAGTAAAGATCACAAACAACCCTACTCCATAGCCAATGGAGTTTCTCCAAATGAACACAAAAATCAAAACCCACTACCATCAAGTAGATTCTGATGTACAGCAACCCTATAGGACAGAGTAGGATTTTCAAGGTTATAAATCTTTACGGAAGCAGACGGCTTCCTTTTTCTCCCATCAAACGGCTGCTGGAACCTCTGACATTTTGGTAGCAGCCGAATGCCTTAACCACTGCACTACTAGAGCTCCTTCCAAATAAACACATAAACAAACGCATTCCTCAACAATCATTGCTGTTTGAGCCCACTGTTGTAGCCACCGTCAATCCATCTCATTGACAGTTTTCCTCTTTTTTGCTGACCCTCTAATTATCAAGTGTGTTAGACTGGGTTCTCTAGAGAAACAAAACCAGTAAAGCTTATATAGAGAGAGAAAGGGAAATTTATCTTAGGAAAATGGCTCACACACTTATAGAAGCTGGCAAGTCCAAAGTTCTTGGATAAAACATCAAGCTGGAGGCTTTTCCCAACTCCTGCAGCTGCAGGGGCTGATAAGCTCAAGGTTGGCAGGCAGTATACTGGCTGTTGACTCCAACGAATGATGAATCCAAGATCTCCAAGCCGAATGGTGGATTGTTCGCTCACGGACAGTTGTAGGCAGCACAACAGAATCCCGATCCACAGAAGAGTGTCTCTTTTCCCAGGATGTTCATAAACATACTGAAAGCAGGTCACACCCCTAGGGAAACTCCCTTTCAATGGATTGGCTGCTCAAAATATACATGTTTGATCCCATCATTGGAACAACCCACAACACAATTGCTTAAACCACACAGAATTGTGGTCTAGCCAAGTTGACACACAGCTCCAACTATCACACCAAGTATAATGTCCTTCTATGGGGACTGGTCTCTCCTGATAAGTTGTCCAAAGTACATGAGACAAAGATTCACAATCCTCATTTCCAAGGTACATTCTGTCTGTACTTCTTCCAAGACAGATTTGTTCATTCTTCTGGCTGTCCATGGTATATTCAACATTCTTCACCAACATGGTATATTCTATATGCTCTTCTAACACCATAATTCAAAGGCATTGACAATTCTTCTGTCCTCCTTATTCAGCTTTCACTTTCATATCAGGTGATTGAAAACACTATGGCTTGTGTCAGGTGCACCTTAGTCCTCATCTTTGCTTTTTAACACTTTAAAGAGGTCTTTTGCAACAAATTTGCCCAATGCAATGATTTTTTTGAGTACTATTTCCAGGAACTTTGATTAGGGACCCAAGTAAAATGAAACCCTTGACAACTTCAATCTTTTCTCTGTTTATCATGATGTTGCTTATTGGTCCAGATGTGAGGATTTTTGTTTTCTTTATGTTGAGGTGTGTTCTGGTTCCCTAGTGCCACTCTGACAGCAATATACCACAAATGGGATGGCTTGAACAAACAGGAGTTTATTCTTTTACAGTTTGGGAGGCTAGAAGTCCGAGTTCAAAATGCCAGGCTCTAGGGGCTGTGTGAAAGCCCTTCGTCCTTGGGCTTCAGCTCTATCTCTTGCTCCCTACCCACTGAAGCTAGAGGCATCTCTTCACTCAGGAAGCTACTGGCAGCTGAGGCTAACAAGCCCAAGGTCAACAAATAAAATGGCACAGTCCTGATGTTACCAAATCACATGGCAGGCCATTAATTCAAGTCCATTGTAAGTCCCAAGGTCTACATAGCTTGGCAGACTGCTGAAAAACGACACGACTACATGCAGGGTCCAAGCGTGCCATAATCTAGAGACCATTCCCCAAGCTGTTTCTTATATACGGGAAGCAGACCACATCCCTACGGCAGCTACTCAGCTGCTTGTGGTAGATCTCACCATGGAGTTGTTTGCCAGTCTCATCATGGGGAATAACTACCACCAGCTGCCCAGCCACTCAGCCAGGCCCAGCCAAGTTGACACACAAACTTAAGCACCACGAAGTATAATCCATACTGAAGGCTATATGTAGCCTTAGATCTTCATTAGTAAGTGCTTTAAGTCCTCTTCACTTTCAGAAAGCAAGGTTGTGTTCTGTGCAAATTGCGGGTTGTTAATGGGTCTTTTCCTATTCTGATGCCACATTCTTCTTCATGTGTTCCACTTTCTCAGATTCTTTGGTCAGAATAAAGATTGAAGAATTATGACCTAAATATAAATAAAGCATTTCTAGCATGCAATCTGCCTTAGTTACCTAGTACTTCCAAGATGAAAATACAAGTGGGTAGCTCTGAGGAACTGAAATTTAATTTTTTACAGTTCTGGATGTTTCGGGCTTTTTGGTTTGGATGTTAAAAGTCCAAAATCAGAGTTGATGCCTTCTTTTCCGGTAGCCCTGGGTTTTCCTTGCTGTTTTGGCTTATAAATGATTGTCCCATGGCATCTATCTCTCCAGTATGTTTGTTTATATGTAATGACCAGAGTTTTTGTTTGTACTTAGTAAGAGAAATAGGGAAAAAAGTATAGGTTTTAAAGGAGGCTGTGTTTTATTAATGATAATTTCAAGGAGAAAGGGCCAGCTATGACCTGGCACATGGTAAATCTCTCCACAAGCTTCTTGCCACAATTACTCCGCCCATGTCTGACTTACAACAACCTGCCTAACCCCAGGCATCTTCTAGGAAGAGACCATCCATCATGCCAGACTCCTTGGTGGTTTTGTGTTTTGGCTAAATACACTGAGAACAAATGTCTAGCATTTGACCACCCAAGATATTTTCACTTGTGTGGCTAACCATCTTTGTATTCAGGTTTCTTGGGGTGAAAAGGTTATTCATGTTCTGAATATATTAATGTTTCCAATTTTTTTATGTTCTCACCACCACAGTGATGCTACAAATAGATTGTCACTTTGTGTTCACTGAAAAATTCACACTCTAACACTGGCATTTTAACTTTAACTAAATTAATCAAAACTGTTTGTGTTCACCATAACCCACTGCCATTAAGTTGGATCTGACTAATAGTGACCCCTCCTTGGGTTTCCGAGTGGTATCACTACGGATACCTCCTTCCGACGAGTTGCTGGTGTGTTTGAACTGTCAGCTTTCTGGTTAGCAGTCAAATGTGTTAGGCACTACACCATCAGAGCTGATTTTTATTTACTAGGGAGTTAATATAAAATTTCCTCTGTATCTGGTAGCCAGTCAGTTGGATGCCATGCATATCAAAATCTAGGAAAGGAATTGACCAGAACTACAGCTACACCAAAGCAGAAACTTTCTTCTTGATCTAGTTTACATTAAACTAGTGTGTCTTTATATACTTCCATTCCCACTTGGTTCCAGATGGATTGCAGTTCTCTGTGAACCAGGAGACAGGCATTATATAATTTATAGCCAGTTTGGCTTTCTTTGATGAAGAAAATGTTATTTTCATTCTTACAAAAATATGGGCTACATTAAATGCAATTGTTTATGGAAGCAATAAGAGTAATTTCAGTTCTTACCTAAAAGAATCTGCTTTTCTAACCATGTGTTGAAATTGACACTCATCTAGTCAAAACATCTTAAAGGAGAGAATAGCAATGCTGTTGGGAAATAAAGTATCATATTTATTTGAAAGCAAAGCAATAAAAAGTTCATTTTGGGAGTTAAATTAAAAGGAGATACTACTTGTTTTTGCTTCAACTAGGATAGTTTTGTTCTAATTAAATTATTTTAATATTACTGTTACATATTCAATGCATTTTCTACATATGTATTTTGTTGTTGGTATTTGTCGTCGAGTCGACCCCGACTCATAGCGACCCATCCTTGGGTTTCCGAGGCAGTATCACTACGGAAGTAGGATTGCCCAACCTTCCTTCCAAGGAGTGGCTGGTGGGTTTGAACCGCCAGCCTTATGGTTAGCAGTAAAGTGCCTTAGCCACTATACTACCAGAGCTCCTCCTATATTTTAATATTGCCACATGCCATGTCTTACTCCCAGAAACTGCTACTTTTAGCAATTTTCATTTGGACTTTGAGAAGTCAGAATTTTCAGAAGTAATAGAATTCTGAAGCTTCTCTCAACATAGTCAAACAGAATAGATAATCAGTGAGTTCCATTTTTTTTCACCCCAGTATGTTCCTTCTATGGCCCATTTGTTTTTATCCTGGAATATCCCTTCTAATCTCCCTGGCAAGTGTTTTCATCTACATCCTCTTTCCCCAGAATCCTGAATTCTTCTTACTTTTTTACATGCTTTAGTAGATTCCCCAGAAAAGGTTCATAAGAGGTACAGTTTTATTTTTGTTTTAATACTTTAGTCTTCTTGAGTATTTTATTTCAGGTCAAAAGTAATTTTCTCTCAGAATTTCAAAGGCATTTCTCCATTATCGACACCTAAAATAGAGCCTGGTACATAAGAGGCACTCAATATATCATTGTTGAATGATTTTTTTTCCCCTGATTTACAGTGTTGCTGTTTTGAAAAATCCAATACCATATGCCACTGTAATGACTACTCTTTCATAGAAGCTACTCTGTTCTTCTGTCTAAAAACTTTGAGGATTTCTTTATCTCCTGAGATCTGATATTTCACAATGTGTTTTGTAACAGATTTTTTAAAAAATTTATTCTGTTATGCATTCAGTGAGCCTTTTTATCTAGAAACTTAGGATTTTTTTTTTTTAATTATGGAAATTCTTCTTTTTATTATTTCTTTGGTAATTTCCTTTTCTCAATTTCTTCAGTGTCTCTTTCTAGAACTTCTAACAGTAGAATATTGAATTTATTGAGTCAGTTCTCAAAATCTGTAACCCTTTTCTCCCATTTACTATTACTTTTGGTTCTTCTTTATGGGGAGTATCTTCCACTTCATTTCCCAATCCTCTATTACATTTTTAAAATACTTATATCACTTTTTAAATCACCAAAAATTCTTTCTTGCTAAGTGGTTGATCACATGAGTCTAAAATTCTGGAGCAACAATGGGGCTGGGCATAGACATTAGGGAGTTGTTACATATAGATGAGATTTAAAGCCATAAGACTGGATGAGATCACCAAGTGAGTGAATGGATGCAGAGAAGAAAAGAAGTCCAAGGATAAAGAATAAGACACTCCAATGTTTAAAGTTCAGATAGGAGTAGGAAGAATCAGAACAGGGAACAGAGCAGCAAGGTAGGGAGAAGGAAACGTCTGTGTGATGTCCTGGAAATCAGGTTAGAAAATGTTTCTTGGCCAAATACTTCATGATTATCTGTGACAAATACAACTCATAGTTCAAGTGAAATGAGAATTTTGCCTATCAGCTTTAGCTACAAGAGGTCATTTGTGTTTTTGACTAAATGCAATTTAAATACAGCATCTGAGGCAAAAGACTGATTGTAGCATGATCAGGAATGTATGAGAGGATGAGTATTATAGTGTAGACTGTAACCTATTCTATCTGCCATATGTTGTGCTTAGTGGCCATCATGTTGATTCTGATTCACAGTGCCTTCTGTATAATAGAACAAAATGTTGTTCAGTCCTACACCATCCTTACAATTATTGCTATGTTTCAGCCCATTGTTGCAGCCATTAAGAATGAGACATTCAACTAAATGTCAATCCATTTAGTTGAAGGAGACCCTCAACCTCTTTTTTGATGACTCTCTATTTTATTAAGTAGATATCCTTCTCCAGTTGTTGATCTCTGTTGATGATATGTCCAAAGTAAGTGAGACAAATTCTCACCATCTTTGCTTCTAAGGAGAATTCTAGCTTAGAATGATATTTCCTCCGAAGTTGATTTTTTCACTCTTCTGGTGGTTAATGGTATATTCAATATTTTTCCCCAACATCACAGTTTGAATATGTCAATTCTTCTTCATTCTTCCTTTTAGAGTGTCCAACTTTTACACGAGGTGGTTGAAAAAATTATGGCTTGAGTCACTTTCACCTTAGTCATCAAAGTGACATAACTGATTTTTAAGATTTAAGATTTCAAAAAGATCTTTTGCCACAGATTTCTCCAATGCATACTGTGATGGTTGGAGCTGTGTGTCAACTTGGCTGGACCACAATTCTGTGTGGTTGAAGCTGTTGTGATGTGGTTATTCCCATGA
>NW_006921772.1:2857988-2858540 GCF_000298275.1 Orycteropus afer afer
CTTGAGCTCCTCAGCCCCTGTGGCTGCAAGAGTCGGGAAAAGCCTCCAGCTTGATGTGGAAAAGCCTCCAGCTTGACATTGATCCAGGAACTTTGGACTTGCCAGCTTCTATAAGAGTGTGAGCCATTTTCCTAAGATAATTTTTTTTTTTTCTCTCTCTATATATACAAGCTTTACTGGTTTTGTTTCCCTAGAGAACCCAGTGTAACACACATATGTTATTTGATTTCTTGACTGCTGCTTCCATGGGGGTTGATGGTTGATCCAAGTATAATGAAATCCTTGGCAACTTCAATTTATTTACTGCTTATCATGATTTGCCCTATGTTGTTATGTTGTTATGTGCCGTTGAGTCAAACCCGACTCATAGTGACCCCTCCTTGGGTTTCCGAGGCAGTATCACTACGAAAGTAGGATTGCCCAACCTTCCTTCCAAGGGGTGGCTGGTGGGTTTGAACCACCAGCCGTCTGGTTAGCAGTCAAATGTCTTAGCCACTATGCTACCAGAGCTCCTGATTTGCCCTATTGTTGTTGTTGTTGTTGTGTGCCGTC
>NW_006921772.1:2858779-2863637 GCF_000298275.1 Orycteropus afer afer
TTAAGCCACTGGTATTTCAAATACCATCAGGATTATCCATGGTGGGCAGGTTTCAGTGGAGTTTCCAGACTAAGACAGACTAAAAAAAAAGACCAGGTTATCTACTTATGAAAAAAAAACCTGGCAAGTGAAAACATTATGAATAGTAGCAGAACATTACCCAACATAGTGCCAAGATATGAGCCCCTAAGATTGGAAGGTACTAAATATACAGCTGGGTAAAGGCTGCCTCCTCAAAGTCTAGTAGATCTTAATGACATGGGTGGGCCCAGCTTTCAGGACCTCAATTGCTGATGTTCCATGACTCAAAATGAGAAGAAACAGCTGCAACATGCATTAACAATCAAAACATACAATGTATGAAGTGTGAATCTACAAAAAATGGAGTTATAAAAAATTAAATAAAACACATAAGATTGGTAGCCTAGGCATCGGTGAGTTGAAATGGACTGGTATTGGTCATTTGAGTCAGACAATCATATGGTCTACTATGTAGGAAATGACAAATTGAAGAGGAATGGCATCAAATTTATTGCCAAAAAGAACATTTCAAAATCTATCCTGAACACAACACTGTCAGTAATAGGACAGTATCTATATATGGCTAATGAGAAGACCAGTTAATATGACTATTAGTTTTGGTTTTAGAAAACCAAAATTTACACAGCAACCACCAATTCCTAAGATGAAGGAATTGAAGATTTTTACCAACTTCTGTAGTCTGAAATTGATTCAATATGCAAACAGGAAACATTGATAATTTCTAGTGATTGGAATGTGAAAGCTTGAAACAAGTAAGAAGGATCCATAGCTGGAAAGGGAGCTCTGGTAGCATAGTGGCTAAAGCACTTGACTGCTAACCAGAAGGCTGGCGGTTCAAACCCACCAGCCACTCCTCGGAAGGAAGGTTGGGCAATCCTACTTCCGTAGTGATACTGCCTTGGAAACCCAAGGAGGGGTCGCTATGAGTCGGGGCCAACTCGACAGCACATAACAACAACAACAACAACATAGCTGGAAAATTTGCCCTTGGTAATAAAAATAACCTTGGAGATCACATAATAGAATTTTGTAAGAACAGTGATTTACTCATTGAAAATGCTAATTTCAATAGCATACAGCAACTATACATGTAGACATTGGTGGATGGAACACACAGGAATCAAGTTGACTACATCTGTGATCAATGTCATTGGTCTGAACAAGGCCAGCATTCTCAAAATGATCCATTTCAGCTCACTAATACCTAGGATATCAATCTTTATGCATTCCATTTCATTTTTGACAACTTCTAATTTTCCTAGATTCATAACTTCATACTTTCTATGTTCCGATTATTAAAGGATGTTTGCAGCTGTTTCTCCTCAATTTGAGTCATGCCACCTCAGCAAATGGAGATCCCAAAAGCTTTACTTTATTCATATTAAGGTCAGTTCTACTCTGATGAGGCAGCTCTTTTCCAGTTGTATTTTGAGTGCTTTCTGACCTAAGGGGCTCGTCTTCCTGCACTGTTTCGGACAATGTTTCAGAGCTATTCATAAAGTTTGCAGTAATGTATCAGACAGTGTTTCTCTGCTTTTCATAAGATTTTCCTTGGCCAACTCTTTGAGAAGTGGATGGCCCTTTCCTTCTTCCTAATCTGTCTCAGTCTGTAAGCTGCATTGAATCCTGTTCATTATGTGCAACGCTGCTGGTGTTTGAAACAACAGTGGCACAGCTTCAACTTCACAGTAACACAAAAGCCACCTCAGTATGACAAACTCACAGGCAAGTGTGTCTCCCTTAGCTGTTCAAAACCTCTCTGCCCTCCCCTTACCTGAATCCTGCCACCTTGTCGTCCCTGGCTTTCCCTCCTTCCTGCCTTTAAAAGGAGTATAAATCCTTCTATACGCTCAGAAAAATTGTTTTTCAATTTAACAATTCCCTTTCGGAGAGATGCCAGTTCCTTGCTTTACTGTGAGCCTTAAATACATCCTCATCCACCAAAGTACAGCAAAGTTCATTTAAGCAGTGGTTCACTGCTGGTTAATCTCCTTCTCCTTCTTCGTCTTCGTCTTCATCTCTGTCTTCATTTCCTTCATCTCCATCTCCTTCTCTTTCTCCTGCTCCTCCTCATCATCCTTCTTTTCTCTTCCTATTTCTCACAACATGTGTATGATTGTGTGGATGTGGTATATGCTTCCGTAAAGCTACATTAGAAATGAACTGGATACATGTTTAATAAGCATATCAGATATATTGTTGTTGTTGTTAAGTGCCATTGAGTTGGCTCCATCTCATAGTGACCCTATGTACAACAGAGTGAAACACTGCCTGGTCCTGTGCCTGCCTCACAGTTCTTGCTATACCTAAGTCCATTATTGCAGCCACTGTGTAAAGTACCACATCTCGTTGAGGGCCTTCCCCTTTTTTTGATGATCCTCTACTTTACCAAGCATGATGTCCTTCTCCAAGGAATGGTCCCTTCTGGCAACATGACCAAAGTAGGTGAGATGAAGTCTGGCCATTTCTGCTTCCAAGAAACATTCTGGCTGCACTTCTTCCAGGATGGACTTGTTAGTTGTTTTAGCAGTCCATGGTACTTTCAGCATTCTTCACCAGCACCAGACCTCAAAAGCATCAATTCTTCTTTGGTCTTCTTTATTCATTATCCAGCTTTCACACGCATATGAGATGATTGAAAATCCATGGCTTGGGTTAGGTGCACCTTAGTCTATGAATACTAGATAAGCATATTTTAAAATTGAATAATGCTTCTATCTGAAATCATCCATTTCTATGATAGTCTATTCAGTATAAGTGACTGGCTTATGAAGATGAAGTTTGGAGCCCTGACGAGAGAAAAATGGAAGAGGAAGGGCCTTTCTCAATCAATATTCTCCATTGTGTTGGATCTCTCAGGGAGTTGGAAGTGGTCCAAGTGGCTGTGGACTATTATTTGTACATACCAGTTGACATTTCAAAAAATGGTATTTGAAAAACTTTCTGAGAAGGATTTAGTAACAAAATTGTTCAATATGGGGAAGAATATCTATGAAGCAAAATTCTTTCCTTGTAATATTTAAGGGCAACCACACAGAACATCATTGTAACTAGAAAACCGGCTGATATAATGTTGCTTCTTTTCAATGATTGGTTGAAATGAAAATGAGTACTTTCCTCACTGTGACAAGTAGGAGCTGAAAAGAACAACTCAATGGAAAGCTCTTTCAAGGGGTGTGTGGGTCCACTATATGATTTCCAAAATCTGGATTTCATAAAAGTTCTAGAAAATTTTTTCTTAAGTATATGTATAAAATTAAGATACAACATTGGCAGCATTTACCATAGACCTAAATTAAGCTAGGAATTAATTATGCAAAAGAAAAGAAGAGACTAAAGCATGAAGAACATTCCAGACAGAAGGAAGAGTATTTGCAAAGTATCAATGTAGGAGTAGAGCATGGTGTCCTGGAGGAATTCATGAGGACCAGGATGGCTGAAATGTAGAAAACAAAGGAAATGTGACACAGGGTGAGACTAAAAGAATTAGGCATGTGTCAGTCATGTGAGGACTTGCAGATTACATTAAGGGAAGGCTTTCAAGGTTTTAGGTATGGGGAGAGCTGGATATTTGAGGCAACTCAAGCAGATACAAGCAATCTGAATATTGTTGGATACTGAAAGCAAGGACTTACATGCAGAAACTACCTAAACTGAGAAAAGAGAAGGCCATGGCACTACGTTTGCTATGTTCTATTATTATCTTTTATTTCAAATGAAAAAAAATTAGGCTCCCATTCTTGCCCACTATTACATTGTCTTGCTCAATATCACACCCTTCTAGGGTCTCTGCTGTAAGAGGAGTAGTTCAATGTGAAAATGGTGCTGCTCTGTTGAAACTGGGCCCCAAAACTTTCCAAAGGAGAATTCTTTTCATAAGCAGTTTCTCTGTATTAAAATAAAATAGTATACAGAGCAAGAGAAAGATGTTGCAGTCTGCTTCCATAAAGATTTACAGCGTTGGAGAACATATGGGTTATTTCTTCTCTGTTCTGTAGGGTCCCTATGAGTCAGAAATTACTCCACAGCAATGAATTTAGTTTTTCAGTAACTAACTTCACAAGAATGAGGGAGAATCACCATAAGCAGCAGCAACCCAAAGCTGATTCCTATGAGGTGTAAGCTAGACATGCTGCCATACTCTTTTTTTTTTTAACCAATTCTGACACCAACAGTCTCTGCCATGGCATTCACTACCTGTCTTCTGGGTTTGATGATTCATTGCAATGGACACACAGATATCATAGACAATACTAATAGATATGGGTTCTATTAGGGAAGTAACATGTTACAGTTCAGGTTCAGGAACACTCAGAATACAATTCTTTGATCAAGACAGTTTTCCGTCTACCATGCCCACTGGCATGCCTCTGGCTTTCTCTGGAAAGAGTTACAAAGCTCTTTTAGTTCTGCCATAGGTGCATCCAATCCTGTCAGCAAGCTCCTAATCAAAGGCACTCAGCTTTTTCATTCCACAGGCCTGCAAGCCTGACTCTCTGTCTCCTTCCTCAAAAATGAAAAGTAAGAAATCATCACAATTTTTGTTGTTGTGAGGTGCCTTCAAGTCGTCTCTGACTCGCAGTGATCTTATGCACAGCAGAATGAAACACTGCCTGGTCTGGACCCGCAACAGCTCCGCGATCCCTGCTATACTTGAGCCCATTGCAGCAGCCATAGTGTCAATCCATCTCATTGAGGGTTTTTCCTTCTGTCATTGACCCTCCACCTTAACAAGCATGACACCCTTCTCCAGGGAATGGTCCCTTCTGACAACATAACTAAAGTAGGTGAGACGAAGTCTGGCCATTCTCGCTTC
>NW_006921772.1:2868347-2868957 GCF_000298275.1 Orycteropus afer afer
TTTCCCTTTTCTTTGTTGAAGAGGGTCTGTGCAGTCTTTCTGTCTAGTCCACCATCTTACCAGAACTCTGCCAGAGTCTCTTCTGACATCCATTTTGCTCTTTTCTTTCTTTATTTTTAATGACCTTTTAATTTCTTCATGGATGATGCTCTTGATGTCATTCCACTATTTTTCTGGTTTTCGGTCACTAGTGTTCAATGCATCAAGTCTGTTCTTTAGATGATCTCTAAATTCAGGAGGGATATATTCAAGGTCATATTTGGTCTCTCGTGGACTTGGTTTAATTGTCTTCGACATCAGGTTGAACTTGCATAAGAGCAGTTGATGGTCTGTTCCACAATCAGCTCCTGGCCTGGTTTTGGCTGTATATATTGAGCTTTTCCATTGCCTCTTGCCACAGATTCAGTTAATCTGATTCCTGTGTACTCCATCTGGTGAAGTCCATGTGTATAGCCATTGTTTGTGTTGTTGAAAAAAGGCATTTGCAATGAATAAGTCATTTGCCTTGCAAAATTCTATCATGCAATCTCCAGTGTTATTTCTGCCATCAAGGTCAAATTTTCCAATTACTAGTGATTCTTTTTTGTTTCCAATTTTTGTATTCCAATCA
>NW_006921772.1:2869857-2875755 GCF_000298275.1 Orycteropus afer afer
CGGTTCAAACCCACCAGCCACTCCTCAGAAGGAAGATGGGGCAATCTACTTCCGTAGTGATACTGCCTCGGAAACCCAAGGAAGGGTCGCTATGAGTCGGGTCTGACTTGATGGCACATAACAACAACATTGTAAAAAGTCAAAGAAAGGTTTACATATGGAAGGAAACTTTTGTTGGTTACCAGAGATGGGAAGAGAAGAGAGGGAAAATTACTACATAGGTAAGATTCAAGTATTCATTTGGATGAAGGGAAAGGCAATACACTAAAAGTGAATGACCAACCCAGTAGCACTAAGGAAAAGAAGACACAGATAGCTGTACAAGAAGTATAGACAGCAAAAATAATTGTTGTCACACATACAATACTACATTATCAATAATGACAAACACTGATCTATGGGTGGACACATAAGTAGACAGGCTAAATGATTAGGTATGCATATGCAAAAGGGAATATACTCAGGACCATATATAAGTTTGGCAGTTGATATTTCGACACTCATATTTGTATGTTGTATAAGAATGTCCATATATATATATATATATATATAAGAGCTAACAGGGGACAAAGTTATAACTTCTTAGCCATAACCAAACACCTGAAGGGCATGAATCACTGGTGCAGTGATATCAGGAGCATGGTTGCAGGTACATCAAGTTCAATTGGCATAATATACTACACAGAAACATTGTTCTACATCCTACTTTGGTGAATAACAACCAGGGTCTTAAAAACTTGCAAGCAGCCATCTGAGATGCAACAACCGGTCTTTCCTCATTTGATGCAAAAAAGAATGAAGAAAACCCAAGATGCATGCAGAAACAATTAGTCCAAGGGACTAGTGGACCATGTGAACCTCTCAGCATACATGACCCTGACACCAAAAGAACTAGATGTTGCCCAGCTACCACTGTCACCCACTTGAAAAGGGAACAGTGTAAGAATAGAGTGGGAGAAAAATGTGGAACAAAAAACAAAATTGTAAAAAATACTAGGCTTACTCATTCAATAGATACTCATGAATCCCCTGAGACTGTGGCCCCTAGTCACCATTTGGGCCTGGAATTGGGCTCACTCTCATGGCTTCTAGCCAAGCAGTAGACAGGTATATAAGGTGAATATTTATACCAGATAAGTTCACTCTTTAGAGCAATCAACCATGGGAGATCACAAGGGCAGTGTATGCACAGGGAGATAGCTCAGAAAGCAGGAATGCATAGTAAAGAAGAACATAGGGAAAAAGTAACCCAGGGAAGAAAAAAAAAATAAAAACAAAAAGAAGATGGAAGGAATATACAGAGTTACTGTACCAAAAGGAATTGGTCAAGATTCAACCAGGAGGTAGTATATGATCAAGAACTGATGGTATTGAAGGAAGAAGCCCTGGCTGCAATGAAGGCATTGGGTAAAAACAAGTCTCCAGGAATTGGTGCACTGCTCACTGAATTGTTCCCACAAACAGATGCAACACTGGAAGTGCTCACTCATCTATCCCAAGAAATTGGGAAGAGAGAGTTACCTGGCCAGATAACAGGAAAAGATCAATAAGCAACATTACGATAAATGAAGAAAAGTTTGAAGTTGTCAAAGACTTCACATTACTTGGTTCTACAATTGATGCCAGTGGAAGCAGCAGTCAGGACATCAGACAATGTACAGCACTGGGCAAAAAGACCTTTTTCAAGTGCTGAGGAACAATAATGTCTCTTTGAGAATTAAGGTGCTCCTGACACATGGTTATTTTCAATTGCCTCATATGCATGTGAGAGGTGGACAATGAATAAGGAAGACCAAAGAAGAGTTGATGTTTTTGAGTCATGTTGCTGGCAATGAGTACCATGGACTGCTAAAAGAACTAACAGGTCTATCCTGGAGGAAGTACAGCTGGAATCCTCCTTGGAAGCAAGATGGCCAGACTTCATTTCACCTTCTTTGGTCATGTTGTCAGAAGGGACCATTCCCTGGAGAAGGATGTCATGCTTGTTAAGGTGGAGGGTCAACGAATGAGGGGAAGGCCCTCAATGAGATGGACTGACACAGTGGCTGTGGCAATGGACTCAAGTATGGCAAGGATTGTGGAGCTGGCACAGAACCGGGCAGTGTTTCATTCTGCTGTGCATAGGGTTGCTATGAGTCAGAGATGGCTCAACAGCACCTTACAACAACAACAATAACATGGAAGGATCTGAGATAAAAATGGGAAATGCTGTATAATAATGTTGTTGTTGTTAGTTGCAATCAAGTTGATTCTGATATATGGCAACTCCATGTGTGAAAAGTAGAACAACTCTATTGTTTTTAAGGCTGTGACTTTTAAGAAGCAGATTTCCAGGCCTGTCTTCAGAGGTGCCTCTGGTTAAGTTTGAACCACCCACCTTTTAGCTAGTATTTGAGTGCTTTACCCACTTGGAAACTTTTGTATAAATAATACTGCTTAAGAAATTGATGTACATCCACTCTTACATGAAAACATACCTGCATATGGATTATAATGCCACAGGAGAAAAATAAAGAAAAATGAAATCCAGTACTAAAGGAGTTTTAAAAATAACAGGTATACTAATTAAGTCAATCACAGAAGGACAAGTATTGTACAAGTCTATTATTGTAAAAAGGCAATCAAAGGCTTAAACTGAGGAGGAAATTTTCTTAGTTTATTACCAGGGATGGAAGGGGAGGGCAAGGGAGGAAAAATAGATGGATAGTTAAGAGACAGATGATGATACGGGTGAAGGGAAAAGCAAAATAACAAAAGTGTGTGACTAGCACAATATGACCAAAATATGACCTTGATTATATTCCACCTGAATGTAAAGATCATCTGAAGAATAAATTTGATACATTGAACACCAATGACCATAAACTAGACAAGTTGTGGGATGTCATTAAGAACATCACACATAAAGAAAGCAAAAGGTCATAAAAAGAGACAGGAAAGGAAGAAAAGGCCAAAATCATTGTCAGAAGACACCCTGAGACTTGCTTTTGAATGGAGAGTAGCTAAGGTGAATGGAGAAAATGATGAAATAAAAGAGCTTAACAGCATATTTCAAAGAGAAGCTCAGGAAGACAAATAATATATTATAAGGAAATGTGCAAAGACCTGGAGTTAGAACCAAAAGGGAAGAACACATCCAGCATTTCTCAAGTTGAAAGAACTGAAGAAAAATTCAAGCCTCAAGTTGCAATACTGAAAGATTCCATGGGCAAAATATTGAATGATGTAAGAAGCATCAAAAGAAGATGGAGAGATACACAGAGTAACTATATAAAAAAGAATAGGTCAATATTCAACTCTTTTAGGAGGTCGCATATGATCAAGGACCAATGGTATTGAAGAAAAAGTCAAAGCTGCACTGAAAGAATTGGGGAAAAACAAGGCTTCAGGAATTGATGGAATACCTATGAAAATGTTTCAATAAATGGATTCAGCATTGGAGGCAATTATTCATCTATGTCAAGAAATATGGAAGACCTGGCCACCTGACTGGAAGAGATCCATTTTTGTGCCCATTCCAAAGAAAGGTAACCCAACAAAATGTGGAAGTTGTTGAATATTATTACTAATATCACATACAAGTAAAATTTTGATGAAAATAATTCAAAAACTTTTGCAGCAGTATATTAACTTGGAACTTCCAGAAATTCAAGTTGGATTCAGAAGAGGTCATAGAAGTAGAGATATCATTGCTGATGTCAGATGGATCTTAGATAAAAGCAAAGAATACAAGAAAGATGTTTACCTGTTTTATTTACTACACAAAAGTAATTTGACTGTGTGGATCATAAAAATTATGGGTAACCTTGTGAAGAATGGGAATTCCAGAACACTTAATTGGACATGAGAAACCTGTATAATAGGTCAAGAGGCTATTGCTTGAACAGAATAAGGAGATACTGCATGTTTCAAAATCAGGAAAGGTGTATGTCAGGGCTGTATACTTTCACCATACTTATTTAATCTGTATGCTGAGCTGATAATCAGAGAAGCTGGACGCTTGGACATGGTTAGTCCAAAGGATTAATGGACCATGGAAACTTCAGGCTATATTACCCTGAGACCAGAAGAACTAGATGGTGCTGGCTATCTATGCCAACTACTCAAAAAGGGATCAAAATTGGAGATCCTGGATAGAGTGGGAGAAAAATATGAAACAAAACTAAAAATTTAAAAGAAAAAAAGGCCAGAATTATTGGTCTGATAGAGACTGCTGAAACCCCCGAAATTATGGCCTCTAGTCACCCTTTGGGCCTGGAACTGAACTCACTCCTGTGGCTTATCTCTCAGCCAAATAATAGATAGATCTTAGAGCTAAAATCCTACACCAAGGAGATGCACTTCATAGTACAAGGCACCATAGGAGATCAGAAGGGCAGCACTTGCACAGGGATAAAGGTTGTGAGGCAGGAATGCATAGGCAAGAAGGACACAGGGAAAAGGCAACCATAGGGAGGAAGTGGGAGGTGAGCTGTTACACTGTTGGGAATGTAACCAGTGTCATAAAACAAAAGGTGTATGAACTATTGAATGTAAAATGAATCTTGTTTATAAAATTTTACCCAAATCACAATAAAAAATTAAAAAAATAAATAAATAACAGGTAAGATATTAGTATGGTGAAATTTGTGATAACTAGCAAATTGTGTGGCAGAATGGGTCTCTCTGTCTTTAGACTATAACTCAGCAGTGGGAGAATGCTGTAAAAGATCAAATTTTGTGGATAATCCCTTAAGAGCTGTCAGCATTCTTTAGATATGGAGTGAGCCTATCAGGATAAATAAAGAAGCTTTTAAAAAAAAATCACTACAGTCTTTGATTCAGGTCCTGAAAATAACTAAACTACTTGGATAAGATAAAATATCTCTTCTTAAATAGAGGTGACAGGGGAGTAAGGGATTCTCTGTTCAGAGACTGAAAAATAAAGGAACCACAGAAGCTGATTTTCACTTTGAGAACATTTTTTAACTTAATGAACATAAACTTTGTTTTTTATGGATTCACATGGTTCAAAGAAGAGGATAGTAAGTCCAACTTCTACCCATTATGAAGAGTCTAATAGGAAAACCTCCCCCTGCCCATAAAGCTTAGACTCCCAAAAGGCAGCCCCCTCAAAGTAAAAGTAAACTGGAAAAGCTATCTCTCTCAACCATGAGCCCAAAATGAAAATCAATTGTCTCAAACATAGGTGTTGAATGGAAGGGAAAACAAAACCTTTAAGAATTTATAACCATAAACCAACCCCCACATACATTTGAAGACTGAATACATAGCACATGGGTGGTCTATAAAACCTCAAACTGAGAATTTAATTCAGAGTGATCTCAAATTGTTGGTGTCCCAAGGACCACCTGACAGAAGCAAAAGCCAGTCTCTGCAGGAACCCATCATATGTGCCAGTCCTCAATGAATTTCCACAATAAATCCTAAAGCAATTGAGCAGCCCACAGTCAAAAATAACTAAACAAGACACCATGTGGCAGAACCAGCAGAAACAATAAACAGGAGAAACAGACTCTCAAGAATTTCAAGAACAATAAAATATCATTATGTTTAAAATATGTTTGCTTTCTTGCACAAATTAAAAGCTAAGTTTGAAAATATGTATTAGTGTTAAGAAACTATACGAAATGACCAAGCAGCTTTGAAAATGAACCAAAAACATGGTAGAAATAAAAGACATAATTGGAATAAAAATTCAAAGGACCTTCTTAACCTAAAATTAGCCTAACAGAAGAAAAAATTAGTAAATTGAAGGGCAATACTGAAGAAATAATCCAGATTATAACACAAGGAGGCAAAGAGAAGAAAAATATGAAGGACAGATTGAGCAAACTGTATTGAGCAAAGTGTAAAAAGTCTGAGATTTCTCTAATTGGAGTACAAAATGGAAAAGAA
>NW_006921772.1:2876125-2877968 GCF_000298275.1 Orycteropus afer afer
GATTGAGGAAATATTCTAAAATCTGATTAATATCAGGGTTGGCAAGTATCTTTGTTTCCTAGGACTGTTGTCACAAAATACCACAAGGTACGTGGCTTTAAAGAAGTGAAATGGATTAACTCCCAGCTTTGGAGGCTAGAAATCCAAATCAGAATGTAGACTTTGTTGATTCTGTCTGAGCACTCCGAGAAGAACTGTTTCATATCTTTCTCCCAGCATTTGGTTGCTCACAAATGTGTGTAAACACATCTTCATGTGGCATCATTCCACTGTATGTATCTCTGTGTCTGTTTTCTCTTTTATTAAATGCCACTGAGAGACTAATCCTACTCTGGTATGACCTTGTGTTAACAACCTATCTGAAAACATGTTCAAAGAAAGACCTTATTCTCAGAAAAGTTTGCATTTATAGCTACTGGGATTAAACTTCAACATATCTTTTTGAGGGACACAATTCAATTCATAAAAGCAGAGATGTAGAAAAATGGTAGCAATTATACTGGTGGAAGTATAAATGGCCATGCTCAATTTGGAAATAGTTTGACATTATCTATAGATATAACAATATCTAACCAATAGCCCAGCCATTCAAGTAGCAAGTAAATAGCTTAGAAACACTCATACACATATGTACCATTTACAGTGACAAGGACAGTCATAGTATTGTGTTATGATAGCCAACAATTGTAAAAACCCAACTGTCTATCAGCAGACAAATGGATAAATAAATTTGGTATATTCTTAAAAAGCAATTCCTTCTGTTAATAACAAATGAAAGAGCAACATCTACATGCATCAATGTGGAAAAATACTAGAACCATAATGCTGAATGAAAGAAGCAAATCACACACAAAAAAATTAGGGCACTGGATTTCTCAATTAATGAAGCTAAATAAATAGGAGCTCTGGTGGCACAGTAAAGAATTTGGTAGCTAACCAAAAGACCTGAGGTTCAAACCCACCAGCTGTTCCACTGTAGACAGATGAGGCAGTCTGCTTCTGTAAAGATTTACAGCCTTGGAAACCCTATAAGGCACTTACTTTATCCTAAAGGGTTCTGGTAGCATAGTGCCTAAGGCACTTGACTGCTAACCAGAAGGCTGATGGTTCAGACCCACCAGCCACGTCTCAGAAGGAAGATTGGGCAATCTACTTCTGTAGTGATACTGCCTCGGAAATCCAAGGAGGGGTCACTATGAGTCAGGTCCGACTCCACAGCACATAACAACAACAACATAAAGAGTTGCTATGAGTCAGAATAGACTCAATGGCAGTGATTTTTTTTCTTTTTTCATTTATTTTTTCATAGATATTAGGACATATAACATTAGATAACCTTGATAAATTATACCACTTATTTAGACAATTGTATACCACATGCATTTGAAGTTCTTCAGAAATAAAATTCTCCAAACAGTGCTACAGAGTTCCTGTGCTTTGTGGCTGAAACTGCTGTTTTTTCATCTATGATATGCTTTAGAACATCATTCTAAATTATTATATTGATAACAAAATTATCTGGTAACAGGCCTGGAGATCTTTGTGTTCATGTCTATATCAATGTGGGAAAAACACAGAGATGCCCAGAGTCCATGAAAGCATAAGCTCATTGTGAAATCATATGAAGCTGGAAGGTGTGGTGGACTTTAGTTAGAGAATTAACACAGAGAGTACAGATGAAATTGAGACATGAGCAAAGAGGAATGTAAATTACTTGTGCTCATTTAGGAATGTGTTATAATACTACTAATAATATAAATACAATGTAGAAGATCTGGAAATATCAGGATAAAACAAATATGGTTACCTATAATTTCATCACCAATAAAAGCTTTAGCTTTTG
>NW_006921772.1:2878608-2880196 GCF_000298275.1 Orycteropus afer afer
TATCACTATGGAAGTAGATTGCCCCATCTTCCTTCCGAGGAGTGGCTGGTGGGTTTGAACCGCCAGCCTTCTGGTTAGCAGTCAAGTGCCTTAGCCTCTATGCTACCAGAGCCCCCATTATATATATATGTAATATGTTATATTTTTTTTTCTGAAGCTCTACTATTGGAAACATACAAATTTATGATTTTTAAGTTTTCTTCATGAATTCATCCTTCCATAATTATCAAATTTTCCTCTTTATAATATGCAATATTATATATTAGCCATATTGACTGAGAGCCTCTCCAAGCCTTTTATTTTTTTGTTTTCCTTGGGCAAAATGGGAATAAAATATTTGTGAGAGTCTCTTCTGACTTTCTATATTCAAGCCAGAAAAAAAGCAGATGGAAAAAAGAGAAAACAAATACCAAAATACCCAAAACTCAATTTCAACTCATAGCAAGATCTGGTGGTACAGTGGTTAAAGAATTTGGCTGCTAACCAAGATTGCCAGTTTGAACTCACTAGCCACGATATAGGATGTACAGCTTTAGAAATCCTAAAGGGCATTTCTACTCTGTCCTATAGGGTTGCTGTGAATCAGAATACCAAGATAGTAGACCTAAACCCAACGATAACAGCAATTAAATTAAATGTAAATGTATTAAATGTTCCAGTAAAAAAGTTGAATTGTCAGAGTTAATACATAAAATAAAAAGCAAGATCTAACTCTGTGCTATGTGCAAGAAAAAGGGAAAATGAAGGGGTAGAAAAATATGCAAAAAGTAAGCATAAGAGGCTTGTTGCTCTTGTTAGATGCTGTCAAGTCTCTTCTGAATCATAGCAACTCCATGTACAATATAGCAAAACACTGTCTGGTTCTGTACCATCCTCACTATCATTGCAATGTTTGAGCCCATTGTTGCAGCCACTGTGTTAATTCATCTCATTAAAGGTCTTCCTGTTTTTTGCTGACTCTTTACTTTACCAAGCATGATATTCTTCTCCAGGGACTGGTCTCTCTGGATAACATATTCAAAGTATGTGAGACAAAGTCTCACCGTCCTCACTTCTAAGGAGCATTCTGGCTATACTTCTTCCAAGATGTATTTTTGTTCATTCTTCTTACAGTCCATGGTATTATTCAATATTCTTTGCCAATATGTAATTCAAATGCATCAGCTCTTCTTCAGTCTTCTTTACTCATTGTCCAGTTTTTGCATATGAGGTGATTGAAAATACCATGGTTTGGTTTATGTGCACCTTAGTCCTTAAAGTGACACCATTGCTCTTGGACACTTTAAAGAGATCTTTTACAGGAGATTTGCCCAATGCAATGAGTTATTTGATTTCTTGAGTGTTGCTTCCATGAGCATTGTTTGTGTCAAGTACAATGAAACCCTTGACAACTTCAATAGTTTATTGGTTTATCATGATAGCTAAAATGATTATATTAACTCCAGACAAATTAAGCCTAAGACAAAGAATGTTATCAAAGATAAAGAGGAAAATTTGATAATTGTAGAAGGATGAATTCATGAAGAAAACTTAACAATCATAAATTTGTATGTTCCCAATAATAGAGCTTCAGGAAAAAAAAAAAAAA
>NW_006921772.1:2881289-2883198 GCF_000298275.1 Orycteropus afer afer
ACCCCTCCTTGGGTTTCCAAGGCAGTATCACTACGGAAGTAGGATTGCCCAACCTTCCTTCCGAGGAGTGGCTGGTGGGTTTGAACCGCCAGCCTCTGGTTAGCAATCAAGTGCTTTTAGCCACTATGCTACAAAAACATTTAAGGAACAAAAATACCATATTCAAAGAGACTTTCAAAAACTTGTTCATTTAGATTTTTCTTGGTCTAAATCAGAAAGTAACCAAAATAAATAAATAAATAAAAAGAAAAACCCACTGCCGTCGAGCTCCCCATTGGGTTTCCTATGTGGTAAATCTTTACAGAAGTAGATTGCCCAGCCTTGCTTCCACAGAGTGGTTGGTGTGTTTGGACCACCAGCCTTCTGGTTAGCAGTCAGATGCTTTAGACACTGCACTACCAGAGCTCCTTAAATCAGAAAGTAAAGAACCGTGTAAATTCTCAAAGAATCAACCTTACATTTTGTAATTATAATTATATTCTCTCCATTAATAGATATGTGATAAGAATTGTTATAGATTGAATGCTGTCCCCTTAAAATATGTGTTGTAAATCCTAACCCCTACACCTGCAGGCATAATCTCAGTTGGGAATAGGGTTTTCTTTGTTATGTTAAAGAGGTCATAAGAGTGTAGGGTATTTTTTAACCTTATCACTTTAGAGTTATAAAAGAGCAGATGGGCTCAGAAGAAAGCAGACACAGGAGAAAGACCCACACTCCCTGAAGATGATGGAGGCCCTTAACCGATTGCCATCTGAGGTTGGACAATCTACTTCCGTAGTGATACAGCCTCGGAAACCCAAGGAGGGGAGGGGTCGCTATGAGTCGGGTCTGACTCCACAGCACAAAACAACACCACCACTCTAAAAACCTGGGACCTCCAAGGATTGCCAGTTAGAAAAACTGAGATAGGAATCTTCTCCCAGAGCTTTCTATCTTCTACACAGATAGAAAGCCTTGCCCTAGAGCTGGTGCCCAGTATTCGGACATCTAGACAGCTAAACTTTGAAAGAATAAGCATCTGTTTGTTAAAGGTACCCACTTGTAGTATTTCTGTCATAGTACCATTAAGCAACTAAGATAAAAATTAAATTAAAATTTATCTAGGCTCACCAAATTTATTTTAATAATAAACATATATATTTTCAAAGAGCATAAATCTGTAAGAATGATTATCTCATTTATTACAAAGTCCCAGGTTCAAATTCTCAGAATTTGAGAAATTCTACCATTAAATTTCTCACAGAAAGAAGTATCTTTGGGACAATTTTGAGGAATTTTTTCACAGGTAAGGAGCCTCTCCAACTTCCTGGCCTTGGGGTAGAAGTGAAATTCAAACATTTTAGAAAGACACAAAACTTTTTCTTTGGATAGTAATTCACAGACCAGATCTCTATTTATTGATTTCTACCTAATTTAAAGGAGAGAAAAGGAAAGACTTATTTTCTTCCTTTTTAGTGGTGCTAATGTTCTTACTAGGACCTCTGGTGGCATAGTGCCTAAAGCACTTGACCGCTAACCAGAAGGCTGGCAGTTCAAACTCACCAGCCACTCCTCAAAAGGAAGATTGGGCAATCTACTTCCATAGTGATACTGCCTTGGAAACCCAAGGAGGAGTCGCTATGAGTGGGTTCTGACTCGAGGGCACATAACAACAACAACATTGTTCTTACTGATATTTTACCCTATACTAAAAGTAAGTAAAACTAAGACTTCTGACTATGCCTACTCTTTGCATTTCCTTTTTGGAGCCAAACATTTCAACATATCTAATAACCATGGTGCCAGACTTGGGATTCATTTAGAAATTAAGTTTCAAAGATCATATCAAAATATAACAGATACACAAAGTCAATTTCCTTTTATTTATTCACTATTATTCTCCCTCCCTAGAATCTACAAATTCAAA
>NW_006921772.1:2884468-2893264 GCF_000298275.1 Orycteropus afer afer
TATTTTATGGAGTCTTCATTCCTCCAGGTTGGTCTCTTCTGTCTTCCTAAAATCTTCAGTGTTACTGCCAGGAGGCTGGTGTGAGGACTTGTCTGTTAAACTCACCTAGCTAACCCCAAGGGAGATAAAGGGCTTCTATTCCCCAAGAAGATATTTATTAATGAAAATATTAAAAAAAAAAAAAAAGTCTAGGCATAATCCTAGAAGGTTTTACATAAATGTGAAATAATTCTTAAGACATATCTTTCCAGAAAATGTGGTAAAAAAGAAAAAGTGGATGTTTTTTACACAACTGGATTGTTGTGTGTGTGGGTTACTTTTCAAAAAGAAGTCATATGTAAATGGTTAGCAACTGACTCTCAAAATAAAGAATAAAGGTCCAGATTTGTTTGTAGCATTTGCCTTTTTCTGCGATGTGAACACTCTCAATATGGCCAATTTCAAGCTACCAACAACATGGAATGCTGAATTGGGAAGAGATGTTCAAAACCAGCTCTTGTGAGCTGTGAAACATGGGTCCAGCACACCAGTTAAATAACTTATAGTAGTAACTCCAAGTATATAGTTTTGTTTAAATATTCCTATATAATAAACCTATTTAGACACTCTTTCCTAAATTGTACACCAAGAAAAATAAATGAAATTGTATCAGAATTGTCATCTATGTGTCTGTCATTGCTATGCAGATGAATCCTCAGGGAAAAACATATTACTCAGAAAAAGGTTTACTGAGAAACTCTCAGGGCTAGATAGACAATTCACTTTATTGTTGTTCTGTAGTGTTTAATGATTTGCACTTGAGGAACATGTATTTCCTTAGGTTTTGCCATTTTTAGCACATTCACAAATGAGACACAAAAGGACACAAAGTGTGTGAGAGAATACTTAGGCAGGTATACAATGTAAGGAAAAAATTCAGAAAGTTGAAGGCTTTTTTTTCTGTGTGAGGGAACTGGTAGCATTCAATGGGGGAAAACTAGAAAAAAAGATAAAATAAAATTTACCATTAACTTCTCTTAGAGGTAAAAATATCAGAACTATTTTCTTTTCCACATTTATTTCCCTCTACGTAGTTCAAAACAAGTTTGCTGGCCTGTTTTTGTAGTATTTCTCCTTTCTAATAAAATCTGCTTTTCAGGTTAGCTTCTCTTTTCTGTGGGGAATATTTAAAACATTATGCCCTACTAGATTTCAGAGGAGAACTGAAAATAACCAAAGCAAGTCAAAGTTACAAAGTCTGTGTTCTGAGCTCTAGCATCTAGCCGTTTTTTAACCAGGGTTTTCAAATTGGAATCACAGGGAGCTTTAAACAGTACTGATGACTCACTCTTGTCATCCCGACTGAAATTCTGAGATACACCCAGTGTATTAATTTGTTGGTTGGTTGGTAACTTTAAATTTTGATATGATTTCAAATTTAGGAGGAAAAACATTAGAATGGTACCAACAAATGCCTGTGTACCCCTTCCTCAGATTCACCAATTGTTTTGCCCTATTTATCATTTGTTTCATCCGTTTCATCAGTTTTTTTCTTCTCTCTCATCTAGATGTGTATTGATGAGAGAGGAGGAAAAATAGATGAAATAGATCAATTTTCTCTATATACAATATGATATCTACAATGTTCTGTGTATGTGATTACTGCTTATATATGTGTGTGTATGTTGATGTTGTTTGGTGCTGTTAAGGTTGTTCTAACTCATAGTCACCCTGTGTATAACAGAATTAAACACTGCTTGGTTGTGTGCCATCCTCACAATCATACTGTGTTTGACCACATTGTTACAGCTATTGTGTCAATCAGTCTCACTGAGGGTCTTTCTGTTTTTTCACTGACCCTTTACTTTACCAAGCATGATGTTCCTCTCCAGGGACTGGTCCCTCCTGATAACATGTCTAAAGTACTTAAGGCAAAGCCTTACCACCCTCACTTCTAAGGAGAATCCTGGCCGTACTTCTGAGTCAGATTTGTTTGTTCTTCTGGCAGTCCATAATATATACATTATTCTTCACCAACACCATAATTCAAATGCATCAACTCTTCTTCAGCCTTCCTTATTCATTGTCCAGCTTTCACATGCATATGAGGTGACTGAAAATACCATGGCTTGGGTTGGGCACACCTTAGTCCTTATATAAATTTCTGAATAATTTCAGATTAGTTTACCAATATCCTGTCCCTTTACTCCTAAATACTTTACTAAGTATTTCCTAAGAACAAAGACATATTCTTGCATAACCATAGTACACTTTTAACATCAACAGCATCGTGTTATTTAATCCTCAGTTGACATTCAAAGTTTTAACAATTATTACAATAATTTCCTTTATAGCTATTGTTTTCTTGGTCCTGGATCCAATCCAGGATGGATGTTACATTTAATTATCTTATCCCCTTAGTTTCTTGTACTCTGAACAGTTTTTCAGCTTTTTTTTTTTTTTTTAAATCTTCTTTTGCTTTGACATTTTGTGAAAGTAGAGGGTATAGGGGAACAGGCTTTTGTGAGCCTAAATATGGTTATGCTCTTGCTTGTTAGCAACTCAGTTCTGCTTGCTAAGTCATTCTTATGTAACAATTAGGTGGTCTTGGAGGTTCAGAGTCCTGGCACCAAGTCACTTTTGTTAGCCAAGGTCATAAATATTCTTTTTCTCTATACCTTGCCACTGCCCACAGGCCAGCCCCAGTCAGAAAGTCCTTAATAAACTCATATATCACAACTATGTGAGCCTCTTTCTTTGGTTTTATGGTACCCTTAGCCAAATTTTAAGTTACTGTTCCATACTCAGCTGACACACAAGCCAACTAGAAGACTGAAGACATGATTGAGAAGGGAGAAGTATCCACGGGAGGCAAACTTGGGTCTAGACTGAACACATCCACTGAATGGAGGGATTTCTCGGCTGGCTAACAACCTCCATTTAGGGAGGTCTGGCCCACATGTTGGATGTATGCCAACTGCCTCATAAATATGTGGATACTCACAAAACATCAAGTGGTGTAGCATGGTATGGAAAAGCATACACCTTCATAAGTGTGGGAAAGAGGCTAGGGGAGCAGTGGAAGCCATGGGATGGCCACTACTGTGGGTGGTTTGGCTCGCCATCAACACTTAGTTAGCAAAAGAGCATGTGTGAGGGTATGCAAGAGGTATTGCACCTGGAAGGGACATGAGGTAGTCTTGTGTAACCACCTCTGACATTTTAAATAGCCACCTTAGCAAGCAGGACAAGCAGCTGGAAATGTTTGCCTAAAGGTTTGCAAAAATGGGGGAAGTGGGAAGTACCTAAGGCAAAGGTTAGTGCAGTGCTGATGAGAAGTGACTCAGATGTAAAAATGTGGAATCCTTGGGAAAATGAGTCTAAAATTGACTCAGAGGTGATTGAAGAATCAATCACCTTCACCTTCACAGAGCAGGCCCCTAGGGGACAATCACTAATCAGCCATAAAATCAAAGTGACACACAAACCAGATAACCATAGACATGAGATTCTACTGGCAGTTCCATGACGATGTGAGGTTATACCGGTGCTGAGTTGATAGAGCTGTGTGGGAAATTCCAGCAAAATGGAAAGGAGACCATTGTGCCTTGGCTGCTATGGCTTTGGGACATTGGAGGAGACAGTGTCTCCCTAAATAGAACTGAAGTAGAAAATATGAATAGAATTACTCCTCATCCCACTCTCCACCAGCACATACACACTTCCCAGAACACAGAGGGCACAAATACCCTAACAGATCGGATAATCTTGTGTTGCAAGAATGCTTGGCCAAATGAAGGGAACATTCCCAACACAGAGGGAAAATGGTATTCCCTAGAGGAGTTACAGCACCTAATATGGGAGCTAGTATATAGCAAAATGAGTGACTTTATTTACAACCCCAAAATGCCTAAGACAACCATTGTTCTCACCCCTTTAGGGAAAGTTGCCAGTGTGCTCTAATAGAAAGGAAAGAGTTACCCCTCTTGGTACCTACTAAACACCTGTGTTTCCAACCTAGGTATGTCCTACTCTGCTTTTTTCCCTTCAGGCTGCCAGCATCTTCACAACTTTGCCATATCCACCACAAATGTAACTGCTGGGTCTCTACAAAGCTCCCCTTCTCAAAAGCTAAAGGCATCCCTTGGAACATGGAGCCTCTGGCCAGGACAGATTGGGTAGCTGTGGGAAACATGGGAGTTTATTCCTGCCTCTGTGACTAAGTGGAATATAACAGAAGATGTCGGGCACACATTATCTTTTCCTGGGCTCAGGCTATTGTGGAAATCTTCATTTTAATAAGAGATCATACATCCCAGCTGGGTCCCAAGAGGGTGTTTTCCACCTGTGGGATGGTTTAGGTTGCTTAGTTCCTGAACAGGAGGGGATGAGGGAACCTGCCTATGTCTTTTTTGTGCCAAGTAAAATCCCATGAGTTCCTTTGTCTCCCTCCACGTCCCCCTCCTGAATAGTGGTTTGGACTCTTGTGTACCACTGTCAATAGGTGATAGTTCTGGATGATGGCAAAACCACAGGAGCATATCTTACTCCTAATGACACTTGATGGTTGTGTGGCTACTACTTGGCCATGTGTTTGGAAAGAGTGTTGCCTTATACTGCAGGAACCTTTAGGGAATCTATACCAAAACATCTGAGTTACCCCATGGTAAGAGCCTGGTACATTCCACTGGCATTTGCACTGGGCAAATCTGCTGCAAAAGACCTCTTTAAAGTGTTAAAGAGCAAAGACGTCACTCTGAAGATTAAGGTGTGCCTGCCCTAAGCCATGGCTTTTGCAATTGTCTCATATTCATATGAAAGCTGGACAATGAATAAGGAAGATCAAAGAAAAATTGATGCCTTTGGATTGTGGTGTTGGTAAAGAATACTGAAAATACCATGAAACACCAGAAGAACAAACAAATCTCTCCTGGAAGAAGTACAGCCAGAATGCTCCTTAGAAGCAAGAATGGCCAGACTTAATCTCACAGTCTTTGGCCATGTTGTCAGAAGCGAACAGTACCTGGAGAAGGAAATCATGCTTGGTAAAGTACAGGGTCAGTGAAAATAGGGAAGATCCTCAATGAGATAGACAGACACAATGGTGGCAATGATGGGCTCAAGTATAGCAAGGATTGTGAAGATTGTGCAGGACCAAGCAGTGTTTTGTTCTTTTGTACATAAGGTCACTATGAGTCAGAGCTGGCTTGATGGCACCTAACAACAACAACAAAAGCCAGTGGACAAAACATAGTGCTTTCCACTGGTATAATAACCCATTAGCTCTTTTCATTCCCTCCCTTGGCTCTATAGAAATCTTGGGACAAATTGAAGCTCTGACGAATTTTACTAAGCAGGCTCTGAATGAGCAGGAAAAGCTTACAGTTATTAACTGCACAAACCACCCAAATGAGGAAAGCAATCTTCTAGAACCAGATGCCTTTGGACATTCTGACAAGTGTTCCAGGCAAGACATGTGCTGAAGTGAAGACTGAATGTTGTATTACCACCAGAACACTGCTGATGTGTTAGGCCACACAAAGAAGCATCTATCTAGAGGCCCTAGATGTACCTAATGGCTGGTCTGCAGGGGCCCCTGGTTGTTCCTCTTTTCCCTTTAGCTGGTGAAGGTTGTTGCTGGGTGTTGACCTTTTCTGGTAGACTTTTCTGGAGCTCTGGTGGCATGGTGTCAAAGGCATTTGACTGCTAACCAGAAGTTTGGCAGTTCAAACTCACCAGCTGATCCTCAGAAGGAAGATGGGGCAATATAGTTCCATAAAGATTTACCACCTTGGAAACCCAAAGGGGGTTGATAAGAGTCAGAAGCAACTCCATGGAAGTCTGTTTGGTTTTTCTTTTTGGTGTTGGCCTTTTCTTGGGCATAGGGTTGTTTTGTTGTGTTTGCTTATATTGCCTGTGCCTCAGCAGCAACAATGCCACCTGTCCCTACCTACCTAGGTGTGATGTCCTTGGGGCCCTCAAGGACCTTGAGGAAGAGCAAGGTGTGCCAGATTGGAAGAGCCAGGCTTGAGGGGTGGATTGTAAGGAAACAGGCTTTTGTGAGGCTAAATGTGGCTACACTCTTGCTTTCTGCTATCTCACTTCTGCTTGCCAAGTCAGTCTTATTGCCAAGTCACTTGTTGGAGTGAGCTTGGAGGTCTGGAACACTAGCACCACCTGATTATGAGACAATTACCATGCAAATACCATGGCTTAGGGCAGGCACACCTTCATCTTCAAAGTGACATCTTCACTCTTTAACACTTTAAAGAGGTCTTTTGCAGCAGATTTGCCCAGTGCAAATGCCAGTGGAATGTACCAGGAGTTTGTCAAATCCATAAAAACTCCTTCCTTCCTCTGGGGGATGCAGAAACTCAAGTCCACCCTGCCACCAACCAGCGACCAGCATCAGTCCTTTAATAAACTCTTATATTACAATCATGGAACTATCAACCTCTTTCTTTGGTCTCATGGCACTGTAGGCAAATTTCAAGTTACTGGTCTGTGCCCAGACAGAGGGCATTTATTTTGTCAAATGTACCTAAATTTAAGTTTTTCTGATACTTTCTCAAGATTTAATTCAAGTTATACATTTTTGGCAAAATAGAAGTGATGTTGAATCCTTTTCTATGCACTATAAAATAGGACACAGGATATTGCTTTGCCCCACTAATGGTGACGTGAACTTTGATTACTTAAGTTGTATCTACCTGTTTTTCCACTTTAAATTAATAAATTTAATTAGTAAGTAATTTGGAGGGAGATATTTTGAAATTATGTAAAAGTTTTGCTGCTTATTAAACTTTTCACCAATAGTTTTGAATCCCTTGATAACGATTGCCTGAGTTTATTATTCCTAAAATGGCTGCAAAATAATGACCTGATAACTCCATCATGTCTTC
The DNA here is from genome assembly GCF_000298275.1 of Orycteropus afer afer. Taxonomy (NCBI): domain Eukaryota; kingdom Metazoa; phylum Chordata; class Mammalia; order Tubulidentata; family Orycteropodidae; genus Orycteropus; species Orycteropus afer. Next base: position 2,891,350 of record NW_006921772.1, read on the forward strand.
CATATAATAAGTTTGCATTTTATTTTAAAGAAGAACTATTCCTTCCCACCTATTACCTCTTGCTGTCTTTCTCATTAGCAACCCACGATACACAGACAACACAACTTTGGTTGTTGAAATGAGGATGACTTGAAGCACTTACTGATGAAGATTAAAGACTACAGTTTGCAGTATGGATTACACTTAAATATTTATATTTAACTGGACCAATAAGCAGCCTCACAAGAAATGGAGAAAAGATTGAAATTGACAAAGACTTCATATTACTTGGTTGTACAATTAATACCAGTGGAAGCAGCAGTCAAGACATCGGATGACACATTGCATTGGGAAAATCTGCTGAAAAGACCTCTTTCAGGTGCTGAAGAGCAAAGATGGCTCCTTGAGGAATAAGGTACACCTAACCCAAGCCATGGTGTGGTAAAGTTTGTGTGTCAACTTGGCTGGGCCTGGATGAGTGGCTGGGCAGCTGGATGTAGTATTCCCCATGATGAGACTGGTAGTCGACTCCATGGTGGAATCTACTGTGAGCAGCTGAGTGCTGCCTTAGGGAATGTGGTCTGCTTCCAGTAAATAAGGAGAAGCCTTGAGGAACAGTCTCTAGCTTATGGCACGCTTGAACCTTGCATGTTGCCATGTCGTTGTTCAGCAGCCTCCCATGCTCTGCTAACCTTAGGACTTTCAGTAGAGTTGAATTAATGGCCTGCTGTGTGGTTTGGTAACATCTGGACTGTGCCTTTTTACTTGTTTTTCTGGTTACCTAGCTAACCAGAAGGCTGGTGGTTCAAACCCACCAGCCACTCCTCGGAAGGAAGGTTGGGCATTCCTACTTCTGTAGTGATACTGCCTCGGAAACCCAAGGAGGGGTCACTATGAGTCAAGGCCGACTTGATGGCAAATAACAACAAAAACAATAAGTGCCGCTCTGATAGGAATATAGCACTGTTGGAATCCTTGAACAAACAGGACTTTATTCTCTTACAATTAGGATTTAGGTCTGAGTTGAAAGCACCAGGCTCTAGGGGCTGTGTGAAAGCCTCTTGACTTTGGGCTTCAGCTCTCCCTTTTGCTCCTGGCCCACTGAAGCTAGAGGCATCTGTCCACTTAGGCAGCTGCTAGCTGCTGAGGCTGACAAACCTAAGGTCAACAAGTGAAAAGGCACAGTCCTGATATTACCATTAATTCAAGTAGGCCATTAATTCAAGTCCATCAAAAGTTCCAAGGCTGGCAGAACATGGTAGGCTACTGAACAATGACACGGCTATATGCAGGGTTCAAGCATGCCATAAACTAGAGACCATTCCCAAAGCTGTTTCTTATGTATGGGAAGCTGACCACATACCCAAAGCAGCTATTCAGCTGCTCCAATAGATTTCATCATGGAGTTAATTACCAATCTCACCATGGGAATAACTACATTCAGCTGCCCAGCCACTCAACCAGGCCCAGCCAAGTTGACACACAAGCATAACCACCACACTTGGCCACCCTGGGCTTTTCAGTCTCAGCAGCCAGCAGTTGTCTGAGAGAAGAAAAGCCTCTAGCTTCACTGGGCCAGGAGCAGGAGGTAGAGCTAAAGCCAAGATTGAGGGGCTTTCACCCAGCCCCTAGAGCTGGCACTTTGAACTCGGACTTAATGCCACCAGATTGTAAAAATAAGCTTCCTGTTTGTTAAGGCCATCCACATTTGTATATATATTCCTGTCAGAGCAGTACTAGGTAACCAAAACAAATGGTATTTTCAATTGCCCCATATGCAGGTGAGAGCTGGACAATGAATAAGGAAGACTGAAGAAGATTTGATGCTTTTGAGTTGTGCTGTTGGTGAAGAATTCTGAAAGTACCATGGACTGCTGAAAGAACTAACAAGTCTGTCCTGGAAGAAGTACAGCCTAATGTTCCTTGGAAGCAAGAA
>NW_006921772.1:2910029-2914698 GCF_000298275.1 Orycteropus afer afer
TTTTCCCTGGCCAATTCTTTGAGAAGTGGATGGCCTCTTCCTTCTTCCTAGTCTGTCTCAGTTTGTAAACTGGGCTGATACCTGTGCACCATGTGCATCCTGCTGGGTTTGAAACACCAGTGGCTCAGCCTCAAAACTCACATCAACATGGCGCCATGGTAGGACAAACCAACAGACAAGTTTGTCTCGCTGTTGAAAACCTTTCCTACCACCCTTACCTGGGTCCCTGTGGCTGACTCCTCCTCTGTCCAGATTCCTAGGCCTTTTAATCCCTTTTCTCCTGCTCTTCCACCCTGCTGCCTTGGGCATTTCTGATTTGCTCTCTTCACCTGGATCCCTGCAATTGACTGCTCCTCTGTCCAGGTTCCTGGCTTTTTATCCCTTTTCTCCCGCTCTCCTGCCCTGCTGCTTTGGGTGTGCCTGAGTTCCCTCTCCTCACCTGGATCCCTTCGGCTGACTGCTCCTATTCTTACTATTCTTACTATAGATGCTAATTTTTGGAGTCTGGGAGCAGTTGGAGGGATGGGATTATCCTGAAAGTTTTAAATGCATTTCTAATTTTCTTTTCAAGTGTTTCTATTACATAAAGCATTGCTTGGGTAGGTAAACATACAAAAAAATAAAATAAAATAACTGAACTTCTTCAGCTCTTCAGCCTTACACTTCTATTTCTAAAATATACTCTAACAGACTGGAATTGGGCCAATGGTTATCGTTTTCCTAAACATATAAAGTTTAGGAAAAAATAGAATACATAGCTAAGCTAAGCAGAAAAAGTGGTAAAGTACTCATTTATTTTCAGCAGAAGAAAGCAAAACTCTTTCTGTCATCGATTTTAAACTTTCAATGGAATTTTTATACTAACCTCTTTATCCATCTGACTAGTTTTACAATTTCAAGGTCTTATTAACCTCCAACGTTTAGTACCATTATCCATACCTCTAGCCCTTTTGAGTAATCAGTGGGATTAAATTTCAAGAATACAGGGAAGTCCTGCTCAGTCTAAGGGCTGCATGGGGATCTGGCCTAGCTTTAGCAGCCTCAGGTGTTTGTGTCTGCTGAGAGGCAGATGGCTTCCTGTTTGTGATCTTCCCACCCTGAGACAGAAAGAGCTGAGCACAGCAGTGCTCCAGTTGGTGTGTGTGCCTCCTGAGCAAGAAGCCATGGCTCCCTAAACCCCTAGGGTGGAGTGAGTGCTTCCACATCATATTTCACTGAGTCACAGTTTTCTGAGAATGTCCTAACAGTTTCAAAATGACATTTTTATGTGGCTTAATGTTCCTAATTTGCTACAACTTACATTACATCTCTACTTGCCTAAACCAAGGACCAGATGGAATACATTCTGGTCAGGTATCCAGACAGTTACTATTTAGGGGATAATGTAACCTTTTTAAATTTTTCATGTGAGAGTAAGAGTCTGATTTTAATACTCTCTACTCACAGGACAAAATTTATGCCAAGATAAATTTTAGCTCCCAATATTACCTTCCAGTCAGAAAAATTTCTCTTGGTTTAAAGATTCATTTGGTTTACTTATATTTTCTGGTAGCAGTTAACCAACATACAATAGAAGATATAAATATCTGGCAGAACATATAAACAATTCCCATGACCTAATGTAAAAAAATGTTGAATTTCTATTTCAGCACATAAATACAATCAGTAGAAGTTATATCTATGAAACCTAAGAATGATTTCACATTGGGACTTGAAATAACTGTATAATCAAGCACTTGAAAATATTTCTGCTAAGTAAATTTTAATAACTAATATAATTTGAAATAAGTAACTTTTGGAGAAAAAATCTAAGACTTCTTACAGACCACATATTGCTTCAAAAACTAAATTTGGCATCCTATTTATTGGACCAAGTGTCCTCTTCCCAATCTTATCTCTATTTGATCTCATGACCAATTGACACTCCTATCTTTATTCTTTTAAAGTTTCTCATTTTGTTTCTGTAATGACATTCCTAGTCTCCCTCTACTTCTCTGAAAGTTCCTGCTTGGTTTGTGATATTAACTGCTTTTTCTCTTTCTACTCCCTAATTGTAGGTGTATCTCAATATTCTACCCTATCTTTTGTTCAAGGAGCTCTGGTAGCACAGTGCCTAAGGCTAACCAGAAGGCTGGTGGTTCAAACCCAACATCCACTCCATGGAAGTAAAACTGGGCAATGTATTTCCATAAAGATTTACCACCTCAGAAACCCAGTGGGGGTAGCTATGAGTTGGAATCCACTCGACTCAATGGCAGTGGGTTTGGTTAGCTTTTCTTTAATCTTTTGTTTTTCTGTCTGTGATACATCTCAAAATATTAAAACCATTTCAAGGAGCTAATATTTCTATACAGATCCCCAAATTATTTTCTCCTGAATAGTAATTCTGAATTTTTGTCTTCTGCTTACATTTCTACCTCTACAACTCATCTGACCATCAAATACAATAATAAATAATTATATTCATTCTGTTTCCCTTAAAACATGATTTCACTCCTAATTCCCCTGTGTTTATTTATATAAGAACATTCTTCTAATCATTCAGGCCCCAAAGCTCAGTATGGTCCTTAATTCCTCCTTATTATGCATATCTAATTTGTCACCATGTCCTGTTGAATCTGGCTACTAAATTGTTCTCAAAGAAGATTGCACAAATTTATAATTTGCAATCTCACCATAGAGTATATGAGTCTTTCTCTACATCTTTGTAAACACCATAATAAAAATCTTTTAATATTTTAATCTTTATAGGAAATATCATTACTAATCTCACAGACCTAGACAGAATGATAAGGAATGCTTGAAACAGCTAAAAAGTTCTCTGACATCAAGTCAAATCTGACTCATAGTGATCCCTTCTTTGGTTTCTGAGGCAGAATCACTATGGAAGTAGATTGCCCAATCTTCCTTTTGAGGAGTGGCTGATGGGTTTGAACTGCCAGCCTTCTGGTTAGCAGTCAAATGCCTTAGGCACTACATCACCAGAGCTCCCTCCACAATTTGATAACTTAGATGAAATGGACAAATTTCCAATAATACGTAATCTCTAGAAACTGACTCAAGAAGAAATAGAAAACCTGAATACACCTAGAACAAGTAAAGAGATTAATTAGTAATTTAAAAACTTCTCACAAAGAAAATCCCATACTCAAATTTCTTCACTGGTAAATTCTATCACATATTTGAAAAAGGATTAAGAACAGTTTTTAACAAACTTTTTAAAAAAACATAATGTGTTAGACTGGGTTCTCTAGAGAAGCAAAACCAGTAAATCTTAGATATACATATAGAGAAAGAGAAATTTATCTTAGGAAAATGGCTCACACACTTACAGAAGTTGGAAAGGCCCAAGTTCTTGGATCAAACTCATGCTGGAGGCTTTTCCTGACTCACGCAGCTGCAGGGGCTGACGAGCTCAAGGTTGGCAGACAGTATACTGTCTGTTCAGTCCAGTGAATGACAAATCCAAGATCTCCAGGCCGAATAGTGGATTCTTCACTCACAGACTGTTGTAGGCAGCACAACAGAGTCCTGATCCACAGAATGTCTCTTATCCCAGGATGTCCATAAGTATACTGGAAGCAGGTCATACCCCCAGGGAAACTCCCTTTCAATGGATGGGCTTCTCAAAACATATACATCTGATCCCATCAAGGGAGCAACCCACATCACAATTGCCTAAACCACACAGAATTGGGGTCCAGCCAAGTTGACACACAGCTCCAACTATCATAGTCCACCCCTTGTCAACTTGGCAGTTGTGCACATCTTCTTAACCATACATAATCTCTAAATAAGGACAATTATAAAATCACATTTGCACTTAATATGATATGCTAACATGCATACAACCAAAACACATTAACCTAATTCACATCTCACAGTTCATAACAGAAGGAAACAAAAATATCTGATGCACATATACAATGAAGAAATATAACATTCACAGGCCTCGTTTCTGCAAATGGTCACGTGGTGGTAGCTGATATTCAGAACTACCTTCTTGTACCACCCATTCTGTATTTCACTTACCCTCAGAAAGCACTTCAGTTGGTAGTAGTTCTTTGCCTGGTGGGGTGACCAAACTTCATTCCTGAACAAAACGCAGTCCTTTCCATGATGGAAGTGGTCCAATGTAATCAACTTGCCACGAGGATGCTGCCTGATCACCCCAAGCCAGAGGCAGATTGGGTTCTTAGCTGTGGTGGTAGCCAAGTCAGCCTTGGTAAGTGTTGCTGAGCCCATGCATAACCTCCATCCCTACCACGATAGACACTTTGTTCATGAGCCCAGTGAGCAATGGCAGGAGTAGCTGTGGAAAAAGGATGGCTGGTTTCCACTGAATGTATCATCCTATCCACCTGATTGTTATAAAGTCCTTCTCTGCCGAGGTCACCTTTTGGTGGGCATTCACATGAGACACAAATATCTTTACTCCTATGACCCAGTCAGAGAGACCTAGCCCCATATATCCTTATCACCAATTTTCCAATCATGCTCTTTCCAAGTCCCAGACCATCAGGCTAAGCCATTAGCCACAGCCCATGAATCTATATACAGTCACACATCTGGCCATTTCTTGTTCCATGCAAAGTGAACAGCCCATATGCATGGCTTGAAGTTCTGCCCATTGTGAGGATTTCCCTTCACCACTGTCCTTCAAGAAAGT
>NW_006921772.1:2935569-2936830 GCF_000298275.1 Orycteropus afer afer
ACAGCCAGCTATCCTGAGGAAATGAGTAGTTGGGCTTGGGACCATGGACACAGGGGACACCAAGCTCAAAAGACATAACATACTACACAAAAGCATTGTTCTGCATCCTACTTTGGTGATTAGTGACTGGAATCTTAAAAGCTTGCAAGCTGCTTTTTAGATGCAACAATTTTTTTTTTTCTCCTCATCCAGAGCAGAGAAAAATTAAGAAAACTCAGGGTGCATGGAAACAATTAGTCCAAGGGACTGGTAGACCATGTGATCCTCAGTCTATATGACCATCAGCCCAGAAAACTAGATGGTGCCTGGCTACCACTGTCAACCACTTGGAGGGGGAATCGGTGCAGGAAATCCTGGATAGAGTGGGAGAACAATGTGAAATCATAAAAAATCATAAGAAAGATCAGGTTCGCTGGTCTGATAGAGCCTGGTGAGACCCCTGAAACTATAGCCTCTAGTTATCCTTCAGGTCTGGAACTGATGTTTGGCATCAGCCAAACAATAGGCATATGGGGTGAAAATTTACATCAGGTAGATACACTCCTTGGAGTGATCCATCATGAGAGAACAGAAGAGAAACAGCATGGGGTGGGAATGTACGGGAGGGAAGAGGTAACTATGAGGAGGAAGTGGAAAGAGAGCTGTTACATTCTGAGGAATGGCAGTCAATGTCATGAAACAAAATGTGTATAAACTGCTGTGTGGAAAACAAATTTGCTCTGTAAACTTTTACCCAGTCACAATAAAAATTAAAAAAAAAAAAAAAAAGCGAGAGAGATAGACTACAAGAGATCTACATAAATGGAAGAAAATACCATCCTCATGGATAGGGAGATAGAACACTGGGAAAATGTCAATACTACCCAAAGCAATCTATACATCCAATACAATCCCAATCCAGATTCCATCAACATTCTTTAAAGACATGGAAAAATCAATTACTAATTTTATATGGAAAGGAAAGAGACCTCAGATAAGCAAAGCACTACTGAACAAGAACAAAGTAGGAGGTCTCATAGTCCCAGATCTCAAAAACTACTATACAGCCACAATTATCAAAACAGCCTGGTATTAGTACAACAACAGATACATAGACCAATGGAACAGAATTGAGAGCCCATAAATAGATCCATCCACATATGGTCAGCTGATCTTTGACAAAGGGCTGAAATCCATTAAATGGCTAAGATACCGTCTGTTTAATAAATGGTGCTGGCAAAACTGGATATCTATTTTCAGAAAAGTAAAACAAGATTCATAC
>NW_006921772.1:2937875-2958512 GCF_000298275.1 Orycteropus afer afer
GCTGAATGAAATAAGTCAATCACAGATGGACACATATTGTATTAGTCCAGTATTGTAAAACGTCTACAAAAGGTTTATACATGGAAGGAAACTTTCTTAGTTGGTTACCAGTGACGGGAGGTGAGGAAGGGAAAATTCCTAAATAGGTTGGAAAAACAAATAGACAGATAGATAGATAGTTTATTAGTGGTTACCAGGGGTAGGAGGGAGTGGGAAATGGGAAGGTTTTGTTTGCAGGACATTGAGTTTATGCTAATGGTAGTAGAATATTTTGGAAAAGGATAGTAACAATCATGGCACAACATGAAAAATATCATCAACGTCCCTGAGCTGTAAATATGGACGTTATGTTGCCGAATGTCTTATGTACGTTTTCACCAAAATAAAAGTGTAAAAAAAAAAAAAAAAGTACAGGTGAGTGGAATGCTTTCTTTGTTTTCCTTTTCTTTGTCACATTTGCCAATTCAACATTTTTCATGTATACAATTCGGTGAAATTAATGACATTAATCACATTGTGGCATCATCATCAATGATGCCCTTTGCCAAAATTTCCATCCTCATAAACAAAAACTCAGAGCTTCCATCCACTACCCTCTCTCTTGCCTAGGGTGTCCACTATTAAACTCTGATCTCAGTATGTTTATTCTATAGATTTCATATTAATGAGACAATGCAGTGTTTGCATTTTTATGGTTTTATTATTTCACTCATCTTAATGCTTTTAAGATTCATCTACATGTGGCTTATATCAGAACTTCAATTCTCTTCATGGCAGAGTAATATTACACTGTATGTATATGTAACATTTTGTTTATCCATGAGTTTTAAATGATCTACTGTACATATTACCTTGAAGTATAAGCTCCTTTTCATATGACCAAATATCTAGCATGGAGGTGAAGAGTGAAGAAGTTGGAGAGGGAATTCTAGAAGGGGCTATGTCCCATTGAGTGTTTGCTAGAGCAAAGATGAAAGGCCAATAAAAACCAAACCAAGCCTACTGCCATTGAGTTAATTCTGACTCATACTGACCCTATAGAACAGAGTACAACTGCCCTAGGGTTTCCAAGGTTGTAAATCTATGGAAGCAGACCACCTCATCTTTTTCCTGAAGAGCAGTTTGAGGGATTTGACCACGAACATTTTGGTTAGCAGCCAAATGCCTTAACCATTGTGTCACCGGAACACCTGAAAGACTAGCAAAGGTTAAAATTTACTGAACTTGTGCTATCTTACAGGTGTTTCAAAGGTAAATCTTCCCAGACGGCCACCCCTCCCAGAGTGACATGATTGTTTCTTTTCACAGCAGAGGAACCTGAAGCAGTGAAAGTTAAATGGCTTGCCTGAGGTTGTTAAAAGGTTATTAAAAGGCTGGTTATAATAAACTATGGATAAAATTGAGAAGAATGGAATTCCAGAACACTTAATTGTGCTCTTGAGAACCTGTACATAGAATAAGAAGCTATTGTTAGAATAGAACAAGGGAATACTGCATGGTTTTAAATCAGGAAATGTGTGTATCAGGGTTGTATCCTTTCACCATACTTACTCACTCTGTATGCTGAGCAAATAAACTAGAAGCTGGACTTATTAAGAAGAACGTGCATCAGGATTGGAGGAAGACTCATTAACAACCTGTGATATGCAGATGGCAAAACCTTACTGTTGAAAGTGAAGAGGACTTGAAGCACTTACTGATGAATATCAAAGACTGTAGCCTTCAATATGGATTACACCTCAACAGAAAGAAAACAAAAATCCTCACAGCTGGACAAATAAGCAACATCATATTAAATGGAGAAAAGATTGAGGTTGTCAGGGATTTCATTTTACTTAGAACCACAATCAACACCCGTGAAACCAGTAGTCAAGAAATCAGACCACATATTGCACTGGGCAAATATGCTGCAAAAGACTCTTTAAAGTGTTAAGAAACAAAGATGTCACTTTGAAGATTAAAGTGTGTCCAACCCAAACCATTATATGTTTAAGCACCTCATATGCATGTGAAAGCTGGGCATTGAATAAGGAAGATCAAGAAGAACTGATGCCTTTGAATTGTGGTGTTGGCAAAGAACACTGAAAATATCATGGACTGCCAAAACAATGAACAAATTTGTCCTAGCTGAAGTGCAGCTGGAATGCTCCTTAGAAGTGAGAATTGCCAGACTTCATCTCACCTTCCTTGGTCGTGTTGTCAGAAGGGATGGACCATTACCTGCAGAAAGATATGGTTGGTAAAGTGGATGGTTAGAGAAAAAGGGAAAGACCCTCAGTGAGATGGGTTGACACAGTGGCTGCAATGATGGGCTCAAGTATAGCAAGGATTTTGAGGATGGTTGAGGACCAGGCAGTGTTTCTCGTTCTGCTGTACAGGGTCGCTATGAGTCAAAGCCATCTTGACAGCACCTAAAAACAACATAACAATGAAAGACTGAGTTGTGATTTTAAAACAAGGCAGCGTAGCCTGCTCTTTTGATCATTGCTCCACTGCTCTGTGTGCTGAAAGTGGAAGATGAAGCAAAGTGAAGAATTCAGAAGGTGCTAGAAAGAGGAGTCAGTGGTAACGAGGAGAAATATAGGGCTTTTAGAAATTTGCAGCATGCTTAGAAAATAGGATCTTAAAGATCAGGCAGGAGGTAATAGTTTGGTTCAAGGTTTTAAGAGATACATGATCCATATTGATAAGATAATGAAAAGTGGATACATGTTTGTCTTTCACACTACACTGTGAACTTGAAAGGAGCCCTGGTGGTGCAGTGATTAAAGCATTAGGGTGCTGTTGAAAATGTTACTAGCTCAAACCCACCAGCCGCACTGCAAGAGTAAGATGAGGTAGTCTGTTGCCATAAAGATTTACAGCCTTGGAAACCCTATGGGACAGCTCTACTCTGTCTTGTACGGTAACTATGAATCAGAATCAACTCAATGGCAGTAGAAGGGGGTGAACTTGAAGACAAGGTATTTGATTTATTCTTACTTATATCTCTCTGACTATAATATAGTATCTTTTGCAGAGGAGGGAGCCAGAATATTTGTTGAATATAATCATTTATGAGTACTTGATTAGCTTAAGTTTCCTGGAATTATATACAGATGCTTCACTTCTATAGAAATTATTTTAGAGCTCAATAAATTATGTTGACAAGACAGTCTTCTTCTTTAATAGATTAGGTAATAATAATAACAGCAGTAAATCAGTAATAATAGTGCTCAGCATGTCAGGCATTATTTAATTAATTTATTTATTAACTTTTAATTGTAATTGGGTGAAAATTTACAAAGCAGATTCTTTTTACATTCCACCGTTCATACACATTTTGTTTTGTGACACTGGTTACATTCCCTGCAGTGTAACAGCTCCCTTCCCACTTCCATCCTGTGGTTACCCTTGCCCTGCGCAATCCCGTCTATGCATTCCTGCCTCCCTAGATTTATGCCCATGCAAATGCTGCCCTTCTGATCTCCCATGGTTGACTATTCTAAGTCCACCTCCCTGGTACAATTGTTCAACTCTTAGCCCTATCTACTATTTGGCTGAGGGTTAAGCCATGGGAATGAGTTCAATTCCAGGGCTGAAAGTCAATGAGCCAAAGTACTGGGAGTTTCACCAGTCTCTATCAGACCAGTAATCCTGGGCTTTTTTTGTGATTTGGAGTTTTGTCCCACATTATTCTTCCACTCTATTCAAGATCTCAAATTTTGATCCTTTCTGAGTGGTTAGCATTGCTACCCTCTAGTTCTTCTGTTCTCAGGGTCATATAGGCTGAGGTTCTCATGGTCCCTTAGTCCTTTAGACTAACTGTTTCCATGTGTCTTTTATTTATTTATTTATTTTACTCTTCTTTGCGTCAGAGGAAGAGGGACAAATAGTTGTCTCTTAGACGGCCACTTGCAAGCTTTTAAGACCCCAGCTGCTCCTCACTGAACTAAGATGTAACACAATATTTTTGTATACCATGTTGTGCCAATTGAGCTTGATGTCCCCTGTGACCATGGTCCTCAGCCCAAAGGCCTAGCAACTTACTTTCTCAAGGTGTTTATTTGTGACTAAGAAGTTACCCTACCTAACTTTAGCAAGCACTGTTTTAGTTGCTTTAAGTATATTAACAGATTTAATCCTTAATACAGCCCTGAGGTGGATGTTATGCTGATCCCTATTTTACACACATGTCATAAGCCACAGAAACAAGGAAGTAGTAGATCTTAGGTTTAAATGGAAGGAGTCTAGGCTTAGAGTTTGTTCACTTAACTGCTAAGCTATAATGTCTCTGATCTTAAGGATAGATTTATGTTGCCCCTTTCTTTCAGGGATATAGATATAATGCCTTGGGACACAAAATAAATAAAATTGGATTCCTGCCCTTGAAGAGCTTAAGCATTTAAAATATTGCAATAGATTTCAATAAACACAGTAAATAATAGAGGCAGGTATAATCAATAATAGAGGTACTTCTGCTCTTTGAAAAGCAGAAGTGAGAGCAGCCAGAGAAAGAGTCATAAAGGAGGACACCTGGTGTGAGTGTTGGAAGATACATTTCTTGGTGGAAGATTATATCCCCCAGAGACTGGCAAAGGCATGGCTGGAGACCAGGTTTGTGAAAGGAGTGGAAAAGTAGAAAAGTCCTTGGAGGGGGAGACAGAGGCTATACACAGGAGGCTGGATTTTATCCAATTTTTATAAGAAGGGGACATTGAAGAATTTTAACTGAGATGGCAGAATGTGAGTTGACATTATCAGATTTATGTATGTATATATTCACTTTTGTATTTAACCTCTTTATAGAGCAGAACAACTAAATAGAGTATTTGCAAGGACCCCAAGAAGCCTGGGTATGTGGGTGGATGAGGGTGGGGAGCTTATACATGCTCTCCTGTTATCTCACAACCCTGGCAAGAGGTGTCATTAGATAAGAAGCGGGGCCTAAATAGTTAAGAAGGAGTGAAATGGAGTAGAAATTCAGGTCTTTCTGACTTCTAGGACATCACACTGCCAAGAGAGTGTGTTCTGTCGCTCATTCTGATTTTGAACTAATCCTTTACCCCTTTTGAATCTCTGTTAACTTGAAAGTAAAATAAAGTGGTGAGACCTCTTGATCTTTAGGATTCTGTAATTTTAATCACAGAAATAATGAAAGTTGGTGAAATGCTTAGTTTTCTCAAGTGAAAACAGTATTATAATCTCTGCATATAAAGGGCTGAAGTCTGTCATCCTTAAAAGTGATCCAATAGAGTAGGTTTTGCTTTCTAAATACCATAAACAATCTATGAAACAAAAGTGTTTGAAATTCTACTGTATAATCAGAATATTTCTTCTCTATTAATACCCCCTGCATTCCAAGTACTCTACAGCTCAGTGCAAAGTCTGGATTTTAAGGATGCTTTGAATGAAGTGAAAAAAAAAAAATTCTCTCAGCCTTGGCCTGAGCCCAAGAATGTCAACATTGCTGGCCTGTGAACTTCCACCTTCATCCATCTCTAAACAATGGCCTCTTAGGCTGAACAAGCATCTAGTATGAAAGATCTTGGTGGAAGAAAGGAATCATGTAGAGGACCTGTCAGTATGTGTTTTTGCATCATAAAAGGTCAACATGATAGGAGACATTAGATGAAACCCAGATTTCCAAATCACCTTTTTAAAAAGTGCCTAAAGCACTTGATGGCTAACCAGAAAGAAGGCTGGCGGTTCAAACCCACTAGCCACTCCTTGGAAGGAAGGTTGGGCAATCTACTTCCATAGTGATACTGCTTCGGAAACCCAAGGAGGGGTCTCTATGAGTCGGGTCTGACTCGAGGGCACATAACAACAACAATATACCTTCCGATATAAAGCTACCCAAGCCCAGTGCCATCAAGTCAATTCAAACTCATAGCGGCCACCATAGGATTTCCAGGGCTGTAAATCTACATGGAAGCAGACTGCCTTATCCTTCTTCTGTGGGGTGGTCACTGGGTTCAAACTGCCAACCTGTTAGTTAGCAGATCAATACCTTAACCACAGCACCACCAGAACTCCTTAGGATAAAGATATTATATTATAGCTACATTTATTAAAAGAAACCTAGAACATATAGAAATGTTAAAGTAAAAAAAAAAATAAAATTATCTTCAATACCACCACTAGTTCCATTACTATCAGTATTTTTCTCAGTCTTTAGAATAATGAGTTCTGGTTAAACCATTAGACTTCTAACCAAAAGGTTGGTGGTTCAAACCAACCAGCCATTCTGCTGGAGAAAGATGAGGCGGTCTGCTTCCATAAAAATTTACAGCCTTAGAAACCCTGTGGGGCCTGCTGTATAGAGTTGCTGTGAGTCAGAATCAACTTGATGGCAGTGGATCTGGTTTGGTGGGTTTGGATCTGTTTGTTTTTTATACAGCATTAGCAATAAGATAGAACAAATTTATATCCTGCTAAAACTTACTTTAGTAAATAGAGATGTTTTAAAAATTAATTAATTAAGGCTCCTGAAGAATAAATCCAGGAGACTGTCCATAAGGAGGGAGCGCTGGTGGCCTAGTGCCTAAGGCATTTGACTGCTAACCAGAAGGCTGGCAGTTCAAACCCACCAGCCACTCCCCAGAGGGAAGATTGGGCAATCTAATTCCATAGAGATACCACCTAGAAACCCAAGGAGGGGTTGCTATGAGTCGGGAGCAACTCCACAGCAGTGAGTTTGGTTTTCCTTTTGATCCACAAGGAGGTATAAAGTAACCAATGTTGTCCAGCATATTTCAAACAAACATTTGTAAGTTCACCTAAAATGAAATATCTCCAATTAACTATTGTGCTTCTGTAAGGCAATTGTAGACATTTAATTTTAGTATGAAAAATGGCAAATCACTCCAGTTGAGGTAATTAGCAGAATAGGGAATGGAGTACTGAAAATGTTAAAAGTTTGATCATGATGAAAATAGGATATGGAAAGAAGTTTTTGCAAAGACATTAGAGAGGCAAAGAAGGATAACTACCTATCCATAAAGGTTACCAAAAAATAAATAAATAAAACCTCACTGCTGTTGAGCCAGATTCAACTCATATCGAACCCCTCTTGGGTTTCTGAGGTGGTGTCACTACAGAAGCAGATTGCCCCATATTTCTTCCGTGTCCATAAAGGTTGGGAAGTGAGTTATCTCTATCCCTAACATTCCTGAGCATGAAGAAAAAAATAAATAAGAGATATATACTTGTATTTATAAGATAAATAAGAGTAAGAAAGGTAATGGCTCACTTGTAGGAATATATTATGCATTATAAATAATTTCTTTTCCAAAATGTAGGTGTGAAGCAATAAACATTCAATGTTTTCTGTTTTTTTTCCAATAAAAAAAACATATTTTTCAAAAACATGAAAATTATTTAAATACAAAGCAATTCAGAAGAAAATAAATGTCCTGGAATGAGTTAAAGCATTAAGTGGTGATTTAGAATGCACTTTGGCCCAATTAGGTGAAATGATTACACATAATTACAAATAAATAAGAGAGGTAAAATAGCATCCTAGTTAACAGTTACATAAATATTTTATCCATTAATAAGCTAGATGCTCATTACTTGAAATATGAATATCCATTAGGCATTTTATTTGGACAAAAGAGGTACAAATGGTGTGGATGAATTGATCAAAGGCAGTTAGCATAGTGGGGAAGAAAATAGGCTACTTCTAGTTGCATGACTTGGAGTTACTTAATCTCTCTGTGCCTCATTTAACCCATGTGTGACATGGGGATACAAATGGTAGCTACCTCATAAGACTATGTGACAATTAAAGGAAGGAAATCTTTTAAAGTGCATGACATAGGCTGGCATATAAACTCAGAAATAGCCAGCCTCTGGAAAAGCAAAATAACTGTGAGTATAACATTTAGAGTTCATGCTTTCTTCTTTCCTGCTTGAAGTTACTTATGAAGTAATATGACTACTTATGACATAATCATAGCAAAGTCAGTCACCCCTGGTAGATGTAGTTTATGCCCCTGTATAGGGGATGAAGACAGAAAAAGAACTGATATTTGCTTATTTCTCTCCAAATACCATGAGACTGTGCAATGTAAAACTGAAACTTGAGCCAGACACTTAAAAACAAAGCAAAACAAGAAGCAAGGTGAGCATGATCTGGTAGGGGAGAAAAAAATTATCTAGATGACATTTGCACTTTCAGTGATTATTATTTCAATGCTATTTAAGAATCCACTAATTTCAATTATGAAAGAAATCTCACCCTAGATTTAACGGTAGAGGTCTGGTGGCATAGTGCCTAAGGGCATAGTGCCTAAGGCATTTGACTGCTAACCAGAAGGCTGGCAGTTCAAACCCACCAGCCATTCCTCAGAAGGAAAATTGGTCAATCTACTTCCATAGAGATACCACCTCAGAAACCCAAGGAAGGGTTGCTAAGAGTCAGAATCGACTCAACAGTAGTGAGGTTTTATTTTTTAAAACAAGAATAAGACCCAACTAGTAAACCAAACTCTGGTAGCATAGTGCCTAAGGCACCTGACTGCTAACCAGACGGCTGGTGGTTCAAACCCTCCTTGGAAGGAAGGTTGGGCAATCTACTTCCGTAGTGATACTGCCTCGGAAACTCAAGGAGGGGTTGCTATGAGTCGAGTCTGACTTGAAGGGACATAACAACAACAACAACAACAGTAAACCAAAACTAAAAAAAATAAATAAAGGTACTCAATGTAATAATGTAAACTTGTTCATTCCTTGTACAGCTTCTTAATGGCATTTCTTTGAGATGGGTGGAATAAAGTCAAAGTAGTGGTTTGATACCATGTGGTCCAGTTAACTCTGCTTTAGCTTACGTTTACATGTCTCATATTTACCTGGTCAGCTTGCATGATTTTGAAGAGATTTTTGAAAGTAACAGTGATAAGTTAGGGGGCAAGTGATAGCTGAAAGGCAGCAGAAGGGATTCAGAGTTATTAATGATAGATAATTCAGTAATAGCAGATTCATACTTAAAGGTATAGAGTCTTTCAATATTGCAAATGGAGGCTTAATTTTTTTCCCTAGTTCTTTCAGCTTGGGAAATGCTGAGCGTGTTCATCCCTTTTGGTTTTCTAACACCAAGTCTTTGCACATTTCATTATAGTAATTGGCTTTGTTTGCTCAAGCTGCTCTTTGAAATCTTCAGTTCAGCTCTTTTATCTCCTCATTTCTTCCATTTGCTTTAGCTACTCTCTGCTCAAGGACAAGTTTCAGAGTCTCTTCTGACATCCATTTTGGTCTTTTCTTCCTTTCTTGTCTTTTTAAAGACCTCTTGCTTTCTTCATGGATGATGTTCTTGATGTCATCCCACAATTCCTCTGGTTTTCAGTCATTGGTGTTCAATGCATCAAATCTTTTCTTTATATGGTCTCTAAATTTAGGAGGAATGTTATCAAGGTTATATTTTGGCTCTTGTGGACTTGTTTTAATTGTTTTTCACTTCAACTTGAATGTGCATATGAGCAGTTGATGGTCTGTTCCACAATCAGCTCCTGGTCTAGTTTTGGCCAAAGATATTGAACTTCTGCATCGCTTCTTGCCACAGATGCAGTCTATCTGATTCCTGTGTATTCCATCTGGTGAAGTCCCCATGGACAGCCATCACTTACGTTGTTAAAAAAAGGTATTTGCCATGAATAAGTCATTGGTCTTGCAAAATTCTACATTCTATCTCCAGCGTTATTTCTATCATCAAGGCCATATTTTCCAACTACTGGTAACTCTTCTTTGTTTCCAACTTTTGCATACCAGTCACCAGGGATAATCAACACATCTTTTTTGCATTAATCAGTCAATTTCAGATTCCAGCAGTTGGTAGAAATCTTCAATTTCCTCATCTTTGGCATTGGTGGTTGGTGCATAGATTTGAATAATGGCAATATTAACTGTTCTTCTTTGTAGGCATATGGGTATTATCCTATCACTGACTGTGCTTCAGGACAGATCTTGAAACAGTCTTTGTAATGATGAATGCCACATCATTCCTCTTCAATTTGTCATTACCAGCATAGTAGATCATATGGTTGTTTGATTGAAAATGGCCAAAACTAGTCCATTTCAGCTCACTGTTGTTGTTGTTGTTATGTGCCGTCGAGTTGACCTTGACTCATAGTGACCCCTCCTTGGGTTTCCGAGGTGGTATCACTATGGAAATAGATTGCCCAACCTTCCTTCTGAGGAGTGGCTGGTGGGTTTGAACCGCCAGCCTTCTGGTTAGCAGTCAAGTGCCTTAGGCACTATGCTACCAGAACTGATGCCTAGGATATCGATCTTTATGTGTTCCATTTCATTTTTGACAACTTGCAATTTTCTTAGATTCATACTTCAAACATTCCATGTTCCAGTTATTCATGGATGTTTGCATCTGTACCTACTCACTTTGAGTTGTGCCACATCAGCCAATGGAGGTCTTGAAACCTTTACTCTATCCATATCATGAAGGTCATCTCTACGCTGAGGAGTCAGCTCTTCCCCAATCAAATTTTGAGTGCATTCTGACCTGATGGGCTCATCTTCCAGCACTGTATCAGACAATGTTTCAGAGCTATTCATAAAGTTTCCCAGTAATATTTCAGACAGTGTTTCACTGCTATTCATAAGGTTTTCACTGGCCAATTGTTTGAGAAGTGGATGGCCCCTCCCTTCTTCCAAGTCTGTCTTAGACTGGAAGCTCTGCTGAAACCTGTCCACCATGGATAACCCTGCTGGCATTTTTCAATACTGGTGGTGTAGCCTCCAGCCTCACAGCAACACAGAAGCCACCACAGGATGACAAACTAACAGAAAAGTTCATTTCCCTTAGTTGTCCCTAAACCCTCTGCGTTTACCTACCTCGGGTCCTGGCCTTAAAATAGAGTCGCCTCCAAGTGAAAAGCAGCCCTAGGGCCCCGCACTCACCTACCTCAGGCCCCCATCATAAAATAAAGCTGTCTCCAAGTGAAAAGCAGCCTCCAAGCCTCGTGTCCATCTACCTCAGGCCCCAGCCTCAAAATAGACCCATCCCCAATTGAAAAGAAACCCCTGAGCCCCAGGCCCATCTACCTCAGGCCCTGGCCTTAAATAAAGCCACCTTGAGTTTTGTAATATTGAAAGATTCTATGGGCAAAATATTGAATGATGCAGAAAACATCAAAAGAAGATGGAAGGAATACATAGAGTCACTGTACCAAAAAGAATTGGTCATGTTCATCCATTTCAGGAGGTGGCATATGATCAAGAACCAATGGTACTGAAGGAAGAAGTCAAAGCTGCATGGAAGGTATTGGTGAAGAATGAGGCTCCAGGAATTGACGGAATACCTGTAGAGATGTTTCAACAAAAGGATGCTCTGCTGGAGGCAGACCTCATAAAGGGCCTGATTCATATTTCTGAAATCTTTTCAGGATGTGAGGACTCCAGTCTCCTGCTATGGCCTTTATTATTCACATGATAAGATCAAGATTACCTTCTCACCTGGAGGGCAGTGACAAAACTTTGGTGTGACTTAGAATCCCTTCCAATCCTTCCAACCCTCTGTACTAAAGAAGATTGATTTAGTTTATCTTTCATCGGAAGGTGCCAGTTAGATAATTTGATCTGTAACATTTTAGTGTCTTAATTTCCCTTCAGTCATTTATTAAAGTGAATTTTCTATATTTTGGAGCTGGAAAGAAAAAGGACAATTCCTTAAGGATAAAGGACTGCAAGGTCTCTGAAACATAATTTAATATGATCTCACATTCTAAAGGACAAAACAATGCATCCATCTCTATGAATTGTGTGTAGAACATATTTGTATCATCTTCCCTTGCTTGCTGAGTGCACGCTGGCATAAATCCCTGTGATGTGAGATTTATGAATCCCCTTCCTTTTTCAGTCTCTCCCAGCCTATTTAAGTTTACTATCCAAGCATCAGACCTTTCCTGACAGAAATGATGGAACTGGTACTGGTAGTTACTCCCTGCAGTGTCTGTCTTTGATGTTTTATTAAGTATATGATTTACTCTTTCTTCCTTTGATTTACTAACAAGAGTAAGAAATAAGAACCTTAGGTCTTTAACAAAACCCAAATGGTCACTTTTAAGGAATTGCTTTAAATGTGTTAGTTTCCAGAATACTGAGACCTCCACTAAGAGTATTTTTTCATCAAACATATGCCCAGACTTGAAGATGTTTCTATGATCTAACAATACCATTTGAAGAAAATTAAGGACTTGCCTGGCAAGAAAAGCTGTTATCCTTTTCTCTTTTGTGTTATATGTGTGGGTGAATTATACACACACACACACACACACACATCACATACATATAACTCACACAAATTGATTCCCCTGGCTAAAAATATTGCGGAGATTCTTGCTTCATCTAGATCTTTGCAAACTAGAAAAAGAGAAATTGATCCTTGTTACAAGCTTTTCTTCCTTCCTCCATGGTTCTGATAATCATCATTTCTAACCCTAGAAGCTAGAATGCCAGATGTTCATCACTACACAGTGCTTTGAAGGACCCTTTACAAGGAATGCTGACATTTTGGAACTTGGGTCCTTGTTATGATTGAAGTTTAACTGGTGGAGCATCAACATTCTTTGCTTTCTCTTTGCAAAATATTTGCTGTAATGTGTAAATAAAGAAAGGGGAGTATTTCTTCACATTGCTGTGCTAAAACATCTGGTATCTGAGGTTGTGTTTATACCCTTCTGCACTGCAGGCTCGTCCTTCAAAGCAATCTGGATTTTTCCTTTACCTCCTTGAATGTCCAAAAAATAACTTTTATGTTTTTCTTAGGAAGACAAATTTGTCCAAGCATATGGAGCATCTTAAATACTTGGGCCAAAAAACAAGTCATTAAAGGAAAGTCCTCCAACTTATCTCTACAACACACCTGCTTATATCCCAAGGGTTCAGTGTCACTCAGGGCTCTACCTACATTCTCAAAATGTAGGATCCAAAAATAACAATGTTTTTGGGAACATAATTTCATTTTAAAATTTACTTCTTGCTTGTCTTGTTCCAAACACTTATTACAAAGAATCATACAAAATGATAAAGCAAATAATAACTGAGAGAGAAAATTAGATGTAAATTGAATGGAAGTTAAATGGAAAATAAAACCAAACAAATCCAATGCCATCAAACTGATTCCAACTCATAGCAACCCTGTAGGATAGAGTACACTTCCCCAGAGAGTTCTCGAGGCTATAAATCTGCATGGCAGCAGACTGCCACATCTTTCTCCCATGGAGAAGATGGTAGGTTTGAATCTCTAAACTTTTGGTTAGCAACCAAGCACTTAACCACTGTACCACTACAACTTTTGAATGGAAAGTAAGAGTAAGAAAAGAAAGGAATAAGTTTAATACACAAAATGCATGCTGTATAATTCTTATAACCAAAAAACCAAACCCACTGCCATCTAGTCAATTCCAACTCATAGCAACCCCCATTGGGTTTCTGAGGTGGTAAATCTTAATGGAAGTAGATTGCCCCATCTTCCTTCCACAGAGTGGCTGGTAGGTTTGAACTGCCAACCTTCGGGTTAGCAGTCAAATGCCTTAGGAACTGTACCACCAAACCTCCTTACACTCCTTATAGATGAGCTATGAATATAGCTCTGAATTCTCAGCAACCAAACCCACAGGACAAACAAGATTAATCACATAAGTTTCAATGTCCAAAAAGAAAAACAACCCAGCTCCTTAGAAATTATCTTTCTTCTTGATACCGATAATTGTAAGAATTTTTTTCTTGTGTCATTTTAAAGAGAACATGCTGACGGTGTGAACAATATCCTCAATACCATTCTTGTTATGAATATATCAATGGTCTTCACAGGATTTTTGCAGTAATGTTCCTTAACATAGATCCACAAAATTCCCTGAAAGCAAAATTCTGTGTCAGAAATTGTAAGATATCATCTAAAAACACATATCCCCACTGATCTCACTGAATCCAAGTTTGAATTTTAGTTACTGATTGCTTACCCTTAAGAGAAAAACTCTAAAAATTCATTCATTCCTTTGTTTAAGAAAAACTTTAAAGATTGGTTATTTGCCAAGCATTGTTCTAGGTGCTGGGGTTACAACAAAATAGACATATTCTCTGCTCTTGTGGAGCTTCAATTCTAGTAATGATGGGAGAAATAGACCATTACATAGTAAATAAAATAATTATTTATAATGATAGTGATTATGCTGATACAAAAATAAAACATAGTAAAGGACAGGCAGGGACTTCTTTTGTTTGGTTGGTCAGGAGATGCTTCTCTGAGGCAGTGACAATTGAGCAGATACATGAATAATAAGTAAGAGCCAAGCAAAGATAGGGAAAATCTTAGCAATTCCAGCAAAGTGAATAAACTTGTTTGTTGCCATGTAGTCTATTCTGACTCATAGTTGTCCTATAGGAAAGAATAGAACTGCCCCGTAGGATTTCTAAGGTTATAAATCTTTACCAAAGCAGACTGCCACATCTTTCTCCTGCAGAGCAACTTTAACTAACATGTTGGCTAGCAGCCAAGTACTTTAACAACTGTGCCACAAGGACTCTTTGCAGAGTGAGTAGTAAGTGAGAACGTCCAGGGTTGAAAATTGACTTGGTGTTTTGCAGGAGTAAAAAGAAGACTTATGGAACTAGAATGCACCAAAAAAGAGGAATGGTAACAGGAATGTTCCAAGTCCATATGACTCCTCTGTGCAAATTAGAAAAAGACTCATTTATCTTAACACACTTAATTCCCCAAATCTGGTGATTGTAATATACTCATATCTCAGGTTCCCTGGTAGCACAAATGGTTTGCACTTGCCTACTAAAGATTGGCAATTCAAAGATACTCAGTGGTATCACACAAGAATGGTCTGGCAATCTGTTTCTGTAAAGATTATAGCCAAGGCAACCTTATGGAGCAGTTCTAATCTGAAACACATGGGGTCATTAGAGTTGGAATCAACTCCATGACAACAAATAACTTGTATGTCAGTAGAAGATCTTCAAATGACTTGTGTTGGAAAATTGTCATAACACAGACATCTATAATGTCATGGGAGCTTTGGTGGCGTAGTGTCTAATATTTGACTGCTAACCAGAAGGTTGGAGGTTCAAACCCACCAGCCACTCCGCAGAAGGAAGACTGGGCAATCTACTTCCACAGAGACATCACCTAGAAAGCCCAAGGAGGGGTTGCTATGAGTCAAATCAACTCAACAGCAGTGAATTGGGTTGTTTGGTTGTTTTTTTTTGGTATGATATCATGTGATTCATATTGAGTGATTCTGCCATTATTTTAGGAATGATCATGGTCAGTAGAGAGCTACACTTAACATGGCAATGGAGATCAAACAATAGAACTTCATGTTGTTGTTGCTGTTATGTGCCATCGAGTCAGTCCCGACTCATAGTGACCCCTCCTTCGGTTTCCGAGGCAGTATCGCTACAGAAGTAGATTGCCCAACCTTTCTTCCGAGGAGTGGCTGGTGGGTTTGAACTGCCAGCCTTCTGGTTAGCAGTCAAGTGCCCTAGGCAGTATGCTACCAGAGCTCCTATGTTGTTGCTGTGATGTGCTGTCCAGTCGGACCCGACTCATAGCAACCCCTCCTTGGACTGCCGAGGCAGTATCACTATGGAAGTAGATTGCCCAACCTTCCTTCCAAGGAGTGGCTGGTGGGTTTGAACTGCCTGGCTTCTGATTAGCAGTCAAGTGCCTTAAGCACTATGCTACCAGAGTTCCCAAGATTTCCTATAGAACTTCATATTGCACAATTACTCACTGCTGTTGAGTTGAATCTGACTTATAGAGACCCCTCCTTGGGTTCCCAAGGTGTTATCTCTACAGAAGTAGATTGCCCAATCTTCCCTCTGAGGAGTGGCTGGTGGGTTTGAAACACCAGCCTTCTGGTTACCAGTCAAATGCCTTAGGCACTATGCCACCAGAGCTCCCATTGCACAGTTAGATTAATTTCAATGACACTTAAAAAAAAAAAAATGAGTGACAACAAACATTCTACCACGAATCTTCACAGATACTATGTTTCTGGTAAGTGCAAGCTGGCTGGTTTTAGAGGTGCAGGAATTCTTTCAGGTGCTAAGAAGTCCCTTGAAGAACTATAATAGAGATAGATGGGTAATTCAATCATCAGTCAAATTTCAAATGGTCTCCATGAGTCTTTAAATGTGAACAGTTTACTACTTTGTGCTTAACAAGACTGGAAAATTATCACAAGAAGTCAGAATACACAGTCAAACTGAAAAGCATCATCTTAGCTTTTAAAAAATATCTTTTGAGTTACACTTTTCAGAGATGCAGAAAATATGGAGCACAATGATGGCACAGGACATGAACTATGTAACAGAGAAATGAGGAAATACATAGTTCACAGGTCACAAGGTATGAAGTAACTCCTCATGCTTAAAGATAGTATCCTTCGATATTCTATTAATTGCTATAAAATGGTTTAGAAATGGCAAAATATACTCTATAAATAAATAAATAAATAAATAAATAAATAAATGCACTTTTAGAAAGACCCAGTGATCTGCTTCCACAAAGACTACAGCTCAGATTACAGCTATGGGGCAGTTCTTCTCTGTCACATGGAGTCTCTATGAGTCAGTAATCTACTTGACAACACACAACAACAGATGAAAGTGACACCATCATGTAAGATCTTACAACATCTTGGTAACAGCTGACACAACAGTTTTTTCATATTTTCTTAATTACCACCCCTGTGGCATTAGTCTATGGGTGCCTATAAATTATCATTAAAAAACAAAACAACAACAAAAAAAAAACTGTTTAATACTAGAAGATTCCAGAAGGGATGCTAGCATTAAATCTGGTAGCCAAAACAAAGTAATGTATTTTTAATAATAACTTGTAGAATATATTTGCTTATTTTAAAGTCTATATAAGAAGTTAATTAATAGGTAAAAGAAGCAGACAATGTTCCTAAAACTGGCAAAGTTATTTCTATTTCCACAGACTACTTATAATTTGCTATAAACTCAGAATTTTCAGTTCAACTTGAGCAAGTATTATATCCATTTCCTTTGTATGTGTTTGTATTTTTGTTTCCTTTAGTTTAAGTCCAAAGAATGACCAGAATCATATATCCAAAGGGTTCCCTGCCTTTTATAGATTACAAACTGATAGACTAGGATTTATTCATGATTAAGTTTTCTTTAGTTTCCTTTCAAGCATGGGTACAAACTCACGGGCATAAACTAATTCTCTCAACTCACTTCCTCCTACCCCTAGGAACATTATCAACTTGTGTGAAAGATTAATTAGAATTGTGTGTGAGTACCACCCAAGTACATCTTGAACAACTAAATTATATTACCAGTTGAGAAGATGGTTATTTCTTCTACACATAAAAAGTAATAAAAGTTCACTCATATAAATCAGAATTTCCCACACTAACATCCTATCCTCTATTTGGGTTTGAAGATCCAATACCCCAACCCCTATCATCCAACTAAAAATTCTTTGCTTTACTGGTGTCAGGCAAAGCATATTTCCAGGCTGTCTAAACATCAAATCTCTGTCTATACTGCAGAAAGTTAAGCTGAGACTTGGCAGCTGTTCAGTTCCTTGCACTAGTGGAGACCACCAGCTGTCCTGAATTATTCTATCAGGTTTCACAAACAAATGCTCATTTCACTGAACAGGCGTGTAGACCTCACTGGACAGTGGGACATTATAATGAATATAAACAGTATAATTTGCTATAAATCATGCTTTAAAAAAACGTAATCATATTCTCCATATTATTCTGGGACAATACTGAACAAGTTTTCAAGATTTGTGATACATGGGGACTTTGTAACCTCCAAAACAAAATGGAGGGACTTCTCCAGAAGAATGCTTCAGATATAAAAGGACCCCACAGTGAAAGCTTGTATGCCTAGCCTCTCTCTGCTTGGCATCATGCTGAGCAACTTGCATACATTATTCCTGTCTATTGTCACAAAATCTTGATGGGCTATGTATTATCATTGCCTTTTGACAGCACCTAGATTTTAAAATTGCAGTTACTTACAGAATAAAGTTTAGACAGCTAGTGAAATATATGGAGTAGCTGGTTTTGAATAGATTGCCTCTTTAACATCTTCATGAATAGTGTGAGCAGCCTACCCCAGAATCATCCAGGACAATGTGAGATTTGATGGACTCTGAGATGCAATTTCATTGACTACAAAAGGAAAATAATAGTTATTTTCCAAAACTAAGGGAGCTGGTCTTGGAAATAATTATATCAATAAAAGCCTGTATCCTGCTAATTATTTGGATAAGAAAATCAAAACCGACTCTCAGAAAATGTCATTTTCTAAGTGTTAGCAATTCGCTTTTCTCTGAAATCCTAAAGTACTTTGGGGGAAGGGGAACAGAAAACATTAAAGTAGAACTCTATGTAGAATGCAATAGTATTCTCTTAGCATAAAAAAAAAAAAAATTAGACTTAGTTGGTAATACATTTGTGATAAGTCATGAAAAAAGCTGAAGACAAATTAGACCATAGGGTAAAAAATCCAGAACAATAACAACAACAAAAAGAACCCCAGCCTGACTGGAAACATCTTTCTTGCCCCTTTCACTTGCTTTTTATTTTTCATATTTTAGATCCAAGTCCACCACTCATCTGACAGTTTGTTGAATTGTGGTGGCTTGTATGTTGCTGTGAGGCTGGTGGCAATGCCACATATATTTCAAATACCAGCAGGGTCACCTATGGTGGACAAGTTTCAGCAGAGCTTCCAGACTAAGACAGACTTGGAAGAAGGAGGGGCCAGCCACTTCTCAAAGAACTGGCTATTGAAAACTTTATGAATAGCAGCGAAACACTGTCTGATATATTACTGGAAAACTTTATGAATAGCTCTGAAATGTTATCCAATATAGCTCCTGAAGATGAGCCCCTCAGGACTTATACCTGGTATAGAAGGATGGTTCAACATCAGAAAAACAATTAATGTAATCCAACACATAAACAAAACAAAAGAACCATATGATTATATAATGGATACAGAAAAGGCATTTGATAAAATACAACACAACACCTGTTCCTGTTCAGAACTCTCAGCAAAATAGGGATAGAAGGGAAATTCCTCAACATAATAAAGAGCATATAGGCAAAGCCAACAGCCAATATTACTATTAATAAATACTCAAAGCATTCCCCTTATGAATGGGAACCAAACAGAGATGCTCTCTATCACTATCATAACTCCTATTTAACATTGTATTGCAAGTCGCAACCAGGCAAGAAATAGAAACAAGGTGAGAAAGTGAAATAAAAGGCATCCAAATTGCAAGGAAGAAGTAAAGCTATCTCTATTCATGGATGATATTGCTGGGGGGTTTGAACCACCAGCCTTCTGGTTAGCAGTCTAATGCCTTAGGCACAACACCACCAGAGATCTTATGATTATTATTTTATTTTCTTGTTCTTCTTCTTATTAGTTTATGATCCTATACATAGAAAACCCAAGAGACTCAGCAAAAAAAAAAAAAAAAAAAAAACTACTGGAACTAATAGGGAGGTTCAGCAAAGTGCCAGGATACAAGGTCAACATACAAAAATCAGTTAGATTACTCTACACCAACAAAGAGACCTCTGAAAAAGAAATAAGAGAAACAATACCATTTACAATAGCTACTAAAAAGATAAAATAGTTAGGAATAAATCTTACCAGAGACACAAAAGACCTATACAAAGAAAACTATAAGACAACAAGGGATCTACATAAATGGAAGAAACTGCCTTGTTCATGAATTGGTAGACAGAATGTTGTGAAAATATCAATACTACCTAAAGCAATCTACATATTCAATGCAATCCCGATCCAGATACCAACTGAATTTTTTAAGGACATGGTAAAACCAATTCCTAACTTCATACAGAAAGGAAAGAGACCTTGGATAACTAGAGCAATACTGAAGAAGAAGAAAAAAGTGGGAGGTCTCACATTCCCAGGTCTTAAAGCCTACTATACAGCCACAGCAGTCAAAACAGTGTGGTATTGGTACAATGAGAGACAGACAAAAGGAAGAGAGTAAAAAACCCAGAAATAGACCCATACATCTACAAACAGCTGATCTTTGACACAGGTCCAAAACCCATTAAATGAAGGAAGAAAGAGTCTCTTTAACAAATGGTGTTGGCAAAACTGGATATTCAGGGAGTTCCGGTAAGATGGCAGAATAGGCAGAAAGACTGCACAGACCCTCTTTGACAAAGAAAAGGGAAACCAATTAACACAGACACAGAAAATAATCCTGGACCCCTGAGCCATGAAGGGAAGGATATAGAAGTGGACTAAACCCCAACTAGCAGAAGAATTTGCATGAAAATATCAAAAAAGGAGACAGATGAAGCTGTGTTCTGGCAGCGATCCTGAGTGATCCTCATGGCACAGCACAGACAGCTTGGAGATTTCCGAGTGGTGGTAGGACATAAGAATTAACCTAAAAATCAGCCCTGCTAACCAGGGACTGCACAGAGGACTGCTTTGGTGGCTGGGGAATAAACAGAGAAGGTGAAGAAAACAGCGGGCTGAGCTGTGGACTTTTGCCGGTCCGGAGGATGCTGCCATTTTGAATGTTTAAAAACAGCCTGACTATTTTGGATGTTTAAAGAGACAGCGCTCTCACTGATTCCTGTG
>NW_006921772.1:2963710-2968068 GCF_000298275.1 Orycteropus afer afer
GGACACGAGCAGACATATGCACACCTATGTTCATCGCAGCACAATTCACTATAGCAAAGAAATGGAAACAACCTAAATGCCCATCAACAGATGAATGGTTAACCAAATTATGGTATATTCACACAATTCACACTATACTACATTAAAGAACAATAAGTCAATTGCAGAAGGACAAATACTCTATGAGCTCATTATTGTGAAAAGACAAGGAATGCTTTGCTTAAGAAAGGGAACTCACTTTGTAGGTTACCAGGATGGGAAAGGAAGGGGAGGGAATAATTTTGGGCTAGTTGGGGGCCACACACTGAGACGGGCAAGGGGAAGGATAGTATGGAAAGAGTCTGTGACCACTATGATAACTTTGGGAAAAGGGAGGACACAAAATTGTGCACATAAGATATAGACAACAGAGGCTAATACCAGTATATCTATAATACTGCATTATCATTAACACCAAACACCAGGCTACAGAAAAACACATAAATATCTGAGAAGATCAGATGGGGTTCAGTGAACAGGATTATACTCTAGACCAAGGATAGATTCAGCTGAGGCTAATCTTGCACAGATACCAGTAATACAAAATACCCACAATTCTTACAAAAACAACAGAAGACAGACATAGAGAAATCCCTCACAGACAGCCAGACACTGTGGGAGAGAAATCCAATGGATTTACCACTGACTCGGGACCATAGTATTGGGGGACACCAGACTCAATTGGCACAAAAAAATACATAAAAATCTTGTTCTACAAACTACTTTGGTGAGTAGCAACTGGGGTCTTAAAAGCTTTCAAGTGACCATCTAAGATGCAGCTAATGGTCTCCTATCATCAGAAGCGAAGAAGAGTGCAAAAAAAAAAGGGCATTTGGAAGCAATCAGCCCTAGGACATGATGGACCTTGAGACCAGAAGAACTAGATGGTGCTTGGCTACCAATGCCAACCACTCAGGAAAGGATCAAAAGTGGAGATCATAGATAGAGTAGGAGGAAAAACATGGAACAAAATCCAAAAACACAATCATGCCCAGAATTACTGGAAGGCTGGAGTCTGGTAGGAGCCCCCAATACTATTGCCCTGGGATACACTTTGGGCCTGGAATAAAACTCACTCCCAGGGACTGGCTCTCAGCCCAATAGTAAACAAGATATTCACACAAACCACTCAACTGAGGATGACGCAACCACATACCCTATGGAGATGCATCCCTTGAAGCAATCAACTACAGGGCACCGGAGGGGCAACATTTGCACAGGGGAAATTCAGGACACAGAGGAGCGCATATCTATGAGGGGCATGGGGAAAGGGGTTACTAGAAAGGAAGGGGAGGAGAGTGAGTTAGGGTTAGGGATGGTAACTGGGTAATGAAATCAAATGTACATGAAATGTTGAATGTAAAACAAACTCTTCCCTGTAAATTTGTACCTAAAGCACAATTTAAAAAAAAAAAAAGAAAAGAAAAAAAGATGAGACCTTCAGTTCAGAAGGCACTCAACATATGACTGGGGAAGAGCTGCCTCCTCAGGGTAGATCCAGCCTTAATGATGTGGATAGAGTAAATCTTTGGAGACCTCCGTTTGCTGATGTGGCATGAATAAAAATGGGAAGAAACACCTGAAAACATCCATTAGTAATAGGAACATGGAATATATGAAGTATGAATTTAGGAAAATTGGAAGTTGTTAAAAATGAAATGGAACATATAACGATCAATATGTTGGGGATTAGTGAGCTGAAATCAACTAGTTTTGGCCATTTTGAATTAGACAAGCATATGATCTACTATGTCAGGAATGACAAATTGAAGAGGAATGGCATGGCATTCATTGTCACAAAGAATGTTTCAAGATCTATCCTGAAGTACAATGCTGTCAGTGATAGGATAATATCCATACACCTACAAGGAAAGCCAGTTAATACTACTGTTATTAAAATTTACACATCAACCACCAAAGCCAAAGATGAATGAATTGAAGTATTTTACCAACTTCTGCAGTCTGAAATTGACCAAGCACGTATTCAAGATGTGTTGATTATCACTGGTGATAGGAATGCAAAAGTTGGAAACAAAGAAGAATCACTGGTAGTTAGAAAATACGACCTTGGTGATAAAATTGATACTGGAGATCACATGATAGAATTTGGCAGCACCAATGACTTATACATTGCAAATACCTTTTCCCAACAAAACAAATGATGGCTATACATGTGGACTTTACTAGATGGAGTACACAGGAGTGAGATTGACTACATCTGTGCAAAGAGGCAATGGAGAAGCTCAGTATCTTCAGCCAAAACAAAGATAGGGGCTGATTGTGGAGCAAACCATCAGCCACTCATATGCAAGTTCAAGTTGAAGTTGAAGACAACTAAAACAAGTCCACAAGAGCCAAGATATGACATTCACACAAACCACTCAACTTGAATATATCCCTCCTGAATTTAGAGATCATCTACAGAATAGATTGGTTCCACCAATGACCAAAAACCAGAGGAATTGTGGAATGACATCAAGAACATCATCCAAGAAGAAAGCAAAAGATCACTGAAGAGGTGGGAAGGGAAGAAAAGACCACCATAGATGTCAGAAGAAACTCTGAAACTTGCCGTTGAATGGAGAGTAGCCAAAGCAAATGGAAGAAATGACAAGATAAAAGAGCTGAACTGAAGATTTCAAAGAGCAGCTCCAGAAGATAAAGTCAATTATTATAATGAAATGTGCAAAGACCTGGTGTTCAAAAACCGAAAGGGAAGAACATGCTTGGCATTTCCCAAACTGAAAGAACTGAAGAAAAAATTCAAGCCTTGAGTTGCAATATTGAAAGATTCTATGGGTAAAATATAGAATGATGCAGGAAACATCAAAAGAAGATTGAAGGAATACACAGAGTCACTGTACCAAAAAACACTGGTCGATGTTCATCCATTTCAGGAGGTGACATACATCAAGAACCAATGGTATTGAAGGAAGAAGTTGAAGCTACATTGAAGGAATTGGTGAAGAACAAGGCTCCAGGAATTGGTGGAATACCCACTGAGATGTTTCAACAAATGGATGCCCTGCTCGAGGCACTCCCTTGGCCATGCCAAGAGATTTGGAAGATAGCTACCTGGCCAACTGACTGGAAGAGATCCATATTTGTACCCATTCCAGTGAAAGGTGATCCCACCAGATGTGGAAATTACCGAACAACATCATTAATATTACACACAGGTAAAATCTTGCTGAAGATATTTCAAAAAGTGTTCCAGCAATGTATTGACAGAGAACTTCCAGAAATGCAAGCTGGATTCAGAAGAGAACATGGAATGAGGGATATCATTGCTGATGTCAGATGCCTCCTGGCTGAAAGGAAAGAATACCAGAAAGGTGTTTATTTGTGTTTTATTGACTACACAAAAGCATTTGATTGTGTGGATCATAACAAATTATCAATAACATTGAGAAGAATTGGAATTCCAGAACACTTGGTCATGCTAATCAGGAACCTGTACATAGAGCAGAAGGCTGTAGTTCAAACAGAACAAAGGGATACCACATGGTTTGAAATCAGGATAGGAGTGTATCAGGGCTGTATCCTTTCATCATACTTATTTGACCTGTATGCTGAACAAATAATCCAAGAACTCGGACTATATGAAGAAGAACCTGGCATCAGGATTGGAGGAAGACTCATTAACAACCTGCTATATGCAGATGACACAGCTTTGCTTGCTGAAGGTGAGGATGACTTAAAGCACTTACTGATCAAGATTAAAGACTCCATTCTGCAGTATGGATTACAACTCAACATATGGAAAATGAAAATCTTCACAACTGGAACAATAAGCAGTATCACAATAAATGAAAAGATTAAAGTGGTTAAAGATTTCATATTATGGTGTCATTGAGGAAGAGGAAGACATAGAGAGGTACATGGGAGGTGCAGATAACAAAGATGAATCCTTTTGCACATATAGTACTGCATTATCAGTGAAGACAAACATGGGTATATGGGTGGATAGATGGGTGGACAGAGTGAACTATTAGGTATATCTATGCAGCAGGGAGTGTACCTAAGACCATGTACAGGGTTGGAAGACAATGACTCTACAAGTGTATTTGTATGCTTTGTAAGAATTCCCAGGTGTATAGTAGAGCTGACAAGGGGCAAGGATGTAGTCACTTCTTGGCCACAGCCAGTTACCCAGAGGGACCAAGTAGTTGAACGTGTGGGCTCAGAACCATAGTCACAGGGGATATCAAGCTCAATTGGCAAAACATACTACAAAAACATTGTTCCACCTCCTACTTTGATGAGTAGTGACTAGGATCTTAAAAGCTTGCAAGCAGCCATCTAGATGCAACGATGGG
>NW_006921772.1:2968527-2974764 GCF_000298275.1 Orycteropus afer afer
AGTGGGAGGGGAGCTGTTGCATTGTGGTAAATTGTAGTCAATGTCATGAGACAAAGTTTATGTAAACTGCTGTATGGAAAGTGAATTTGCTCTGTAAACTTTCACCCAAATCACAATTAAAGAAAAAAGAAAAGATTTCATATTACTTGGTTCCACAATCACCACCAATGGAAGCAGCAGTCAAGACATCAGATGATGTATTGCACTGGGCAACTCTGCTACAAAATATCTCTCTCAAGTGCTGAAGAACGAAGATGTCTCCTTGAAGACTAAGGTGCACCTAATCCAAGCCATGGTATTTTCAATCGCCTCATATGCATGTGAAAGCTGGACAATGAACAAGGAATACAGAAGAAGAGTTGATGCTTTTGAGTTGTGGTGTTGATGAAGAATACTGAAAGTACCATGGACTTCCAAAAGAATGAACAAATCTGTCCTGTAAGAGGTGCAGCCGGAATGCTCTTTGGAAGCCAGAATGGGCAGACTTCGTCTTACTTACTTTGGTCATGTTGTCAGAAGGGACCATTCCCTGAAGAAGGATATCATATTGGTAAAGTGGAGGGTCAGCAAAAGAGGGGAAGGCCCTCAATGAGATAGATTGACACAGTGGCAGTAACGATAGGCTTAGATATAGCAAGGATTGTGAGGCTGGCACAGGACTGGGCAGTGTTTCTTTCTGTTGTACATAGGGTCGTTATGAGTCAGAGCTGGCTCAATAGCACCTAACGGCAACTACAACAGAATCTAAGTCTGGATTTGGATGGTATAATTAGTTTCAAAAGCACAGTATACCTCCGTTCCTCATTAATTCCTTGTGGGTGTGAAGGAGGAATAAGCTATAGTAGTGATAAACTCTGGTATCGTTCTTTTCCTGTAACATTGTATATGTTCAGAGTATCTGTGTAGTGAATTAAAAGCCTGTTGAAATTGAGTATTTTAAAACAGAGTCATTTTCTAAAAATAATTACATATATACCCTAAGTATGGAAGGTTATTATTTCTAAAGCTATAAAAGAAGAAATATGGCTCCTTATGTGCCTGTTGTTTATTATGTTTAAATAATGGAAAAAGCATCTATATGATAAGTGAGTTTACAGGTAATGTATTTAATCATACAAAACAACTTGATTGACTACTCGCACTCCCCTGTTCCTCAGGCAATGTGAAAGTGAAATGTGTCACTCTTTGCAGAGCTAGAACTTGTTCTTCCCAAAGCCTGTGTTACAGTGCACAGAAGTAAGGAAGATCCAGGAGATCTTCATTTAAATCCTTCATGAATAATCAGTGCCTCTTCTAACAAGTGATTTTCATGAAGCACTCAATTTGCAAGGAAAGAGGCTTTGACAGTGTTGTTTTTCAAGAAAGGTGATTGTAAGAAACTTGAGGAAATCAGTCATTGTGGCGGGTATGTTTTGGTTGCCTCCTCTCACCCTTTCCCCCTGTTTTGGTTACCTAGCACTGCTCTGAGAGGAATATACCACAAATGAGATGGCTTGAAGAAACGGGAATTTATTCTTTTACAATTTTGGAGGTTAAGTTCAAGTCCAAAGTGCCCCGTTCTAGGGGCTGGGTGAAAGCCCCTCAACCTTGGGCTTCACCTCTGCCTTTTGCTCCTGGCCCACTAAAGCTAGAGGCGACTCTTCACTCAGACAGCTACTGGCTGCTGAGGCCAACAAGCCCAAAGTCGACAAATAAAATGGCATAGTCCCGATGTTACCAAACAACATGGCAGGTCATCGATTCAAGTCCATTGTAAGTCCCAAGAGTGGCAGAGTATGGCAGGCTGCTGAACAATGACATAGCTACATGCAGCGTTCAAGCATACCATAAGCTAGTGATCATTCAAAAAGCTGCTTCTTATATACGGGAAGGAGACCACATCCCTAAAGTAGCTACTCAGTGGCCCATGGCAGATTCCACATGGAGTTGATTGCCAGTCTCATCATGGGGAATAACTACAACCAGCTGCCTAGCCACTCAAAACCAGGCCCAGCCAAGATGACATATAACCTTAACTATCACAAAAACAAACCAAACCAAACTCACTGCTGTCGAGTTGATTCAACTCATAGCGACCCCTCCTTGAGTTTCCAAGGCAGTATCTCTATGGATGTAGATTGCCCAATCTTCCTTCTGAGGAGTGGCTGGTGGGTTTGAACTGCCAGCATTCTGGTTAGCAGTCAAATGCTTTAGGCACTATACCACCAGAGCTCCCTAACTACCACAAAGCCCATACTTTTTTTTTTTCTCCCAAATAACCAAATATGAGTTACCCATTCTCATGAGAAAAGAATCTTCATGATAAGCTGGAGAAGTAATATTGGGAAAGACGAGATAATTCTTGAAAAAATAACAAACTTGAATCCCAAACCACTGCTGTCAAGTCAAATCTGACTCATCGCAAACCCTCTTTGGGTTTCTGAGACAGTCTCTCTATGGAAGTAGATT
Source organism: Orycteropus afer afer (assembly GCF_000298275.1). Classification (NCBI taxonomy): domain Eukaryota; kingdom Metazoa; phylum Chordata; class Mammalia; order Tubulidentata; family Orycteropodidae; genus Orycteropus; species Orycteropus afer. The sequence continues at coordinate 2,970,976 of NW_006921772.1, forward strand.
GCCCAGTCTTCCTTCTGAAGAGTGGCTGGTGGGTTTGAACTGCCAACATTCTGGTTAGCAGTCAAATGCCTTAGGCACTATGCCACAAACTTGAATAGGAAGGAAAATTTAGTGAGGTAAGAGAGCTTTGAGTGGCTTGATTCCAGCTTCCTATATCATACTAGAGACTGAGTTGGAGGTATTGGCTGAAAAGACAGGAGGCTCTGTAAAGCATAAGGAGACAGACATTCCCTGATTCTAAATGTTGATGCAAGTACCACAGACTGCCAGAAGTACTAACGAATCTGTCCTGGAAGAAGTGCAGCTGGAAATCTCCTTAGAAGAGAGAATGGCCAGACTTTGTCTCATCTACTTTGGTCATGTTGTCAGAAGGGATCCTTCTCTGGAGAAGCATATCATACTTGGTAAAGCAGAGGGTCACCAAAAAAGGCAAAGACACTCAACAAGGTAGATTGACACAGTGGCTACAATGATGGGTTCAGTATAGCAAGGATTGTGAAGCTGCGTCAGGACAGGGCAATGTTTCATTCTGCTGTACATAGGGTTGCTATGAGTTGGAGCCAACTCGATGCCACCCAATAACAACAACAAAATGTTGATGATTTCTGCAGCACAGTTCTATTTACTACCCTTTCCACCAGTGCCAGATTTGATCAATTCCTGTAGTCTTATGTAAAGATTTTAGTGAGTAAGGATTCTTGGTACTCAAAGTGTATTCTGAGGACTAGCAACATTTACATCACTGGGAAATTGTTAGGAATACAGAATATAGGGTTCCCTCCTCAGACCTATTGAATGAGAGTCTGCATTTTTAATAAGATTCCCAAGCAATTTATATGTACATTGAAGTGTTAGAAGTACCAGTGTGGATGCTGATTGGCTAGATGGGGTGGCAAGTGGTATGGGAGAGATGCATGAGCTGAAAACAATCTTCCTGCCAGTATGCAGATATGGTGGCACGGGTCTCTGCTCTGGGTACAAAAGGAAACCCTAAGTGTGAACCATGACTAACTGAACAGCTATAAAATTCTACAGATTCCCCACAACTTGTCTTATGGTTATAACAAATCTACAGTGAGAGAATACTTAAAATAGGAGACTTGGAGGCAGATTTACATTTAAATCCCAGCCCTCTAAATTACTGGATGTCAAAGCATGCTTCAAAATATCTTTAATCATTAATATTGGGGACAATAACTGTACATATTTCATGGAGACTTGATGAGAATCAAAATAGCCTAAGTTAATAAGGAAAGACATGGGCTCTGTAAAAGGCACTGAGGACATGGATGGATCCATGCGGTTAAATTGAAATGTAATGAAACTATTCCCAGGGAAAGTATCAAGCCATTTCCAGGAGGTATAGCCAGTACATATGTATGGAGTAAATCTGAAAATACAACATATTTGGTTTGCTCATATTTTACTGGTGCAATTTAATAGTTTTAGAATTTCAAATGCCTTAAAATTCATGTCATTTTCAAATGGTTGGAAGCGGTGATCCAGATAACACAGTGTGTGGATGTGAATAAAATAATCAAATTCACACAAAACTCATTTATTAATTTTTAAAGATATACTAAAATCAGGTCTGGTGACACAATGCCTAAGGCATTTGATGCTAACCAGATTGGTGGTTAAAACCCACAAGCCACTCCACAGAAGGAAGACTGGGCAATCTACTTCCGTAAAGACTTGTTGTCCTTAGGTGCCATTAAGTCATTTCCTACTCATAGTGACCCAATGCACAGCAGAATGAAACACTGCCCAGTCCCGCACCAGCTCCATGATCCTTGCTATACTTGAGCCCATTGCAGCAGCCACTGTGTCAATCCATCTCCATGAGGGTCGTCGCCTCCTTCCTGCACCATCCATCTTACCAAGCATGACATACTTCTCCAGGGAATGGTCCCTTCTGACAACATGACCAAAGTAGACAAAATCTGGCCATTCTCGCCTCCAAGGAGCATTCCAGCTGCACTTCTTCCAGGACAGATTTGTTAGATCTTTTAGCAGTCCATGGTACTCTCAGCATTCTTGGGCAGCACTACAACTCAAAAGCATTAACTTTTCTTCTGTCTTCCTTATCCATTGTCCAGCTCTCACATACATGTAAGGCTACTGAAAATACCATGGCTTGTGTCAGGGGCACCTTAGTCCTCAAGAAGACATATTTGCTCTTCAGCATTTGAAAGAGGCCCTTTGCAGCCAATTTTCCCAGTGCTATGTACCATCTGATGTCCTGACTGCTGCTTCCATTGGCATCAATTGTGAACCAAGCAATGTGAAGTGTTTGACAATTTCAATCTTTTCTTCATTTATCGTAATTCTGCTTATAGGTCCAGTTGTGAGGATTTTTGTTTTCTTTATGTTGAGATGTAATCCATACTGCAGACTGTATTCTTCAATCTTCATCAGTAAGTGCTTCAAGTCATCCTCACTTTCAGCAAGCAAGGTTGTGTTGTCAGTATATGGCAGGTTCCTCCAATCCTGATGCCACAGTCTTCTCTATATAGTCCACCTTCTCAGATTATTTGCTCAGCATATAGATTAAATAAGTATGGTGAAAGGATACAACCCTGATACACTCCCTTCTTGATTTTAAACCATGCAGTGTCCCCTTGTTCTGTTCAAACAACAGCCATGTAAAGGTTCCTAAAGGGTACAATCAAATGTTCTGGAATTCCCATTCTTCTCAATGTTATCCACATTTGTTATGATGCACACAGTCAAATGCCTTTGCATCATCAATAAAACATAAATAAACATCTTTCTGGTATTCTTTGCTTTGAGCCAAGATTCATCTGACATTAGCAATGATACCCCTTGTTCCATGTCCTCTTCTGAAACCAGCTTGCACCTCTGGAAGTTCCCTGTCAATATATTGCTGCAACCATTTTTGAATTATCTTCAGTAAGATTTTACTTGCATGCAATATTAATGATATTGTTCAATAATTTCCACATTCTGTGGGATCACCTTTCTTTGGAATAGGTATAGATATGGATCTCTTCCAGTCAGTTGGCCAGGTAGCTGTCTTCCAAATCTCTTGGCATAACTGAGTAAGTGCCTCCAGAGGGGCATCCATTTGTTGAAACATCTCACTGGGTGTTCAGTCAATTCCTGGAGCCTTGTTCTTAACCAATTCCTTCAGTGCAGCTTCAAATTTTTCCTTTAATACCATTGGTTCTCGATCATATGCCACCTCCTGAAATGGGTGAAGATCAACCAGGTCTTTTAGGTACAATGACTCTGTGTCTTCCTTCCATATTCTTTTAATACTTCCTGCATTATTCAATATTTTGCCCACCGAATCTTTCACTATTGCAATGAGAGGCTTAAATTGTTTCCTCAGTTCTTTCAGTTTGAGAAATGCCTAGTGGGTTCTTCCTGTTTGTTTTTCTAACTCCAGATCTTGCACATTTCATTAGAGTAATTGGCTTTGTCTGCTCAAGCTGCTCTTTGAAATCTTCCTGCCAGTATGCAGTATTCAGCTCTTTCGTCTTGTCATTTCTTCCATTTGCTTTAGCTACTCTTCACTCAAGGGTAAATTTCAGAGTCTCTTCTGACATCCATTTTGGTTTTATTTCCCTTTCTTATCTTTTTAGTGACCTCTTGCTTTCTTCATGGATGATGTTCTTGATGTCATCCCATAATTCTTCTGGTTTTCAGCCATTGGTGTTCAACGTGTCAAATCTATTCTTTAGATGGTCTCTAAATACAGGAGAGGAGCTCTAGTAGCATAGTGGCTAAAGCACTTGACTGCTAACCAGAAGGCTGGCGGTTCAA
>NW_006921772.1:2975154-2976282 GCF_000298275.1 Orycteropus afer afer
CCACCGATGTAGCCAATCTGATTCCTGTGTACTCCATCTGGTGATGTCCGTGTGTATAGCCACCATTTGTGTTGTTGGAAAAAGGTACTTGCAATGAATATGTCGTTGATCTGCAAAATTCTATCATACAGTCTCTAGTGTTATTTCTGTCACCAAGGGCAATTTTTCCAACTACCCGTGATTCTTCTTTGTTTCCAACTTTTGCATTCAAGTCACCAGTGATAATTAACACATCTTGATTGCATGTTCAGTCAATCAGAGTGCAGATGTTTATAAAAACTTCAATTTCCTCATCTTTGGCTTTGGTGGTTGGTGCGCAAATTCAAATAATCATAGTATTAACTGGTCTTCCTTGTAGGGATATGGATATTATCCTATCACTGACAGTGTTGTACTTCAGGATAGATCTGGAAACATCCTTTGTGATGATGAATGTCATGCCATTCCTCTTCAAACTGTCATTCCCAGCAGACTGGATCATATAGTTGTCTAATTCAAAATGGCCAAAGCTGGTCCATTTCAGCTCACTAATGCCCAGGATATCAATCTTTATATGTTCCATTTCACTTTTGACAACTTCTAATTTTCCTAGATTCGTACTTAGTACATTTCATGTTCCAATTATTAATGGATGTTTTCAGCTGTTTCTCCTCAAATTGAGTCATGCCAAGTCAGCAAATGAAGGTCCCAAAAGGTTTACTTTATCCATATCATTAAGGCTGGTTTTACTCTGATGATGCAGTTCTTTCCCACTCATATTTGAGTGCCTTTTGACTTAAGGGGCTGGTCTTCCTGCACTGTATTGGCCAATGTTTCAGGGATATTCATAAAGTTGCCCAGTAATGTATCAGACAGTGTTTCCCTGCTAGTCATAATGTTTTCCCTTGCCAATTCTTTGAGACATGGATGGCCTTTTCTGTCTTCCTAGTCTGTCTCAGTCTGCAAGATACATTGAAACCTGTTCAACATGTACAACTCTGCTGGCATTTGAGACACTGGTGGCACAGCCTCAAGCCTCACAGCAACACGCCCCCACCATAAGACAAATTGACAGACAAATTTGTCTTCCTTAGCAGTTCATAACCTCTCTGCCCTCTCCTCACCTGGATCCCATGGCTCTATCATCCC